>NC_141137.1:24789672-25103243 GCF_053477565.2 Lygodium microphyllum
AGCCCAATTACAAAAATATGACAAGCTTTTAGCTTTTGAGTTTGCTTTCTACCAAAAATAAGAAAATAAAGCTAATGGACGGTGCCCATAGTGTCTGGCACGCCCGATCTCAATGTCCAAATAAAAATAACATATCCAGGCACATAAGCGCATACAAAATAATAATAAATAATCGATGTCTCTATAGACATAATCAAAATATAGGCGTGGCGCCTATCAAAATATAGTCCAAAGATCGAAAACCCGCTAGACTCCAATGCTTTCCTCCGCCACTGCTGCTATCTCTACACATCAACTGAAGCATTCACAATCGTTAGTAAAATAACACAATTAAACCGACAAAAGTGAATACCTAGCAGTCTTTAGCTACATAAATAAATCAACTGGTTAGAAATAAATCCTAACCTTAATTTATTACAAGTGCGCACTCTAAACTCATAAACGTTTATTAATTTAATATGCATTTTGCGGAATCACCCGCTATGGAATCACCCATGTACACACTAAATTAATGAAACGCCCGAAAAGGACAGGCGTCCCCATCAACTTCTCGCACAAAGAATCCTCTTTGCGTATGAGCCCCGGTCATCTAAGTTTACGGAATCCACCGTAAAACCTCACGGAATCCACCGTGGAATATGCCTCCTGGCATCATGGTTACTACCGAAGGTTCATAGCTCATTTCGCAACAAAGGCAACCTCCTTGCACAAGCTTCTGAGGAAAGATACAGAGTTTACTTGAACAGAAGAATGTGACCAAGCCTTTCACACTCTGAAGCAGTGTCTGATAGAGGCACCCATTCTGCAACCTCCTGATTGGACGAAAGAGTTCCATGTACACACTGATGCATCAATTGAAGGTTTAGGTGCTCTCCTCTGCCAGAAGGGCTCCTCGAAGCTGGATCAACCGATCTTTTACGCAAGCCGAAAAGTCACTAATAGGGAACGGAACTATACAGTGACAGAGCTGGAGTGCTTGGCAATGGTGTTTGCCCTAGAGAAGTTCCGCCATTATCTCCTATCCACCCACTTTAAATTTTATGTGGATCATGAGGCCCTGTCCTTCTTGATGAACAAAGCAGATGTGAAAGGACGAATGATGAGATGGCTCCTTTTATTTCAAGAGTTCGACTTTGAGGTGATTACTAAGCCTGGTCGTTCCCATGTTTTGGCTGATCATCTGTTGCGTATCCCACAAACTGCAGACGAGGAGCAGGATGATCCAGACCTCCCTGATGCTTCCCTATTATTGGTAGAAACTGTAACTCCCTGTTATGCAGACATTGCCAATCTGCTGGCAACCCAACAGTATCCTCCTGGCATTTCTAGTTGGGAGAGGAAGAAGCTTATGCTAGAATCAGCCCCCTACACCCTGCTAGGTGGCGCAATGTACAAGAAAGGCAAAGATGAAGTGCTTAGAAGATGTATTGCAGGAAATGAGATTGGGATTGTTCTGAAGGCTTGCTATGACGAGCCATGTGGAGGTCACTTTGCAGGAGAAGCTACAGCCAGGAAGGCTCTGCTAGCAGGATATTGGTGGTCTACCATTCACAAAGATGCCTATGATTACTGTAAAAGATGTGATGCTTGTCAGAGAATGGGGAAACCCACAAAGACAAGTGCCATGCCACTGCAACCTATCCTTCCCCTGAAGCCGTTTGAGAAGTGGGGCATCGACTTCGTAGGTCCAATCGATCCTCCTACAAGAAGGAAACAGAACCGATACATCCTCGTATGTACGGATTATGTTACAAAGTGATGTGAAGCTAAAGCCCTAAAGCGGGACGATGGTAACAGCGTGGCCCTGTTCATGTACGAGAATATCATTACCCGTTTTGGCAGTCCCTTAGAGCTGGTAAGTGATAGAGGCACTCATTTCCTTAACAAATTCATGGAAGAGTTGATAGAGTTGTATAAGATCCGCCATCGCAAGTCCACTCCTTATTACCCCAGAGCCAACGGCCAAGTCGAAGTCACGAATCGCATCCTTTGCTCAATTCTGACAAGAACAATTGCCGCACATCATCGTGATTGGGACGATCGACTTACAGAGGCCCTCTGGGCGTATAGAACCTCCCATAAAGCAGCAACAGGACAGACACCTTTCCAGCTGGTATATGGTACTGAAGCTGTTTTTTCTGTTGAATTGGAACTACCCTCTTTGAGAGTGGCTATCAAAGAGCATTTGGGGGACGATGATTCACTGCAACACCGTCTCCTGCACTTGGAATGTTTGGACGAAATTCGTAGGATGGGTCTACAGTGCATGGAAGCCACGCAAGCTCGACGCAAGGCTTACCATGACAGCTTCATCAAGCACAAGGTGTTCAAAGAAGGTGATTTGGTCCTAGCCTATGATTCACGATTTGGCAAGTTTCCTGGCAAGCTCCAGCAGCGGTGGATGGGCCCCTATAAGGTACTTGCCGTCAACCCTAATGGCTCTGTCCAAGTGCAGACCGTTGATGCCTCTGATGATCCCTTTCTGATTAATGGATATCGCCTGAAGAAGTACTTCCCTCCTTGGGGATCTTGACAATCATGGTCACTTGATCCTTTCCCTCGTTGGCGTGGCACTATCACTCTTATGATGCTACTTCTGATAGCCGTTCTTCAACCACTCCTGATGAAGTGGACACAACCCTCTGTCCCCTCAAATCCCCCTTCCAGTCTTAATCCCTTATCCACTATTTTCCACCAGCGACAGTGGCGATGTTTCCCCTGACAAATGGTCTTTCTACCATTCCCTTGCTCAATTCGGAAAAAAAAAAGAAAGAAAGAAAGAAAGAAAAAGAAAAAGAAAAAAACAAAACATATCGGTCATGGGAGAAAAGGACTTAGGTCCCTGTCATGCTGACCTATTTTTCGAGAAAAGGTGGAAACACCCTCGGGAATAGGGGAAAACAAGAAAAAGAAAAAGAGAGAGAAAAAAAAAGAGACAAATCTGTTATGAGAGAAAAGGAAGCAATTCCCTGTCATAGCAGGCCTTGTTCCAAGAAAAGGTGGTAAACACCATTGGACGGGAAGCTGGCTGTGGAAAAGGTGGTAACACCCAGCAGTCCAGAAAGTGGATTCATTAATTGATATTCCCAGGATCCAATTCCGAAGCTGCCTCCCTTGGTATGCTGTGTCCTGGGTCTCTTTGCAAAGTGACTACCTGTCCTCTAGCAGACGCCATGTTCCTGTCCAATACAACGTTCGATTTGATGGCTACCTCCCTGGGAATGCCTCTTCAACAACTGATGACGTGATCTTCATCGACAAACAATAGAGTGACGTGAGCTTTCATCCTAACCGGATGGGGAAGTGAGTATGGTTGCCCTCTATAATTATCAACAAAGAGTGAGACAGAGGGTGGGGCGAGAGACCAGTTTTTTCCCTTCAAATCAAATGAGAGGTGAGAAGTGTGAATGAAGTGTTGCACGCACGGAAGGGGCCTCTCAATGCACAAAGCACAATTTGTTCTTGTGCACTGTACCATAAGGCTCCCTGGCCTTCCTTCTCGCACCGTATGCCGGCACAGGGAGAGATGCACTGTTGCACCATCAAATGCGCACAAGGCATACAACCTTTACACAAGTGACTGTGAGGATTACATCAACGGGTTTCAGGAAAAGGCTGCCCTTCTGCAACTATCAACAGAGCGTGAGACAGAGGGTGGGCTGAGTGTGACTGGAATTTCTTCAATCAATTACCGAGAGGTGCGTTTGAGGGACGTTACGACACTTGGAGTCAAGTATGTTTCCGTTTTCCTGTGCACCCACGGGATGGGTCTTTGCCGTCATCACAAGACACGTCACCCTGTTTTGTACACTGCACTGTAAGGCTCCCGTGCCTTCCTCCTTGCACCTATGCCAGACGGGTTGGACGCACTAATGCACCCTCAATTGTGCACCCTGGCATACTCCTTCTGCACCATTTCCCCTTGTCGATTTCTAAACCAGGTATGCGATATGGGTTTCAATCATTCTTCCTCAAGTGATATTAGTCATGGGGCGAGTGACAGTTCTTTCATTCCATTTGAGTGACTGTGAGTTGAGTGCAATATCCCTCATCATCGACAACGCATTTCCTGTGATTCCCTCCATCAGCTACCTTCCTAGGTGCTGCCGCGTGGTCCCTGCCATGACGGACGTGTGCTGTAAAGATGCCTTGGTACCTCCTGCAGTCGACAACAACACTAGACGTGCCATCGACACTCAACCTTGCTTCTTGACAAAATGGGCCAAGCTTTTCTAACCGTCCCACTTTGGTTTCTTCGTGACGGTCAAGTTTTAAGTGTGGGGACGTTAGTGGATGGTCTGTGGCGTGGTCCTAGGTCCCTGTTGCTTAGTTAACCCTATCCGTTAAGGTCTTAAGTGTGGGGACGCGTCCCTGCGCGTCTCCATTGTATACCCCTCTGCATATGCCTTAACATGTTCATGCATGTATGCCATGATTTGCTGTTACCCTGATGGGGTCCCTTCCCACCTGACCGTTCCTTTTCCACCCACCCTTGGGGCTGTTCCCTTGCAGTTTTCCTTCATTCCCTAATTTTGCGGTCCTGTCCTGTGAATGCACCCTACGTTCACCAAAGTCCAAATCCAACCTTATAGCCCTGTTCCTCCCTTTGAACTGACTATTTTTCCTTTTTACCTACCCCTGTTCCGGTGCACGGTTTTTGAGTTATTAATTTTTGAAGCATTTGCGCATCTTAGCCGGTTTTCCATGTGAACATGCTTTTCTTGCTTCGGAACCATGCTCTGACATCATAGCCCTGACAACCACTTTTCCCCTGACATTTTTCCTTTTTACTCCGAGTCATTCCGCTACACGGTTTGTCCAATATTAATTTTCCGGTTTTTTACACCTTTTTCGTGCGTATTTTTGACATTTTTCCATGTGAACCTGCCCTGTTTGCATCAAAATTCCCATTTTATTTGACAGCTGTGTCCCTTGTGCCTTCCCACACCTTTTTCCTCCCCCCTCTTTCGACTTCCGGATTTTTACTTATTAATTTTTCAATGAGTTTTTAGGTGTATTTTTGGAGTTTTTTGCATGTGAACCCCTCCTACTTCCACCGGAACTGCAGTTTAACATGATAACCCTGTGCCACTCCTTCCTGCGGACATTTTTTCTTCTTACTGCATGTCATTCCGGCGAACGGTTCGTCCGATATTAATTTTCGATCCCATTTTTGGGTCTGTTTTTTGGGTTTTTCCCACGTGAACGCGTCTTATCTCAGTCCGAACTCTGTTTTGATGTGATAGGATTGTCGAGCACTTCTTTTTGCATAGTTTTTCTTTTTCTTGCACCTCATTCCGACGCACGGATCTCTCGCTATTAATTTTTAATTGCGTTTTTTATTCTTTTTTTGGGTTTTTTGCATGTGACCGCCCTTTACCCTTCCCGAAACCTCTGTCGTCTATTTTCCCTGTCTTCCTCCTGTCGTCCTGCCCACTTTTTGTTTTTACAATATTTTGTTTTGATGTCCAGATTGGGAGTTATTCATTTTTCTTTATTTTTATGGGTTTTTACGCGCTCCGTCCCGCGCGTGAACGCGTCCTTTTTCCATTTTACGCATTTTAACGCGCCCCGGTCATGTCCGCGTGCTCCGTCCTTGCATCCAGACGCATTTTCACTCCCGTTACCGCAAAATTTTTTACCCCTGCCCCGCACATGCACGCAGGATAGGGGCGTCTCACTTTTCCTTTTTTTTAATTAATTAATTAATTAATTAATTCTTTTATTATTATTATTATTATTTTTAAAAAAACCTACCCCTCCCCCCAACGACCACCCTCTCTCTCCTCCCCGAATGTCAACTACCCTCCCCCTCTTTTTCTCTTTCTCTCTCTTCTTCTTCCTCTCCCCTCTTTCTCTCTCCCCGATTCTCCCCTCCCTTCTTTCCTCCTTCCTTTTGCGTCGTCCCCCGCCTTCCCCTCCCCTTCTTCCTCCCTCCTCCGTTTTCCTCCCTGCCCCGCCTTCCCTTCCCCTTTCTCCTTCCTCCTCCCGCCTTCCTCCCGTTGGCGCCCTTCCACCCTCCCTCCTTCCACCTCCTCCTCCTCCCTAACTCACCTCAGGTGAGTTTCCTAACCTCACAATTCGTTAACTAACACAACTTTAGTTAGTCACAACTAACCTAACCTACCCCCTAACTCTAACCCTAACTAACCCTAGTTAGGCTACTTAACCCTAACTCTAGTTAGTTTCCTTTACCATAGTTAGGTTAGTTTCCTTCACCATAGTTAGGTTAGTTTCATTAACCATAGTTAGGTTAGTTTCCTTCACCATAGTTAGGTTAGTTTCCTTCACCATAATTAGGTTAGTTTCCTTCACCATAGTTAGGTTAGTTTCCTTAACCATAGTTAGGTTAGTTCTAACTACCCCTAGTTAGGCTAACCCTAACCCTAACCCTAACCCTAACCCTAACCCTGACCCACCTTAGGTTAACTAACCCCCTTTAGGTTAGTCTCCATTGACCTAGTTCCCCTAACTGACTTATCTAACCTGACTTGACTTGGACAGACTACCATGACTTACAAAGACTAACCAGACTTAACAGACTTACTTTTAACTTACTTATCAGATTAACATGATTTACATGATTTAATTAATTTATAAATTAATTTCCCCATCATAAAAATTCAGAAAAATTTCTAAAAATTCCATTTGCTTTTTGCCAATTTTTGGGAATTTGTCAGTTGGAAATTTCCAACCCTCAAATTTTTGAAAATTAAATATTTCCCAATTTATCCCCCAAATTCCCAACAAATGTCGAAAATTCATTTAAAAATAGTAAAAAATTCTTTTAAAAAAATTCTAAAAAATTCTAAAAAATTCCCTCACCCCCCATGTTGAGTGTTGAAATGACTTGTTTTTTGGCTGATTTTTGTTGTTTTTGAGAGCTGAATGGTTGATTTTATGAGATGATTGATTGGTTTAGAAGTGGTTTGAGAGTGTTTTGGATGATATTGATTGTGTTTTGGAAGTTCATGATGTTTGTTAGTGGTTCTGTGATGTTCTGATTGGTTCTGTATACCTTCTGTTTTGCTCTGTTTTGGTTTGTTTTGTTCTGATTATCTTCTGTAAAGAGGATGGAGTATTGATTGATGAAGATTGAGATCTTGTGAAAGCTTATTGAATGGTTTGTGAGAGTTTGGAATGGTTTGAGCATGAGTTATGTGGTTTTGATGACCTTCTGTAACCTTCTGTAGGTCTTCTGTAGAGCTTCTGTTTCTGTTCTGTTCTGTTCTGTACTGTAGCTGTTCTGGTATTGTTCTGTGACTGTTCTGTATGCTTCTGTATGTGTTCTGATGGATGAGAGTGTAGCTTGGGAAAGTTTTCTAGCCTTGGAAAGAGGTGAATACAAGTGCAAAAGAGCTGGAAGAAGTAGCTGCTACTGAAGACTCAAGTGAAGACTAGAGTGAAGTGACAGTAGTGAGCTATGAAAGGACACTGTAGTGGCTCTGGTGACTCTTCATATTAGACATACCTCTTGGGAAGGGTATCCACGACCTAAGAAGGATTATTGAGAATGATTTTGAGAGATTGTAGTGAGGATATGATGTATTATTGATGGAGTGAGAGAGAGAGAGTCAGAGATAGCCAATTCTACTCAAACAGAGTGATTGTATATGAGAGATTGAGAGAGAAGACTATGAAGATATTGAAGATGAATACTATGTGATGTATTTCCATTCAAAGATGGTGTATTCCTTTGCTTTCTTTGTTCCATTGATGGATTTTATAAAGATATTGAAGAATATGGTTGATTCTATCAAATCCGTGGGAGATCTACATGATGCTGTATGAAGATTTGTTGTGCCTGGTGTTCTTTTCTTCATTGTGATCATATGAAACATGATAAACAAGCTTGTTGATGTTACAAGATAGATTTTCTTGCAAGAGAATTCCCTTTTCCTTGGTGTTCCTATTGGGGCTCCAAGTTGATTGGGGGCGGAAGATAAAAAATAACCTTGACTTTCAAGAAGTCAGTGGCAATGCCATTTTTTGACACCATGTACCCTAGGATGCATCCATACTTCACTCAAAACTGGCACTTTAAGGGGTTCAGGGAGAGTCGATATAGGCGGCACCGCTCAAAGACTGCTCGGAGTTTGTCTAAGTGTTCTCTCCAGGTCGAGTGAATACACAAGTAATCTACGAAGACTTCCAACTCTTTGCGAAGCCTGTCTTTAAATATGGTGCACATGAGGCGTTGGAAGGTGGCGGGGGCATTAGTCAACCTGAAGGGCATGACTAGGTAAGCAAAGATGCCCCACTCAGTGGTGAAGGCAGTCTTATGCCTGTCGATAGGATGCACTTGCACCTAATTGTATCCCGAGAAGCTGTCCAAAAAACTATAGGCTTCCTTGCCAACCACTCTTTCAAGCATGTGCTCGGTGTATGACAATGGATAGTTTTCTCTCTCTTAGAAGCAGCGTTCACCTTCTTGTAGTTGACGCACACTCTGATTTTGCTGTTCTTCTTCATGACAATGACTATGGGCAATACCTAGTGCATGTGCTCAATTTTGTAAATGAATCCTACTCTCATCAGCTTGTTAATCTCTTCCTTGACCGCGTGAGCGTGTTTTGGATTCATAGGGTATGGTCGCTGTGCTTGATCGGCATAGCATATGGCATCATGGGTATGTTATGAGTCACTACACTCAGATCTACCCCCTTAAGCTCTTCTAAGGACCAAGCGAATACGTCTATGTACTCTTGCAAGAGAGCAACAAGACTCGTTTCCTCTTCCTCAGTCAAGTCATCGGCAATGAAGACTGGTCGGGGTGTCTCCCCTTCCTAGGCTAGGTTCACCTCCTTGACCTTTGCTGGTCCCTCGATTGATTCACTCATTTGCCCTTGATGTTTGGCACCCAACATGATCACTACCCTATCCCCTTTCTTGAATTTCGTAAATCTTTTAGGGAGGTCCTGCGGTTTTCTCTATTCTTCCGTTCATGTGTCCCTGGGTTGTTTTATCCTTTCCTCTTTCAATCGCACCTCAAGTGGACAGGTAGGTCCCCCTTGGTACCTCCGACTTAGAGTCGAACTCCCCGTCTTCGCTAGAAGAGGTGATCTCCCCTGGTGGTCGCAACTCAGATGGTGACTCTGTCCTAAGCATTGGTGTTTCCGGATTGGGCTATGCCTGCTTGATCGAAATCTATGGCTCCTACATGTTCCAATCAGGTGTGATCACAATCAATGCACATGACCCCTCGCTCTATTCTGAAGACACTCTTTTTCTGCGGCTTGGAGTCTGCTCATATTTGTTCTATTTCCCATCCCTCAGTGTCCTATTCTACGGTATCCATCTCACCCTCGCTTTCGTCACTGAAAGATCGGCAGTCTTTGTATTCGTCGTTGGAGTCCTCTTTGTTAGACTTCTCATCATCGCCTAGTTTTGGTATATCTCTTGTCTTTGATTAGGGATTAGGGCTTAGTTGTACATGAGGTTCAAGTCATGCACCCTGGTCCTTTGCCACTTGGATTCATCTAAGAGATCTCGGAGTGGTTTGAAGTTTGCTTTTGGAATGCCAGCTAGCTTGCCCGTTAAATATTCCAGAATCTCTTGGGGTTCCCTCTTGTTATTTGGCACTTGGAAGGTGACAGGTTTAGGTTTCCCTTGAAGGGTTCCTACCATCATGCAAACTGGTACGGAGGGTGCGTCTTTAGACTTACCGATTGTCTTGATGGCTTGCTCGTATGCCTCATGATTCGAGAATGGCAGGTCGATTGTAGCAAGGACATGCATCCAATCTCGCTCGTCCTCTGGGCATGGAATATACTTGGTCAAGGGTCCATAGGACTTCTTGACTTGAGCGTTCCCTTTAAGCATCACAGAGATGGCATCCAAGTTGACTGATTAGGTCTTCCAGGTGTCCATCTCTACCCTCACGACATCCGTTCTATTGCCAAGGAAGATTAAGTCGTTACCCCAATCTTCGATGACTCTGGAATTGCGCATCCAGGGTCGGCCTAATAGGATGTCGTAGTCCACACCCTTCATGACTATAAAGTCAACCAAGAATTGGACACCTGCGATTTTGACTGGCTAGTTTTTAACCACCTCGAATGGTTTCACTCTCATACCATTTGCTAGTATGACATTGAACTTAGCAGTCTCAACAGGTGGGTTTCCCCAAGTCTGAAGCACTGTGTGGCTAAGCACACTAACCCCAGCTCCCCTGTCTATGATCCCCTTTCTCGTTGTGCCGCCTACGGCTAGGACCGGTAAGACTGCATGCATCTCGGTGCCCTCCTAGAAGGCATTAACGTGCAAGGACTTTGGCAAAGAGTGCAACGTCAGAGTTGGTATTTGTGTCTCTGCATCATGGTCATGCAGATCAGCATCTTGCTCTCGTGATCCTTCAACCCACTGTTTCAGATCTTGCCATAGGGTGAGATGCTGCTTAAGTAGGTGTCCCAGACTTAGCATCATAGGGGTGGTCACCAGCGTGGTAAGGAGGTCGTTGGCTAGCCACTCATCTCTCTCCTAATCCATATTGTCCTGGCCAATAGCCGTGACTGATTTGTGGGCATGCAGCATCAAGACTTGGCCTAAGCGGGACTGCTTGTGGTGTGGTCGCATCCCCCGACTTTGGTCGAGGGGGTGATACTGGAGTGCTTATGCTGGAGAGATCATTGATCACATCCTCTAGGATGGGCTCAATGTCCTTTAGGTGATCTTGGACCTCTTTCACCCATTCCTTCACTTTCTCTATGGCCTCTAGTTGGTGCTTTGGATGCGGGTATTCCCCTACCTTAGCACTTCCCTTTTTGACCGTCTTAGGGGCTGAAGTTTTTGCCTTTGTATTAGTGACCTTCTTTCCAGTAGGCACAGTAGTAGCACTCTCAGTTTTTAGTGCAACCTTAGCTTCAAGCCTCTTCTTTCTCCGCCTATGGCTCTTTTTCCCTATCGATGCTGCATCGAGGTTGCTAGGCCTTGGCAGTGATATGCCAGCTTGCTTTGTTTGGGCACGAGTCATCACTCGCAATGGGATAGGTGTGGCCTCCCCATCGAGGTTCTCGACACCAAAAAACCCCAATGGGACATATGGCATGTTGGCTGAACTCAAAGGTGTTTTTGCATTGGGCAGTCGACGAAGAGATGAGTGATCCCGCACTCAATGCACCTTAGGTTAACTTTGTCTTTGTTCTGTTGCTCCCTCTTAGGGCAGCGTGATGAGACATGCCGTGGGTGACCACAAGTCCAACAGATGATTGGATCCTGCATCTATCCTCCTAGGCCTCTACCTTGTCCTCTTCCTAATGCCATCACCGGTACTAGTCGATAGTCCATAAGGACTGCGTTGCCCTCGTCGTCGTGCGAGATGTAAGGGTATACATAAGTCTCTTCCTCATTTGGCTCTTCCACATAGTGGATTGGAGTGTCACTCGACGGATGGGTCACATAGGGACTAGGTGGTCTAGGTATGCTTGTAGGGTTTATGTCCATCCTAGAAATAGCCAGCTTAATGTCGTTAGGCACAGGAAGGGCCATTGGGGCTCCCCTTTCGAAGAATGGCTGTGGCCTGTTCGGTAGGTAGGGCTGGCTGTATGGTTGCGAGTACGGAAGTCTTCTTGGTAATCTACAATGCGCGATGTCGTGATCGAACCTACTGCAGTTAGCGCAAGGTCTTGACCTAGGGTCTTGACACTTGACTGGCAAGTGGTTTCTGCCACAGTACATGCATTGGATGTGTGGGCGTGTTGGTCATCTCAACATGTCTTGCAGCTTGGCTATCTCCATCTTTACATCAGCCAAGTCTTGGTTTGTCTCAGTGGCTTTTCCCTTATCTTAGGTGGTTGGGCCTGATCATTCACTAGAGGTTGAAGCTCTCTCTGAGCTCTGCGAGTTGGTTTCTTCTGAGTTTAAGCTCTTGGAGCTTCTCTCTTTTAGTTGGTTGTCAACTTTGATGGCTTCCTCAAAAACCCTAGCTAGCGTATCTCGCTGTAAGCTTGAGTTGCCTGCCAAAGCCTTATACAATTTCTCATTTTGAATTTCGCTGATGAATATTGTTGACACTGCTCTTTCAGTTGGTTGTTTGCCTGTAGAGATTCTCTTGAAGAGACTCCTCACATGGGTCACGTAATTGCGAATGTCCTCCTTCTCCTTTTGCCTGATATTCATCAGTCGCACTAGCAGATTGTCAGAGTATCTAGGCTCGGCAAATTTCTTAATGAAGAGATTCTTGAGGCCGTTGAAGTTGGTTTGCTCTGCGGCATCTAAACTCGTACAGCAAGTCCTACCCTTGTCACCTAAGTAGAACCCAAACGCTTGAGAGCGTTGAGTCAGGTCGGTGAGGCCATTGGCTTCGGAGACTTGCTCAAATTGCTCTACAAAACTATATGGATCGTGTTGGGGCTAGTACTTGTCGAGCTACTTTGCAACGATTGGGATTTTGGACTGGCTCTTGGAGCCTTGGTTTGCTCCTAATGCTGCTAGCAGTGATGTCGCTAGTGCTATGGCACTTTGCTCTGCTGCTGTGTTGTCTAGCGGTTGCTTCGTGAGAAGCTCGCTTAGCGTTAAGTCTCCTTCCAGGGCTCTCTTGTGATCAGTTCGATTTCTACTGGCTAGGCTTAACACCCGCTGTACCTCGCACAATTTTTTTGCTTTGCCTTTGGCTCCTAGCCTACTAGTCTTTGTTGTACTCTACTATGCTTTGCAGGGCCTTGTGGGCTAGCTTCCTCTCCTCTTCTAAGTTTGCGATGATGGCATCTGCTGTCTTACCGTGGTACTCATACTAGGCATGCACATTGTAGCTACTAACCAACTGTTGAATCGCCTCTGGGAAGACTCCTAAGTCGAGTTCCTGGTTCGGCATGCGGTCTAGGTTTTCTTCTGCCATCGTCGTGTTCTCATGCTTCACCAAGCTATCGATCAGGTTGAGTAAGTTTGTCAAATCCACCTCTTTGGCGCCACTTGCTTAGTCCTAATCCGTGTGTCGATAGTCTGTCTATGTCTTTGGGTCTTCTCCTATTGGTGGGTTCCTTGAGTTGTTTATCTGAGTGAGTTCCTTGACTTATTAAATACAATCCTCAATTGATCTCCTCTCAGTGTGTGTATTCCCTCCTATGCACTTGTGCTCAATTAGGCTTTCAGTTTTCCTTAAGTGTACTTCAAGTGTGAAAATTCAAGGTGAGTGCAGCAAACAATATCTAAGCGTCTTACGCACTCTCGCTTCATTTTGGGCCTGATAGGCTTGTCGATCAATTCTCTAGACATCTTGATAGGGTTTGGGTTTTCTTGCTGCGTTGCCTTGCTCGCGTCCTTGGTCTGGTTAGGGTTTATGGCTCAGCGGGTTGTCTCTAGGACTCTAGGTCTTGTGACAGCCCTGCGCAAGCTGCTAAGCGACTGCGCCTTACGGTTTTGCCTATTCCTTGCCCCAAAATCGAGTTCTGAGCGTCAGGAGGACTCACGATAGGTTGTGCGGTTGAGCTCTAGCTGGGTTTAGTCTAATTTCTTGAAAATTTGGAAAAGTCCACACTCGGCCCAACTTGTCCGAATTGCAGGGGCCGAGTGGGTGACTTGGATGGATCAAGGCATAGGGGCCAAGGGCCGAATGGACGACTCGGATAAGGTGGACTCGGGCGGGCCGAGGTGTTGACTCGGACAGGCCGAAAAGGTCCACTCTCAAATGGGTTGAGGCACACGAGCCAAGGGCTAAATCAGGTTTGTCCGAGGGCCGAGGTTTGCGTGGGCTAAGGGCCGAATTGGGTTGCTTGGATGGGCCAAGGGTGGCCGAGGGCCAAGGGGGATGGTTGGCCGAGGGCCAAGTTTGTAAGTGGGGCCGAGTGATGTCACTCGGACGGGCCGAGTAGGGTTTTGAGCCGGGTTGACCGAAAGACAAAGGGCCGAGGGGCCGATTATGGGACTTGGCCTAGAAATCGCGGTCACTCGGACGGGCCGAGTTGCACGCGACGAGGCAGCGTCGAGGAAATTTTGATTGAAACTGACGATTTAGCTAATCATTTCACACACAACCTTCCAAATCACAACTAGGGTGCAAGGGGAAGTGATTGATATACCTGAAGAGATTGGTAGGCTCTCCAGCGACAAGATCGAATGGATTCTCCGTAGGCTCTCTTTCTCTCTCTCTCTCTCTCTCTCACTGGAAGGGTTGCAAATGAGCTCTCCCTTGGCCTCTTAGCTCTTAAAACCCTTCTCGGGTAAGGTTTGGATGCTCCCAATCACTCACTTGCCAACATTAAGCATCCCAAGCAATCTTTTTGCCATTTTTTGCATGATTTGTGCTCTGTTTTGCCCTGTTTTGCAACGTTAAACCCTACCCTTTTCTGATTCGATTTCCTAATCCTAACCTATGCTAAATGCAACAAGAATCAAAAGCAAAAAACTGAAATGATTTCTCCATATTTTCCAATCATCAAACAAACAAAATAACCCAAAATACTTACTTGCTTCGAAGATAAAATATCCAACTTTCTACCTATCTCAAGCTCTGGTTTGAGGATGAATCCCTTACTTCGATGCTCGATATGAGGTGTGCAAGTGCTCAAGCTTGAATCCATTGGTCCCGGAAACAGAACCAAAATGTAGAGGGAGCTCACCCTCAACTGCCAAGACCCATAGACCGCTTATTGTTTCAAGCGTTTCAAGCAAGCTCTAATGGCTATCTCTCACCTAGCTGACACGCCGTCGATCTTATGAGTGTAGTGAGCTTACCTTGATGCCGAAATGAGTTGCCTCCTCTCTCGCACACACTGGTAGCTCCACAATCCTAGATGCTAGCTCAAGCATCCTCAAGCCTCCTCCATCTTCAAGCTCCATCCACCATAGCCGCGCGCGCGAGAAAAGAGAAGAGAAGAGAAGAGAAGAAGAGAAGAGGAGATGGTGAAGAGCTTCATCCTCTTGATCCCTCACTCCCACACACTCACTCCCTCACACTCTCACACTCCCTCTCTCAAGAGCACACACAAGCAAGGAGAAGAGAAGAAGAAGAAAACTCTTGTTAGCCACACAACCAAAGAATGAGCTCTCATTCACTTTTTGAACTTTATATACAAAACCCTAAATTCCCATGGTGCCCATCCCTTTTTACATGATGGGCCATTGTGGCAAGGTCCCTTTTTCTAATTCCCTCTTTTTGCTTCATCGCCTCAACCTATAGTTGTCTATTCTTTTACAAATGGCACAGGAGGGAGCCTGGTGCTCTTTTACAAGAGTTTTTAGAGCTTTTTGAGGCACCTTTCATTTAAAATTGCACTTTATGCCCCAACTTAGCTTTAGAGGTCGCCTGCATGTCTTTGCTCTTTTTCCATCTTTTTTTCGCTTTTTTCTTTATTTCTCCGCCATCTTTCTCCGCCATCTCGACTTGGGGTTAACAACCTTTGCATTAACTAGAACTAGGTGACAACTAAGAATAAGTATTTGATTCCATAGATAGATGAACTACTTGACTGACTTTAGGATCAAGTTCTCATCAAACATTGATCTAAGATGAAGCTATTACTAGCAGATAAGGATCAAGGAAGAAGATATTCCAAAGATTGCTTTCAACATAAGATATGACCTTAATGAATTTATTGTGATATCTCTTAGATTGACCAATGCTCTGGAGCCCCAAGAGGAACACCAAGGGAAAGGGAATTCTCTTGCAAGAAAATCTATCTTGTAACATAAAAAAGCTTTTAATTCATTCTTTTGATCATCAAAACAAAGAAAACATCAATTCTTCATGCAGCATCATAGTAGATATCTCCCACGGATTTGATAGAATGAACCATAATCTTCAACATCTTCATAGAATCCATCAATAGAACAAAGAACACAAAAGAATACACCATATTTTAATGGAAATCAATAACATATTATCCATCTTCAATGTCTTCATAGTTCTCTCTCTCAATCTTTCATATATAGTTACATCGTTTTGATAGATTTGGCTATCTCTGGTTCTCTCTCTCTCTCTCTCCATCAATAATACATCATCTCCTCACTACAATGCTCTCATAATAACTCTCAATAATCCTTCTTAGGTCGTGGATGCACCTCCCAGGAGGTATGTTTGATATGAAGAGTCACCAGAGCCACTACAGTGTCCTTTCACAGCTCACTACTGTCACTGTCACTTAGTCTTCTCTTCAGTCTTCAGCAAACCGCGTCTTCCACTTGTTTTAGCTATTTTGAACTTAGATTCATCTTTTCCAAAGGTTAGAAAACTTTCCCAAAGTCACACATACATTCCACATAACACTTACAGAAGGTCTACAGAATAGTTACAGTATAGTTACAGAACAACTACAGTACAGAGACAGAGCAGAGATAGAGGCTCTACAGAGGGTCTACAGAAGGTCATCAGAACTTGATAACTCATACTCAAACCATTCGATACTATCAAAAACTATTAATTAAGATTTCAAAAGACCTCAATCTACATCAATCATCAATCCATGCTTCATATAGAAGAAAATCAGAACAAAACAGAAGCTATACAGAAGGTATACATAACCAATCGGAAGCTCAACAGAACATCACAGAACCTCATAGAGCTTCATATCTCTACTAAGAATAATCATGAACTTCCAAAACCTCAAATACTTTCATTAACAACTATACATCACTCTAAATCCATCAAAAATCAATCATTCAGACCTTAAAAACAACAAAAATCAGTCAAAAATTCAGTCCTTTTCCACTCTCAACATATCCTCACACTTAGAAAGGAAGCATTCTCGTGACCTAAGGAAAAGAAGAATATAAGTTCACTAAAGAGCTCAATTGGGATCTTCCATCAGATCTTCAATAATCTCTCCAAAACACGACCCCAACTTATCACTTGTATCTTTAGAAAAAACTACTAAAGAAAAACTTCCGTTAGTCATTAACTCATCTGATTAATCATTTAAAAACCATAACAAATTTGTAAAGGATATAAGAGGTTCTCTTCAGATTTCCACTGTAGGCTTTCCATCCACCATCAATCGGTTGAAAAGAGCTCTCAAACACCCAAATCAAGCAGTTGCGAGACGAACTGGCACAGTCACGGTCTGTTCCTCAAAGCCCTAATGTTCTTATGATTCCTTCTCTCTCACAGCAGGACTTGGCAGTTCTCCAAAGACAGGCTACCTTGTGTTCTTTATTCCAAGATAAGGTGGAACGATTGCAGTCCAGGATGGATCTACTACGGTCTACCTTTGAATATTTCCAGGAATATGTTCCTCTGGACCATTCTTTCTTTGTCCACTATCAATTGCAAAAGTTGGCCTTTTACTTGAAGCTTTCAACGATGGATCTTCCTCTTCCCGAGGATGGTTGGAGTGGGGTTTGGTCTCCTGAGTTACTGACAGAAGTGGTACGTATGGTGTTTGAAGATTCTGTCACAACGGATACCATGGTGTTGTCATATATGTATCTACGAGGAGATCTGTTGGTTCCAGATGAAGTAGATATGGCTATGGGAGACGTGGTTTTGCAAGCCGTTTTGTATGTCAACTATTTGGAGCTGCGAATAGATGACATGTTCCAGAGTTACTCCTCAAAAGTGGCTACTTGCCCTAACAATTCTTGGCACTCCATGATTGATTCTGTGGTCTTGAATCAACACAGAACATAGCTTCTACCTATGTACAGTGCACTAACCAACTGAGGGTGGATCTCTTAGCTTACCTTTCCAAAACTAATCCATTTGATTCAACCTTTTTTTTATGCCTATCAGAGAAGATCTATCTTAGGTCCCTCTATTCTTAGCCTATTGTATTACCAACAAATGGCTCACCGTTATGATACCTATCTTTCCCTCTATCAAACCAATTCAACAGCAATCTTACCCCTTCTTTTCCAACCTCAATCTTTTCCTCAAATTCCAATATTTACATATTGCTCTTTTATCGAAGATAGAGTATTTTCCCCTTCTCCACCATGCCCTTCTCCATCTATCCATGTGCCTTCTACCTTTCCTATTTATCAATTGACACCCTTCCTAACCGATTCCCTAAAATTTTCAGCCACTCCTTCTTTAACCTATTCCTCCTTTTATGACTTTTCCTACCCATCTCTTCATCCACTTTTACTTATTCCACTTCCATCTCCTGGCACTTCTATCTCTCAACCCCCTCAGTTGGTTAGTGAATATGAAGGGTTTGATCAGCAAATTTCCAGAAGAAGAGAATGGAGCTTGACTGATTCTCTTACAGGACCTCAAATTAACTAGCCAATAATTCCAAGGGATTGGACAACAGCCAGCCAAGCATACCAGAACTACCTTCATTTTGCTCACCAATATTCACAATCTCTAGATCCTTCGATGAGATTGACAGCTCATTTTGCTTGGTATCTAGCATATATGCATAGGCATTCCCATAATGATCAAAAGGCCATTCCAAAACTTTGTATGAATGTCAATGTGAACATTGACTCCCACCAGCTAGATATCCTATACTTTCATGCCCTATATCTCCCTAGCAGATACCTTGTCTTGCTAGAAAGGATGTGCTGCTTGCAGTTCTTTCAAAATCCTCCAAAGATATTTCTAGATGAATCCTTCTCCATGGATCGCTTTCGAAACCACCAAGCCTTCAAAAGGGATTACCTTCATTGATACCTTTGTAATGTATCTTGGATGATTCTTAATGATATATATCTCTTTTTGGAGGTGTCATTCAGATGGTTGTGTTAGTATTTGTGTGTGTGTTGTAATAATTGTATGTGATGAGTGAGCTATAGAGCGCTCGATTTGGAGTTATAGTGTTCAAGTTATGACAAATCCAAAGATTTGACCATGTGTCCTAAACTTATGGGAAATTCCCATATTCCCCAATATGGTGTTCATTGCTTGTTGGGATGTAGCAATATCTCCTATAGATATCTTTCATAGACAAACAATAATATTGAAAATTATTTAATTTAAAGTTAGATTATAAAGCATGATTAGTGCACACTTTTCTCATTTCTAACTCAAACTCTATGATCACTTTATCAAGGATTTCTAGCTAAAACTTCTTCTAGCATCACACATGCTTTATAGAAAAATAACATTCTCAAATATTTGCAACTTGTAATGAGTGCAAGGACGTGGGACATAGTGATTGAGATATGCCTCTCAATATCTAGCATTAGTCATCATCATCATTGGTCATCTTTGCTACTGATTCCACGGTGTCAGTAGCAGTCTGCAAGGCTGAGAGTTTTACATCTAAAAGAGTTTGAAACTCTTGCACTTCTTTAGACATCCTCTCCTTCTCCTCTGAAATTTTAGTGACCTCGGATTGAGCTTCTGTTAACTGAATCTTCAAAGAAGATATCTCTTCTCTTTGGGTCTCGATCATTTGGGTTTGTTGCTCCATCTGCTTAAACAGATCTGCTAATGTGTCTTTGGCAGAGGCTAATTCTAATGTTGCCTTATGCAACTGGTCTTTGGACTGCATCAGTTCTTCATAAAAGGAAGCATACAGCTGTTGAACATAGGCTGTCTCACTGAAAGTTCAATTGAACTCTGAATGTCTTTACATAGGAATGGAATGCCATCTCCCGACACTAGACTGTTCAATGAAGGTACTGATATGTCCAAGGAACCTTCTCTATGTGCTCTGAACAGGTTGTTACATGTGAGATAAGCAGGGAGGTCACTGCCGGATGTAGCAGGAATTGTAACTGAAGGAAGAACTAAAGGAGCTTTATTTGCCACTCGCTTCAAGAGTTTTCGCTATATGACCAGGGGAGGAGGAGAATCCAGATCCTCTATATCAATTGGTTTTGACTCTTCGGAAGGTGGTGGAGGAGGTACTGGATCAGATGGAGGAGGTGGAGGCACACCCTTCTTTAAGCCTGAGTATGTCAAGAAAGTAGACAGGTAGGATCCATAGGTGACGTTTGTGACATTGCCCCTGGTTACTTTAACGAAATGTTGATCTATCTTTGTGAGTAGGTAAGTGCTCCAATCAATAGCTACTCCTTTTAACACCATCCTGGAAGCTGTAAAGAGCTCTTTGGACAAGTAATGGGATGGTGTTTTTGCAGGCATAAACCTGTCTTGGAGAAACTGGTAGACCAATTTCCACACAGGATCAGTGATCATGGAAAAGGAAACTCTTGAAGTATTGATCACTTTCTTGACATCCAGAATTTCCTTGGTCTGTTTCTGTAATAGCTTCAAAATCTCATCATTGGAGAATAGTTGTCTCGTTGTAACAAAGGGCTCTCCTTTGTAGGGAAGAGACAGAGCCTTCCCTAACCCTCGGGGTGTCAATGTTATGGAAGTACCATGGACCACTCCCGACTTCTTGCTGTCTAAGGCAAGGAACTCATCACACATGGGTGGATCTTCTGGAATCAAGGGGAAGGAGGCAGCCACGAAAGTCACAAGGCCTGCTTTCACGATAGGCTCAAAAGTGAGTAGGGAAGAGTAATCCCTACTAACCAGCGGGACATACTGGATAGGGGAGGAGCGTGAGGTGCCATTCAGATGGAAAACACACACACCACAACACAGACAGTCACAAAGAATGCCTGCAAAACAACCAAAGGGCTATAAAAAAGAAATCAATAAAAAAGGAGACTCATACATACAAAGACGTAACTAACCCATTTACCACCCCAAACAATCCACATCCTAGAAAAAATTCGGCATGTCCTCTACACAGATGCGACTGAAAACTTCATGCGATGCAACAAACAGGCACCCAAATCCTCATAGTAGGCAAGAAAGAAAAAACTACACACTGCACCCGTAATCGTAACACATAGACAAATCAAACTACCATAAAAATATACCTCAGGACTTGACCATAACCTTAACCCCATCAGTGTCAACTAAAAGACTTGTACGCGCCCATCCCACGAAGTGGTTTTATTAAAAAGGGAAAAAAAGTACAGTGAGGGGAAATTATTTTAATGAAGGGTTCATTTTAAGAAATTATTAACAATGGGTGACGTTTTATTAGGTGATAAACCTTAATAAGAAAACAGTGATTCCTTCTTAAAATTTTAATTACAAATTATTAAGTTAAAACAATGCTTTATCGCAACCCAGACTACGATTTCCAGACTGGGTCTCTAAATGTGAATTTTCTAATTAAAAATTAATAGTGATATGGAGCACTTTTTTGCCAGCGAGTGCTTCTTCGTAACGGCTGGTTCATTTTTATTACAAATTAAGGTGCCTCTTAAGCGCACGTAGCGCGTGCAAAGTGAACGGCTGGTTGATTTTTTAAATTATTAAATTGTGTGTTTAGCACGAATGCGTGTGGAAAATGTGGGTGAATAAATAGTTTATTTTAGCAATAAATTGTGATTAAGGGGGTAATCAACATAAATAAATCTCACAAAATAAATACCTGGTAGGGGTGTGTATGCAATGGCCGGAAGGCGCACGGAAGAGTCCCCCAAAAGCAATGAATCCAGTCAAACAAAATCAAAGACCATTGACTGAACAAAAAAGAAAACACCTTAGTGGGTTTGTTAATTTTTAATGTATTTTTAATTGTTTATTTTGTATTGTGTTTGGGTTATATTTTAGGTGTGTTTGTTTTGGTTTTATAGTGTGGTTTGGTTAATTTATTTTATTATGTGTTTTTGCTTGTTTGTTTTATGTGTTTTTTTCTGTTTTTGTTTTTTAATAAATTGTTTGTGGTTGTTTTTTTTGTTTTTTCTCAAAAGGAGTAATAATTAAATCAAAATATATAGCATATGGATATGTGATGAAAGAAAAAAAAAGAAATTTCAACCATGTAGGAAGTGTCCACAATTTAGGTTAATAAAATTAGGGTTTTTTTGTTTTGTTTTTAAAGAATATTTGTACCTTGTATGAAAATATTTTGAAGTGAAAAATTAGTGAAAAACGGTCAGGGGGTGGATGGAAATTTTTGAGATTTTTCTCTTTTTTTTTTTGCATTTTTACTAATTTTAAATGAATTTTATGCATTTTGTTAGGTAATTTTGAATGAATGTTCAAAGTTAATTTTTTTTTGCAATTTAATTGGTTGAATTTCCACCTAAAAAATATTCTAAAAAATGGAAAAAATATGGGGAAAATTTTAGAAAATTTTAAATGATTTTTAAATTTAAATAAAATTTTAAATTAACTAAATCAATTAAATTATGTAAATGAGGTTAGTTTGGTAAGGTCAAATCAAGTCAACTAAGTCATGTTAGTCTGGATAAGTCAGGGAAGTCAAGTATGTTAGGTCAAGTTAAGTTAGTCTAGGCAAGTATTAACTTACCTAGGTGAGACTAACTAACCTAGGGTTAGTTAGTGGGGGGGGGGGACTAACCTGAGGTAGGTTAGTTGACTGACTACAGTTAGGTTAGGGTTATCCTAACCCTAGTTAGGTTAGGTGTGACCTAACCCTAGGTGGGGTAGTGGAATCCTAACCCTAGTTAGGTTAGTGGAAACCCTAATGGGGTTAGGGTAACTAAAGGGGGTTTAGTTAGGTTAGTGTGTAATTGAAGTTAAGTTAGAGGTTAAATGTAGTTAGAGGTTAAATGTAAACCTAGGTTAGTGGTAACTAAACTCAAGTGAGTGTTGACTAAGGTTAGGTTAGTGGTACCTTGGTGTGGTTAGAGGAGGAGGAGGTGTAGGTGGCCGCGGCGGCTGGAAGAGGCCTAGGAGGAGGTAGCGGCGGCGGCACCTGGAGGAGGTGGCAACGGCGTGTGGAGGATGGCTGGAGGCACTGCAGGCGGGCGCGGCGGGGGAGTGAGGTAGCAGGTGGGGGAGGGAGGTGGAACAGGCGGGGGAGGAAGAAGCCCGCGAGAGGAAGAGGGGGGCGGTTGTTGGAGGAGGCCGCCGGGGGCACTGCGGGTGGAGGAGGCCGCCGGGGGCATTGCGGGTGGCGCGTGGAGGAGAGGGAGGCCGTTGCTGGAGAAGGCCGCCGGGAGGCTTCGCAGGTGGCGCATGGAGGAGAGGGAGGCCGCCACAGGCTCTGCGGGTGGAGGAGGTAGAGGCACTCCGAGGAGGGAGAGGAGGGGGGAGAGGATATCGAGGGAGAAGAAGAAGGAGAAGAAGAAGAAGGGGGAGGAGGAAAAAAGAAAGAAGAAGGAGAGGAAGAGGAAGAACAAGCAGGAGAGGAAGGAAGAAGGGGAGGAGGAAGGGGAGGGAAGAGGAGGAGGAGGGAGGAGAACCGAAACGCAACGGCAGGTATGTGGGTATTTTTTTCTTCTTTTTTTTTTCTTTTTCCTTTTTCTTTTTTTTTTCTCTCTTTTTCTGTAAAAATGTGGATTTTCCTTTGTGATTTAAGTGTGTGTGTGTGTTTTTTTTTCATTCTTTTTTTTCTTAGTTGTTTAAAATTGTTTTTTTTATAAAAATGATGTGTATAGTTTATTTATATGTTTTTTTCTCTTTCTATATTAAATAATGAAAAAAAGAAAAATAAAAGAAATAATAAAAGAAAAAACACATCCCCGATCCGTGCGCATGCACGGGTTGGGGTAAAAAAATTTGCAATGACGGGGTCAAATGGATAAGGACGGGGACGCATGAGCCACAGACGCCATGAGGCGTTCCGAGGCGCGTAAAACCAAAAATAGGCGCGTTCACGCGCGAGGCGAGAAACACGGTTAACAGGAAAAATAAAGAAAAATTAATAAAAGCCAAACCGTTTGTCGGATTAAAAATCCGTAAAAAGGAAAAATGGGTCGGGAGACGAGAAAAAAATGTTGGAAATATGCAACACCGGTTCAGGAACAAAATCAGGGTGGTCACATGGGAAAAACACAAAAAATAAACTTAAAAACACATACGGGCATTAATATCGAAAAATCCACGCATTGGAATGAAGTATGGAAAGAAAGAAAAGTGTGCAAAACAATGTGTCCAACAATCCTATCACGACAAAACACAGTTCCGATCAAGATAGGATGCGTTCACATGGGAAAAACCCCAAAAATGAGCCCGAAAATAAACTCAGAAATTAATACGGGAAAAACCGTGTGTCGGAATAACGGGCGGTAAAAAGGAAAAATGTCTGGAAAAAAGGAATTCACAGGACTGGCACATCAAAGCTCTGTTTGGGGGAAACTAGGAAGGGTTCACATGGAAAAAACACGAAAAATGCATTCGAAAACTCTCGAAAAAATTAATAACTAAAAATTCGATAGGCAAAAGAGGGGGGAGGGAAAATGAAAAAGTGGGGGAAAGGCTGGTAGGACACGACAGTCAAATCAAATTGGAATTTCGGTGAAAATAGGGCAGGTTCACATGGAAAAATGTGAAAAATAGGCACGAAAAAGGTCTGAAAACCCGTAAAAATTAATAATAAATGAACTGTGCATCGAAAGGATACGGAATAAAAAGAAAAAATATCAGGGGGCAGGGATAGAACATGCATAATGCATCAGATTAGGGTTCTGAAGCAACAAAGATGCGTTCACATGGAAAAATGTCCAATTTATGGGAATTGCTTCAAAAATTAATAACTTGAAAACTGTTTGTCTGAACAGGGGTTGGTAAAAAGGAAAAATAGGTAGTTTGAAGGGACGAACAGGGCTGTAAGGTTAGATTGAGCTTTCGGTGAACATAAGGTCCGTTCGTATGAAAGAAGCGCAAAACCCAGAATAAGGGCAAATGGTCAAGGAACAACCCCTAGGACAGGGTGAAATAGAACATAAGGGTGGGGAAGGGACTCCATCATGGTAACATGAAATCACGGCATAGATGCGTGATTAGAACAGGGTGTATGCATGGGGGTATGCAACATGGACGCGCAGGGATGCATCCCCACACTTAAGACCTTAACAGGAATGGTAAACCAAACTTCAAGGACTTAGTACCTCATATCAGACCAACCACCAACGTCCCCACACTTAAAACATGACCAGTACTGAGAAACAGAAGGTGTAGGGTTAGAAAAACTTGGCTCATATTGCCGAGAAGGAATGTCGACTATCGAGGTGGCGTCTGGAGGAGTCGTCAACTGTAAGAGGTAACAAGGTATCTTCACAGCACTCGTCCAATGTCCGTTGTGGCATGGACCAAGCAGCAGCACCCAGGGAAGTAGCTGGTTGAAGGAATCACAGGGAATTCGTCGATGGCGAGGGATATTGCACTCAACTCACGAGCACTCAAATGGATTGAAAGAGTAGTCACTCGCCCCATTACTCATATCACTCGAGGAAATAAGGATGAAATCCCAGAGCTCACACCTGGTTTAGAAATCGACAAAGGAATGATGCAGAGGTAGTATGCCAAGGTGCACAATTGATGGTGCATCAGTGCGTCCAATCCGTCTGGCATAGGTACAAGGAGAAAGGCCAGGGAGCCTTGTAGTGCAGTGTATAGAACAGAGTGATGTGTCCTGTGCTGATGGCACAAACCCAGCCCGTAGGCGCATAGGAAAATGGGAATGTACCTGACGCCAAAGGTCGTAACGTCCCTCAATTCTCACCTCTCGGTAATTGATTGAAGAAACACCAGTCACACTTAGCCCACCCTCTGTCTCACACTCTATTGAAAGATACAGAGGGCAGCCCTTTCTTGAAACCCATTGATGTAATCCTCATAGTCATTGGTGCAGAGGTTGTATGCCTTGTGCGCATTTGATGGTGCAACTGTGCATCCCACCCTGTGCCGGCATACAGTGCAAGAAGGAAGGCCAGGGAGCCTTATGGTGCAGTGCACATGAAACAGATCGTGCATTGTGCATTGAGAGGCCCATCCCGTGCGTGCAACACTCCGTTCACACATCTCACCTCTCATTTGATTTGGAAAGACTGGTTACTCACCCCACCCTCTGTCTCACTCTCTGATAAATACAGAGAGCATCCCATACTCACGTCCCCATCCTGTTAGGATGAAAGCTCACATCACTCCAGGTGTTGGTGATGAAGATTACGTCAGCTGTTTTTGTCATGAGGATCTTGAGGACGAGGCGTACCCAGGGAGGCAGCCTACAAGTCTCGTACTTCAATGATTTGTAAGAAGAGTCGTCTGTTAAGAAGGGCAGACGGACTGATATTGCAGAGACAACGCACCAAGGGAGGTGGCTTCAAATTACTTGCTAAAGAGGTTCTGTTGGTGAGTCAGCTATCCTGAACTGCGGGGTGTTACCACCTTTTCCACAGTCAGCTTCTCACCCAAGGGTGTTTCCACATTTTCTTGGAACGAGGCCTGTTATGACAGGGAATTTTTTCCTTTTCTACCATAACAGTTTTGTTTGTTTTGTTGGTTTTCGTTTCCCTTCTTTTCTTTTCCTTTTTTTTTCATTTTTTCCTTTTTTTTCTGCTTTTTTTTCATTAAGAAAGAGAATGGTAGAAATACCATATGTTAGGACCAACCTCGCCATCGTTGTTGGATCAGACGAGAAGAGAACAATGTCGAGTTGAGATGTTTCTGTGGGGGGGTAGTAGAAGGAGACTGCCTCATGAGGAGAATCATAATGGCTATCAGAAGCACGACGAGAAGGACAATGCGATGCCCAAAAGGAAAGGGGTAGGTTGACTGTGATTGTCAAGATCCCCAGGGAGGGAAGTACTTCTTCAAACGATAGCCATTGATCAGGAAAGAATTATCAGAGGCATCAACGATCTGTACCTGAATAGAGTCGTTAGGATTGACGGCCAGTACCTTGTACGGGCCCAGCCACCGTTGTTGAAGCTTGCCAGGAAACTTGCCAAATCTCGAATCATAGGCTAGAACAAGGTCACCTTCTTTGAACTCCTTGTGCTTGATGAAACTGTCATGATAGGCCTTGCGCCATGCTTGAGTGGTTTCCATGCACTGTAAGGCCGTCCCTCGTATCTCATCCAAGCATTCCAAGTGCAGGAGACTGCGTTGCAGTGGCTCACTATCTCCCAAGCGTTCTTTAACTACCACTCACAAAGAGGGCAATTCCAGCTCAACATGAAAGACAGCTTCTGTACCATACACTAGCTGGAAAGGGGTCTGTCCTGTAGCTGCCTTATGAGAGGTTCTGTATGCCCAGAGGGCCTCTGTAAGTCGATCGTCCCAGAGCGACGATGTGCGGCAATCGTTCTTGTCAGAATCGAGCAAAGGATGTGATTGGTGACTTCAACTTGGCCATTGGCTCTGAGGTAATAGGGAGTTGACTTACGATGGCGGATCTTATACAGTTTAGTCAGCTCCTCCATGATTTTGTTAAGGAAATGAGTACCTCTGCCACTTACCAGCTCGAGGGGACTGCCAAAACGGGTGATAATATTCTCGTACATGAACAGGGCTACACTATTACTATCATCCCACTTCAGGGCTTTAGCTTCACACCACTTTGTGACATAATCCTTACATACTAAGATGTATCTGTTCTGACTTCGTTTGGTGGGTGGATCAATGGGACCCACAAAATCAATCCCCCACTTCTCAAACGACTTTAGGGGGAGAATGGGTTGCAGTGGCATGGCACTTGTTTTGGTGGGGTTCCCATTCGTTGACAAGCATCACATCTCTTGCAGTAGTCATATGCGTCCTTGTGGAGGGTCGGCCACCACCCATATCCTGCTAATAGAGCCTTCTTGGCTGTCGCTTCTCCTGTGAAGTGTCCACCACATGGTTCGTCATGGCATGCTTTCAATACTATGCCGATTTCATCTCCTACAACACATCTTCGCAACACTTCATCTTTGCCTTTCTTGTACAGGGCACCGCCTAGCAAGGTGTAGGGGGCTGATTCTAACAGAAGCTTCTTCTTCTCACGGCTTGAGATGCCAAGAGGATACTATTGAGTTGCCAAGAGATTGGCTATGTTTGCCTACCAGGGAGTAACTGTTTCAACTAGAAACAAAGAAGCACCAGGAAGGTTTGGATCATCCTATTCCCCCTCTTCTGTTTGAGGGATCCATGACAGATGATCAGCTAGGACATGGGAACGGCTGGGCTTAGTGACCACTTCAAAGTCGAACTCTTGGAATAGGAGTAACCATCTCATCAGTCATCCTTTAACATCTGCTTTGTTCATCAAGAAGGACAGGGCTTCATGATCCACATAGAACTTGAAATGTGTTGACAATAGGTAGTGTCGAAACTTCTCCAGTGCAAACACAATTGCCAAGCACTCAAGCTCTATCACTGTGTAGTTCCGTTCCCTATCAGTAACCTTTCAGCTTGCATAATATATTGGTTGATCTAATTTAGAGGGGCCCTTTTGACATAGGATAGCACCTAACCCTTCAATTGATGCATCGGTGCGCACATGGAACTCCTTCATCCCCAATCAGGAGGCTGCAAAATAGGTGCTTGGATCAGGCACTGTTTTAGGGTATTAAAGGCTTCTTCACAGTCATCGGTCCAAAGGAAATCAGCTTCTTTCCTCAGGAGCTTATGCAGAGGGGCTGCCTTGGTTGCAAAATGTGCAATAAATCTTCTGTAATAGCCCACATGGCCAAGAAATCCTCTCAATTACTTGAGGTTTGTTGGTGCTGTTAAGGCAACAATCTTCTCAATCTTCACCGAGTCTGTTGCAATCCCTTGTGCAGAGACAATATGGCCCAACAGAACTCCTGAGGAGATGCCAAAAACACATTTGTCAGGGTTGAGAGAGATCCCATACTCGCGGCATCTGTCAAAACATTGCTCGAGGTGTCCCCAGTGCTCTCGGATCAAACTATAGACACAAAAGTCATCAAGATACACCTCAATGAAATCATGCAAATGATTCTGGAAGGCAGCCATCATTACTCATTGGAAGGTGGCACGAGCATTACAGAGCCCAAATGGCATCACTCTGTAGGCATAGGTCCCCCATTCTACGGTGAAGGTTGTTTTGGATTGGTCCTCTTCTGCGATTTGGACTTGGTTATATCTACTCAATCCATCCAAGAGGGAATACAGCTCATGGCCTGCCACTGTGTCTAACAGTTGGTCTGTAACAGGAATAGGGAAATGATCCTTCTTTGTCTTCGAATTGAGCTTTCGAAAGTCAACACATATTCGAAGTTTCCCGTTCTTCTTAGGTACTACCACAATGGGCGAAACCCATTCACTGTTAGCCACGGGATAGATTGATGCCAAGAGGCATATTTCACGGTGGATTCCGTGCCACGGTGGATTCTGTGAGGTTTTACGGTGGATTCCGTGAGGTTTTATGGTGGATTCCAACTTTGTTGACCAGGGCTCATACACAAAGTGGATTCTTTGTGCAAGAAGTTGATAGGGATGCCTATCCTTTTCGGGCGTTTTGTTAATTTAGTGTGTACATGGGTGATTCCATAGCGAGTGATTTCGCAAAATACATATTAAATTCATAAACGTTTATGAGTTTAGAGTGCGCACTCGTGATAAATTAAGGTTAGGATTGATTTCTAACCAGTTGATTCATTTATGTAGCTGAAGACTGCTAGGTATTCACTTTTGTCAGTTTAATTGTATTATTTTACTAACGATTGTGAATGCTCCAGTTGATGTGTAGAGATAGCAGCAGTGACGGAGGAAAGCATTGGAGGATAGCGTGTATTCGAGTTATTACTTATATTTTGATGGGCGCATACCTTAGGCATGGCACCTATATTTTGTCGCACCTATTTATTAAGGCGTTGGATATTTATTTATTATTTTGTATGCGCATGGGCGCACGATTATGGTATTTGTATTTGGACATTGTATTGGGTATGCCTGACTTATTGGGCGCCCGCCCATTAGCTTTATTTCTATTTGGCACTAAAGCAAACTCAAAAGCCAAAAGCATGCTATTTTGTAATTTGGCCTATTATTTGAGCTTGAAGATGATTAATACATAAAATACATGCTTTGTGGAGCGCTCACACAAGGCATGGGGGGGAGGGGGGGAGATTGCACCCAATTGGCCTCTTGTTCATGTTGTGCATGCTTTCTACCTTGAGTTTTGTGCAAAAAGTAGAGTTCTTTTGTTCTTGGGGACCTTCCGACGCTCACTACGCGATCATACAACATCCGATCTGTGCACCAGTGGTATCAGAGCGAAGCTGAGATCGAGAGCTTCCAATCGCTACACCCATCTTGCGCGAAGGCGGAGATCTTCGAACGATCGAGCTCTACAGTTAGTTTCATCGCGAACGGTCGATACGGGTGGATTCTTGGCGGTCAAGAACCTCTGTCTACAGCCTCTGATTGCGAAGGACCGGCCTGAGGAGGCGGAGGACCACAAGGAAAGCTCCTTCTACAAGTCGTTTTCTTTTCAACCAGTCTGACAGTAACTCCATAGCTTAAAAGCTTAAAAATCTTATTTGAAAATTTTAAAAGGCTTAATAGTAAGCTTTAATAAAGCTTACTCAATCGAATTTTTGAATCGGCGGCATCAGTATATCCTCGCTGTGATTTTTGGCGGCTGAAAAATGGCCCCCCCCTAAAATTCGTTGTCGACTATAGATTAAGCTATAAGCTTAATCAACTAAGCCACAAGTCAATTTTTTTTTTCAAAGTCTGTTAAGTTCCTCAAGTTTCATTACTCTGCAAGTTCTGTAAGTCAGCAGAGATCAAAACTGACTTATTCCAAAAACTCCCATAAGGACTGTTCCTGCGCAGAAGCAGAGAACTGCAAGGTTGTTTCCTGGAAGACTCTGTTCGCATACACAGACTTGCTGAACCAGTTTCAAAACACACAAAAGGTCATACATAGATTTTACGAAGACTTCAAACTCCGCAACTGCAAAAGTCAAAGACCGTGAAAGCCAAACAAAAATTTATAAGCCTTGTATACCCGACTTTGAGCTACGCTCATCCCGCTAATTGGATTTTGAGAGTGTGAGGTCTTTTGGATTTTTACAAGATGACGGAACAAAATATGGACGATTTAATGGTTGAAGGCGATCTTCCTGAACCTACGATGGAACAAAAATTGGATTTAATTATGATGCAGCTTGATGAAGAACGAAGAGCTGGACAAGCTTTACAAGTTCAATTGGCCAATTTACAACGATCGACTACCGACAAAGATGGACCACAACCCGAAGATCTTATCCGATGTACCATCGATGCGACGCTCGAAGCTCAATCCATCCGCAAGGAAACAAAGATAAGTAAAAGAAATTTCAAATTCCGTACTTTCAATGAAACTCGAGATGGAAAGACTGTTCTTGCATTCATCAGTCAGTTTGATGATTACTTTCATGAAGAGACATACGTTGAAAAAGACAAAATTAAATGTGTCACTAATCATTTAGTGGATCGAGCATCTCTTTGGTGGACCGTGGTTTGTAAGAGCATAGATTGTCCCACTACTTGGGAGAGTTTCAAAAAAAGTTTATGCAGAATTTTCTTCCTCCACAATTCCATGAAAAAGCCATAAAGCAATGGGACCTTCTTCAGCAAAGAGTCGTGAGCCTATTTCCCAGTACACCGAACGTTTTTGGAATGCCTTACTGCAACTACGCATGCTTGAAGACATACCTGAAGTGACTCACAAGCACAAGTTTATGTCTGGATTACTTGGGCATTATTACACTGAGGTCAATATGTTCAAGCCTGCAACCCTTGAACATGCAATTTCTTTAGCTCATGACACTGAAGACAAGATTCGAGGAAGAGACAAGCGTCCACAACAATTTCAAGCAAATGGTAACTATGGTTCTAAGAAATTCAATTCAAATTTTAGAAGATTCAATCAAAGTCGATTTCCTTCATCATCTTTCTGTAAGTCTTGGACCAAACCACCTCCTTTGCCATCAAATACCAATCAAAACCCTAAGCCATCCTCACAGCCAAATCCTAATATTCCTAGACTTCCTGCCATTGCAAATGGTAACTATGGTTCTAAGCAATTCAATTCAAATTTTAGAAGATTCAATCAAAGTCGATTTCCTTCATCATCTTTCCGTAAGTCTTGGACAAAACCACCTCCTTTGCCATCAAATACCAGTCAAAACCCTAAGCCATTCTCACAGCCAAATCCTAATATTCCTAGATTTCCTGCCATTGCAAACAATGCCAATCGAAGAAGCCACTTGTCCATATCAACTATCTTGGAGCAATCGAAGATGAAGAACATGAGGAAATGCCTAACTTTACGGAAGATGAGGACGACATTACTACTACTTTGGATACTTTACCAGGTATGCCAACTCCACATTCTTTGTTGACAATGAAATGTTTAGTGCATGGAAAAGAAAAGATTATTTTGCATGATGATGATAGTACACATGATTTTATTTTTGCAAAGTTAGTGAAAGAATTGAAATTACAAATTGTTTCTACGCGTTATCGCATTAAAGCAGCATTCTTAGGCACAAGATATAATGGAACACAAGAGGTGCATAACTTAGAAATTAAAATTGGTGAATATACTGAATGAAGGAATTTCCTAGTTGTACCTTTACAGTCCAGTGATATTATCCTAGGTATGCCTTGGCGTCATCAACATAATCCTGACATAGATTATTCTACGCATTCAATTAAAATTCATTTTCAAGGAAAACACATTACATTGTATGGTATGCACACATCTAATAATTTTCCACTGCTTACTCATACTCAAGCTAAACGTGCATTACGTAAAAGTAGTAAATCTTATCTAATTTGGGTGAATGAAGTTCAAGCTAAAGAAAAACATATGCACCCTAGGCATAAAGAATTCCTTGCACAATTTAAAGATTGTTTTGCTGAAGATTTACCACATGGACTACCTCCTTCACGTCATAAAGACCACAAAATAGATTTAATTCCTGGAACAAAACCACCCTATAAAGCACCATATAGGCATAACCAGATTGAACAAAAAGAAATTCAGAATCAAGTTGAGGAATTATTAAACAGAGGATTAATTAGACCTAGTAGTTCTCCATTTGGCGCACCTGTGTTATTGGTTAAGAAGAATAATAATACTTATTGCATGTGCATAGATTATCGTGCCCTGAATAAGATTACTATAAAGAATAGATATCCAATTCCTAGGGTAGATAATCTTATGGATAAACTATAAGGTTCTGCCATATTCAGTAAAATAGATCTTAAATCTAGTTATCATCAAGTGAGATTAGATAAATCTGATATATTTAAAACTGCATTTAGAACACAATTTGGACATTATGAATTTTTAGTGATGCCTTTTGGATTGACTAATGCACCCTGCTACATTTAGAAGAATGATGAATCATATATTTTTGAAATATCAGCATTGTGTTATAGTATTCTTTGATGATATCTTGGTATTCAGTAAAAATGAGAAAGAGCATTATGAACATCTGTCTTTGGTTTTCAAGTTGTTGAAAGATAATCAATTGTATGCTAATCCAGAAAAGAGTGAGTTCTTTCAAACAGAAATTGAATACTACCTGATTCTAATAGACCACTCTTTTTAGTAGTTACTAATGCTAGCGGATCTGGAATAGGAGCCGTACTTATGCAAGATAATCATCCCATAGCCTATTCTAGCTGTAAACTGAAACCATCCGAACTTAAATATTCCACTTATGATAAAGAATTATTAGCTATAGTACAAGCCTTAAGACAATGGAAACATTACTTAATGGGTTCTGAGTTTATGATTAAGACTGACCGACAAAGTATTAGACATCTCCTTAGTCAACCCCAAATATCTGACCGACATATCAAATGGGCAGCTTTCATTCAGAGTTTTCATCCCCTTATACAGTATCAACCAGGTAAAGAGAATGTAGTAGCTGATGCTTTAATTAGAAGGCCAACCATTAATAATATCTTTGTCATATCATTTGATTCTCTTATCCCTATGAAAGATACTTATCATCAGGATATTACTTTTCAATATGATTGGAATAAATTAGTTGGAAATAACTGGATTCTTATTGATTCACTGTCTTACAATGATGGATTCATGTTTTATGAAAAGAGATTATGTGTTACAGTCCCATTTAGATCTTTTGTTTTGAATGAGATTCATTGTCCTCCATATCAAGGTCATAGAGGTATCATATCTACTTTGCGTATATTGACTGAAGATTTTTATTGGCCACATATGGACACTGATGTATCTAACTTTGTTTCTGAATGTTTAGTTTGTCAAAGAGTTAAGAGACATCATGGTAAACAGTATGGTTTACTTATGCCTTTATCTATTCCATCACGACCATGGGAACAGATTTCTATGGATTTTATTACTGGTTTACCTAACACTAAAGCTAACCATGATATGATTTGGACTATTATAGATAGGTTTAGTAAACAAGCATATTTCATTCCATGCAAGAAAACTTTAACAGCATCTCAGGTAGCACAATTGTTTTTGAAAATAGTTTTCACTAATCATGGATTACCAAAAGTTATTATTTTTGACCGTGATTCTAGATTTTGTAATAATTTTTGGATTACTTTGTTTGCTAACCTAGGAACAAAGATTGATTTCTCATCTGCATTTCATCCTGAAACTAATGGTCAAACGGAAGCCACTAACAGTACTATTTTAGATCTTTTACGTGCATACACTATTTCTAAACCACAGACATGGGATACACATCTACATTTACTCCAGTTTGCATATAACAATACACCACACACAACTACAAAGAAAGTACCGTTTAAAGTGATTTATGGTTATAGATTGTCTACACCTGTTGCATCTTTATCAAATAGAATTCAGAGTGCTGATGATATTGCTAACATGCACGCTACTATTTTTGATGAGGTTAAAGACATGATTGCCAAAGCCTAGCAATCATATACAAAGCAAGCTAATAAGAAAAGACAGGCCATGGATTTCAAAGTTGATGACTATGTTTGGTTAAGAATAGAGAAACGCAGATTACAAAGTGTAGATAAATACCCAGTTGTGAAATTAGCACCTAGATTCTATGGACCATTCAAGATCATTCACAAAATCAATGATAATGCATTTAAGTTAGAATTACCATCACATTGGAAAATTCACAACACCTTTCACATTAGTTTATTATGACCCTTTAGAGGCCAACTACCTGTACACCCTGTTTATGAAAACCCACCTTTGCTAGATGAAGAGACTGAAATCCTTGAGCCTGAAGCTATCATAGATATTGACTTTATGACCACTAGAACTGGCCGTAGATATTCTAGATATTTGGTCAAGTTTAAAAACCATCCTGTTGAAGAGGCCCAATGGATGCACGCTAGAGACTTAAATGCTTTCCCCACTCTGTTAACTCCACATTGAGCTAATAGCAATTGAGGACAATTGCTATCCCACCCTGGGGGTATGATGCCAGGAGAAATATTTCACGGTGGATTCCGTGCCACGGTGGATTACGTGAGGTTTTACGGTGGATTCCGTAAACTTTGTTGACCGAGGCTCATACACAAAGTGGATTCTTTGTGCGAGAAGTCGATGGGGATGCCTATCCTTTTCGGGCGTTTCGTTAATTTAGTGTGTACATGGGTGATTCCATAGCGGGTGATTCCGCAAAATACATATTAAATTAATAAACGTTTATGAGTTTAGAGTACGCACTTGTGATAAATTAAGGTTAGGATTGATTTTTAACCAGTTGATTCATTTATGTAGCTGAAGACTGCTAGGTATTCACTTTTGTCGGTTTAATTGCATTATTTTACTAACGATTGTGAATGCTTCAGTTGATGTGTAGAGATAGCAGCAATGGCGGAGGAAAGCATTGGAGGATAGCGCGTATTCGAGTTATTACTTATATTTTGATGGGCGCATACCTTAGGCATGGAGCCTATATTTTGTCGCGCCTATTTATTAAGGCGTTGGATATTTATTTATTATTTTATATGCGCATGGGCGCACAATTATGGTATTTGTATTTGGACATTGTATTGGGTATGCCTGACTTATTGGGCGCCCGCCCATTAGCTTTATTTCTATTTGACACTAAAGCAAACTCAAAAGCCAAAAGCATGCTATTTTGTAATTTGGGCTATTATTTGAGCTTGAAGATGATTAATACATAAAATACATGCTTTGTGGAGCGCTCACACAAGGCATGGGAGGAAGATTGCACCCAATTGGTCTCTTGTTCAAGTTGTGCATGCTTTCTACCTTGAGTTTTGTGCAAAAAGTAGAGTTCTTTTGTTCTTGGGGACCTTCCAGCGCTCACTACACGAGCATACAGCATCCGATCTGTGCACCATAGATGAACTCTACTTCAAGAAGTTTCAATAATTCAGCCTTCACCAGAGTAGAGTAATTAAGATTCATCCGCCTTTGTCTTTTCCTTACAGGTTTGGCATCAGGCTCTAGGTCAATGTGATGCTAACATACTGTGGGATCAATCCCCTTTAGGTCTTTGTACGACCAAGAAAACACGTCTAAATTCTCATTGAGTAGGTCTCGCAGGACCACTAATTCTTCTTCTGGAAGATTGAGACCCACTTTCAGGTGACGTTCAGTACCCTCAGTATCCAGGAATGTCACTTGTCTTTCACCTTCCACTTCGTGGATAAACGTCCCATGGATTGCTTCTAGATAGAGGTCTGACTCTTTCAAGAGAGTAGTATCCTCGTCTTATGTCCCACTAGAACTAGTGTTCTCCTTTTGTACAGATGACTCATTTGTCTGTTTAGGTTGCTGGAAGGGTATCAAAGCTTTGCTTGCTTCTGTGTGAGTGGTGATCTCTCCAGGACTCAAGGCTTCATCTTCAAAGAATGCATCCAGGAATGTCACATAGCACGGACCTTCTAGGGGCTGTGGCTCTAAGGGCTTTGGCTTCTGTTGAAAGGGGCATCATCATCATCTTTTCTTTGGACTGAACAGTCAGGGCGATAGAAGCCACTGGTAAACTTAATTTTTATGCATTTAATCCACTGCTTATACAGATTCTGCATACTTTGTGGTCCATTGATCAACCCAAATGGAACCATAGTCATTCCATCCAGTACCCGGAGATATTCAGCCTCTAAGGTCTCTGTAGGGACATCAACAAGATCATCCGCTATCAGAGGGAATTCTTCATCTGCACTTTCATAACCCGCTTCATTTTCTTCCTCATCATTTTCATCCTCTTCCTCTGGAGGCTCTGTCTCTACTTCTGTAGAGGCTCTGTAGGAGAAGAACAGATCTTCTGCCTTTGCATGCACTTCTGCTTCTGTCACAGCTTCTGACCCTGCTTCTGCCTCTGGCTCTGGCTCTGTATCTATATTTGCTACTGTCTCTATAATTGTCTCTGTATCCGCTTTGTCTCCGTTTTGTAGCCACTCTGTATCTGCTCTGCCTTTGTACTGTCTCTGCTCTGTAACTATACCGTCTCTGTATTATCTCTGCTCTATCTCTGCGACTGTCATGTAATAGGGAGAACATTGCATCCATGCTTCTATTTCACTGTGAGAGGTGATTTCAGAAGTTGATTCTAGTTGAGGTAGGAGGTATTCACCCATGGACAATGATTTTGCTTTCCTTGGCAGTTGGCTTACAGTGCCCACTGTTAGGGACCGTGCCTCTGTTTTCTTAGGAAAGATTTGCTTAACAGCCTCTTCATCTCCTGATGTACCATCTATTACCTCGTTAGAGGAGTCAGTCATGACTTCAATGGATGTGGATCCATTTCCTTTTTGCGATCCATACAGCTTTAACACCGCTTTATTGGGTCCTTTGCCTAGGGTTAAGGTTCCTTTGAACCATTCCGTCCTAGCTCTCGCTTCAAAAAGCCAAGGTCTTCCCAACAGCACAGGGTATGAGGTTCCATAAGAATTTGATTTGACCACCAGATATGTCAGCCAATAGTCTCTTCTTGCAAGGGTTGTTTTTACGTATGGGAGGATGCCCAACGGTTTGACTCTGCTTTGGTCTACCAATTTGATAAGCCACTGTGTAGGTTGAATTCTTTGCAACCCTAAGTCCTTCATTGTCACATCTGTCATTATGTTTACTGATGAGCCTCCATCAATCAATGCATCTGAAATAAAGCATCCTTCTATCCATACACTAATCTCTGGGGTTCTAGGATCTAGGAAGGCATTAGCCACATCTACTTCCTTTACAGGCTCCGGGGCCTTATTGGTCTTGGTCGCTGTTGAAGGAGTGATCCTTAGTCCACGTCTTCTTGTCAAGATGCTTTTAAATCTCTTTTGGCAGCTAGGAGACAGCATCAACAACTGTCGGAATGTTAAGTTTGGTTTAAAAGTGTCTAGGTCTTTGACCAAGTCATAATCTTTGATAGGATCCACAGGCTTCTCCAACCGACTGGGGAATGGGGCTACACCCATTTTCATCTTTCCTTTTTCTTCTAATAATTACTGCATCGGCACTTCTTCTATTTCTGAAAGTGCTTCTGTATATTCTATCTCCTGGGCCTCTAGTCCTGTCTCTAGGATTGTCTTTGTAACTCTTTGTGGCACTGTAGTGCTCTGTACTGTACTGTTCTATTCTGTACTGCTCGGTCCCTCTGTAGGTAGGTTGAACTTCACAGTCTTGGCAGGAGAGTCATTTTCATTCTGAACCATTGGTTCCTTCTTCTTGGTGTGTGTAACAACTTCCAACTTCCAACTCTACCAAATTGGAAGTAGGCTCTTGTATCTTCTATTGGCTATCAGTGGCATTGGCCTTTACAGGGGCTGGACTTGGACAGTCCTTTGCAGTGTGGCCTTCACCTTTGCATTGACTGCATAAGGGCTTGTAATCTATAGATCGTCTAAGGTTTGGACAATTCGGGGAGATATGTCCCTTTTCTTCACACCTATAACATTCCACCTCTGATCTTTGACCACCGCCAGACTATCGTCCTCTGTAACTTTGAGAGGGAAACCTCCGTGGACCAAAATTAGGACCAAATTCCCTAGGCTTTGGTCCAATAACTTGTGTTGTCATTTTAGATTCCAGCAAGTTGAATCTTGCATTTTCATCATTCTGTCTTCGTTCATGCATCTCTTTTAGAGAGCAAATATCCTCTGTATGGTTCTTCCGCAAACAGTAGGAACAGAAGGCTCCAGGAATGGTTGGTTTTCGGGTACATTCAGTGGCTAAATGTCCCGCTTGATGACACTTTCTGCACCATGTATTAGAGCACATCACATCTCTTCCAGCTTCCGCAGGAGTGGATATATTGGCGGTATTCACCTTCAGCATTTGTAACTGCTTTGTAATCACATCCAGAAGCTCTTTCTTGATATTTGCAACTGAGTTACATAAGTAGTCCTTTAGATTTTCACCTCCTGAAGAAGTGCTTGTAGTAGGGTTTTGGGAAGCATCTGTAATTACTGCATAAATTAGTTGGGTTGATCCAGAAGGTCCTTTGTTCTAGCTCTGATTCAGAGCTTCTGTTGAGACTTGGGGTTGTTGATTCCAATTGGTAGGGTTCCACTATTGTTGAGTCGCCATTGGAGGAACTGTTTGAGGCCGCTGTTGTTGTGGTTGAACCATCATTTGAGGCACTGTTGTCTGCGGTGACCACCACACTGGATTAGGTGCATTATACTGCGGCACTGTTTGCATCTAGGGATAGGGGTAGGGAACTGTCCGTGGGACTGCATTTGGTGGGTATACCATTCCAGGAATGGGAGGAGGTAAAACTCCTCTTCCTGGAGTCATTGATAGCCTTGCTTCAACTTCGTCATACAATCTTGCACCTTCCACTGCATCTTGCAGATTGACTGGTCTTCTCAATTCCACAGACTTGCGAACTTCTGGTTGTAGGCCCCTGAGAAACACTCCTTTCTGGATTCCTTAATCTAAATGATGGTTAGTCCATCTCTTTATGATGGATTCCATTCACGAGACATAAGCTTCTACTCTTTCTCCAGAGGATTGATTTAGGTTCATGAACTCCTCTCGCATCCGCTCTTCAAAACCTTCACGCCTGAAATTAGTGAGGAAGGCCAACTTTAGGTTGTCCCATGTGCCAAAAGTTCCTGTTACTTGTCTCTCATACCACTGAAACGCTGTGCCCTTGAAAGTGGCGGGAAAGATTGCTAACCAATGCTCAGGGGCTCTGGCATTGTTAGCCACACATGCTACCATAAACTCTGCTACATGAAGATCAGGGTCTTCATTGTACTCTCCCTTAAAAACTGGCAATGGGACTACATTTGCTGGCCTATCATCAATATTTCTAGGACAAATCTGACTAGGAAGGGGACCTTGAGTCGCCATGGGGACTTTTGTAAAAAGTGCTTTTAGGGCATCAAAGGAGGCTTTTGCTGCAAGCTCGTTCTCAGCTTTGATTTTTGCATTTTCTCTTCTCACATACCTTTGGACTTGTTCCAACGCTTGCCTCTTTATTGCGTCATTCATCAGGGGGTTGGCTTCAACCAGTTGTTCTGGACTCAACAGGATAGTATCAGAGAGGGCTTCAGTTGTCTGATGGATTCTCTGGCCAATATCTCTTTTACTTCCTTCTTTTCAACATCTCTGAATTCAGCTTTCAAACCACTACAGAGGGGAAGATATTCTGTTTCGAAAGTATGAAAACTCATTCTTCTTAGGATTGTTGTTGCGTCATTATAATAATGCCAGCTTCTGAGGGTTTCAACAGTGTATGTTGTGAAAAACACTCTGTCTACCAACTTCCAGTGGGTTGCTAATTGAACAAATAGAAGATTGTCAGTGCACCAAGCATCCCATGTATCTTGTTGTTGAGCATCCACGAACAAATTCCAACTCTTTTCCTTCTTGTCTTCATGAACCTCCACAGACCAAGACTCCTGAAGCTTCTTCACAATCTCCCACTTGATGATGTCTGGAAACTTCTCAATGAATGCCAAATCTTCCATGGATGGTCATTCTCTCTATTTCTACTCTTCAGTTTATTCCCAAATAGTTTGCCACCAAGATGCAAGTTTTTGCTGCTTCAACAGGAAGAGGAAACAGTCCACCACATAGAGCATGCATCATGATGGTGATATGTTTTTGCCATTGTGGGATGAACTTCTTGTGAAAAGTGGCCTTGGTTATGAGACATTCCAACTCTTCAGTGGAAGAAGGAACTTTACAAACATCCATTGAATTCTCCTCTTCTTGGCAATGTCATTTCCTTCATTTTCAGCTTGTTCTGGTGCTTGTTAATGGCAAGTTTCCTCGGCTGCGCACCAAAAACATGGAGCCTCAAGAGGACAAAACAAAGAAAACAACAATTCTTCACGCAGCATCATAGTAGATATCTCCCACAGATTTGATAGAATGAACCATAATCTTCAACATCTTCATAGAATCCATCAATAGAACAAAGAACACAAAAGAATACACCATCTTTTAATGGAAATCAATCACATATTATCCATCTTCAATGTCTTCATATTTCTCTCTCTCAATCTCTCATATACAGTTACATTGTTTTGATAGATTTGGCTATCTTTGGTTCTCTCTCTCTCTCTCTCTCTCTCCATCAATAATACATCATCTCCTCACTATAATGCTCTCATAATAACTCTCAATAATCCTTCTTAGGTCGTGGATGCACCTCTCAAGAGGTATGCCTGATATGAAGAGTCACCAGAGCCACTATAGTGTCCTTTCACAGCTCACTACTGTCACTATCACTTAGTCTTCTCTTCAGCCTTCAGCAGCTGCATCTTCCACTTGTTTTAGCTCTTTTGAACTTAGATTCATCCTTTCCAAAGGTTAGAAAACTTTTCCAAAGTCACACATACATTCCACATAACACTTACAGAAGGTCTAAAGAATAGTTACAGTACAGTTACAGAACAACTACAGTACAGAGACAGAGGCTCTTTAGAGGGTCTACAAAAGGTTATCAAAACCTGATAACTCATACTCAAACCATTCCATACTATCAAAAACTATTCAATAAGCTTTCAAAAGATCTCAATCTTCATCAATCATCAATCCATGCTTCATATAGAAGAAAATCAGAACAAAACATAAGCTATACATAACTAATCAGAAGCTCAACAAAACATCACAGAACATCATAGAGCTTCATATCTCTACTAAGAATCATCATGAAATTCCAAAACATAATCAATATCATCCAAAACACTTTGAAATACTTTCATCAACAACTATACATCATTCTAAATCCATCAAAAATCAATCATTCAGACCTCAAAAATAACAAAAATTAGTCAAAAATTCAGTCGTTTTCCACTGTCAACATGCTCCTTCAAACTTGACAAGTTAATGCAAGATGCTTTTTGGCCCTATCTTGATGACTTTCTGCTTGTCTTATTTGATGATATTCTAACCTACTCAAAGAGGGATGAAGATCATGAGCCACTACATTGTGTTATCCTTGAAACAATGAGAACGCAAAAACTGTATACCAAGAAGTAAGGCTATGCTTTCCTCAAGCGATAGATTGAGTATCTTGGAGTCATGGTATCCAATGAGGGGATTGTCTTAAACCTTGCCAAGGTCAAGGATGTGCAAGAATGGGCACCTCCAACAATGTTTAAGGAAGTCCATAGCTTTTTGGTTCCAAGAGGATGGTATAGAATCTTTATCAAAGAATACACCTTGATTGTTGCATCCTTGACCAATTTACTCAAGAAGCAAGTCACTATGTATGGACTCCCATTCAATAGTTCAGCTTTGAGAAGCTTAAGCCATGCTTACTAACATTCCCTATCCTAAAACTAGTTGACTTAATCTAAGGATTTGAAGTTTTGATTGATGCAAACTCTTTTACATTAGGTTGTGTACTCATGTAAGAAGGTCATCCAGTAGCTATTACAAGATTTAAGACTCATGAGAAGAACTACACTACCCATGATCTAGAGCTACTTGCAGTAGTTCATACTCTCAAGCTATCAAGTTTCCTCTTTTCAATAATTAATTATCTAAATCTAGTACTTCTTGTTTTATTCCCTTTTTCCTTCATGTATAAATTACTCTCTAAGTTATGAGCATCCTTGAAGGAAAACATTGCTATATTTTGATCTTCTCTCTTAATTTATTTGGATCTATGAAGAAAGAACTTAGGATTGATTGACATGCTTGTGGCTTTGTTAGTAGCTCCTCCAGCACTTCAACCTTTAGAGCTTTGCTTCTATGGGGCCATCATGGATGAAAGCTCCATACATACAATGTTCCTCCCTTTTTGCAATCTTAAATGGTGGGGCCACTAGTATTGAGTGTCTACGATAGAGGTGATACCTTTATGGGATGGGCCTTTCTGAGAGAGATAATTGAAGTTTTTGTGATGAGTCTTGGACTCTTTGAAGAAAGTAGATGGCTTTTGCAAGGTGAGGAAAGAGACAAGTCCTTACACGGTAATGATGGCCTTCTTGTGCTTGAGTTGGGTTGTCATAGTATCCTTGCTTCTTTTCCTCTCCTTCTTCTTCCTATTTTCCTATTCTTTCCTTTCTCTCTTCTTCTATTCACCTCTTTTTCCTCTTGTCTCTACTTCTCTTTTTCTACGTATCTGCCTCTATTTTCTTCTTTCTCTCTCTTCTTCTCTTCTTCTTTTCTCCTCCTCTATTCCCTTCTTCTTCTCCTCTCTCCACTAAATTTTTTAAAGAAAAAACTAGCCTTTGTAGTCTTAGACTAAGGCTTATATAGCCTTATGTAGAAGCTATTGGCCACTTGCTTCTCCTCTGCACTGTTCAACTTGAGTCCCGTCTGTCTCTCTCTCTCTCTATGCTTTTGAGGAAATCTATTTTTGCCACACTTGTGTGCCTCGATGAGCTCAAGGTGATATGTGTGTTCTCATTAGTTGATGATGATTTTGAGAGGGAGATGGTGAGGAGGAGGATGAATTGATCAGTCATTTGATTATGGTGACTCAATTCCCTTTTTCTTTCTTTGTAATTTAAAAAGAAAATTTTAAAAAGGTTTTAGTATTTGAAACTTTTCCCCTCCCTCCCAAGCCCTAGTTCACATGGGTTGGGGAAATAATAGTCAAAACACTACATCTTCTTCACCTTAGAAGAATCAAGATATCCTCATCTCGAAAGAAAATGGGGATGTTATTTATATAGGGCATCCTCTTCCAGGGTAATCTTTCCATTGGATGATGTATTCCTTAAGGGTTGTCCTTCTAAGGATTTACTCTTTTACATTAAGTATCCCATCATGTTGAAGCTCAGGGACTCCTTGGCACAGCATTGTAGCTTGTTGATTATCAAGAACATGATTAGGATTGAATTCATAATCTTTTAATAGCCTATGAAATATTTTGTAAACTTTCAAGTGTTCAAGGAGTCGTAACTTGTAAGCATTGAGTTATAGACACTTGAGGATCTTATATGGTGTGCAATATCTTGGGATTGGTTTTTTGAATTGTCCCAAGGACAAATAACTCTTCTCAGGGCAAACACAGACAAAGACCATATCTTCCTCCTTGAATATCCTCTCCTCTTCCTAAATTAGTTATGATTTTTGCCAATCCTTGGTAGCTTGAATATCTTACATGATAGCTTTAATATAGTCATCCACTTCTTCCAACATTTTCTTCGAAGCTTCTAGCTTTAGGGTAGGGTCACAAAAGCTGAGTGATGTATGTAAGGCATTCTTGTCCATAAAAATGCTTGAAAGGGAGTCATCTGAATGCTTTGATAATAGAATGTGTTGTAGGAAAATTCAACAAAGAGTAAATATTATATCATTTTCTTAGACTCTCTATAGCAATAAGCCCTAAGTATGTCTTTAATGACTTGATTCACCTCCTCAGTTTGACCTTCAATTTGGGGATGGTAAGCTATGTTGAAACAAAGTTATGTACTAATAGCCTCAAATAAGCTCTTCTAGAAATGAGAATTGAAGAGAGAACCATGATTAGTAATGATATGCTTGGATGATCCCAGAGACAATCCATCAAGCTCCATCTCTTCCAAAAAGAGCCTTGCAATATGTGAAGCCTTGTATAGTGTCTTACTAGCACAAGGTAAGCAATCTTGCCAACATATCCATAATCACTAATATTAAGTTGTATCTTCCTTAAACTGAGGGTAATCCAAGTATGAAATCCATGTTGTGATAAACTCCCATTTCATTTGCAAGATGTCAAGTGGCTGGAGTTTTCTTGGCATCTCAACATGCTTAGCTTTTACCCATTGGCACCTCAAGCATTCAGTAACATATTTGAGTACATTGCCTTTGAGATTTTCTTAATGATAACTTTTCCTTATAGCATTAAGAGTCTTTGCATAGCCTAGGTGTCCTAAGAATGGGGAGTCATGGGCTTTCCAAAGTATCTTCATCTTGAGTTCTTAACTCAAAGCTATGCATAGCCTTGTCTTGAGGCAGACAAGTCCTTCATCTATAGAGAAGGTTTGATACACGGGGGATTCACTAGTAGTAATAAGGAGACATCACCTGCGTGCAAGAAATATATGAAAATACCCCTTATCTACCCCCTATTTATGGGACCTTACCTTATAAAATGTACCTTCCTTCCCTTAAATAACCCCCCTCCCTTGCACTCACATGGTACCATACGGTAAACCCTAATGGACCCCCCGGGGTTTGATACTTGAGCTTGAGTTTAGGATTTATATTTTTGGGTAGTATCTCTTTTAATATCAGTTCATACTTTGGATCCTTAGTTGCTTCCCTTTTGGCCATTTCTATGATTAAATTATTAGGCATTCATACCATGGCACCTAGAGAACTTGCTTTAGATGGAGAGCATTAAGAAATGCTTTGCAACTTAGGGCGTCTCCGAATTCATTTTCCTTGCTTGGTTTATACTTAATCACAAAATCATATTCTTGAAGGACTTTTATCCACCATTCTTGCCTCATGTTTTGATTTGGCTAAGTGAAGATTCATTTGAGACTTTTGAGGTCCAGAGATTGCATTTGGAAAGCTTCAAGATTACTGATTTTCCAAGATACCCTCCATAAAGAGCTCCTCTTCTTGGCCATAACCCTTCTTCTTCAATTTAGCTATAAATACAAGACATGAGAAGCTGTTGGAGAGTAGCTTGAGCAAGAGAGGAGAGGCCCTTCTCAAGAGTATAGAGCAAGAGGGAGTGGGGCAAGAGAAGCGAGAGGACGGGAATTCTCGTCGCGAAGATAAGGAGGATACTCCTCGACCTCTTGGAATCGAATCCTCCATCCCTTCTACCCTACTTCCCTATGAAATTAGGACTCTTCTCAATTTTTCTAAATTCCTAGTGATTGCCAACCGCCATCAATCAATTCCCATCAATCCAATTGCTACAACCCCAAGCTCTCTTACCAAAAATCTCTTCTACGATCTCGTGATTAAAAACCATGGCCATGAAGAAGAAAGTTATGAAGGTTGTGGAGGTAGAAGCTTCCAATAGCGCTGCGGACACAATCACCACAAACGGAATGATGAGTACTGGGATTACAAATGAAGCTACGAATACCATCAACCAAAGCACTCGAAATGGATCCCCAAGTACTATATTTTTATAATAAAGGCAGCTATCAAGCCATCATCCCATGAATTGGAAAACAAAAATCTGCATTCGTAAAATAGGATTTTATTTATTTTCTACATATAATATTTAGTGATCAAGGTAAATTGGTATAGGCTCAAAAATGAAGAAGTAAAATGGAATTATAGAGAAGGTGTGGATAAAAGATAACACAATTGTAAAATGACTTGTTTTGAAGATTGTATGCAACCTATGGGATTGAAGACAGATTGTCAAGATGCTATTGATGTGGATTGAAGACGGATTGTCAAGATGTTTTTCTATGCCTATGCTTATGCCTATTCCTACTGCGGTTGTTAGACCATCTGCCAAACTGAATGTCAAAGATATGGTGGAAGAAATTTCAAAGAACTTGAAAGATCTTCAAATAAAGTGGCTAGAAGAGAACAACAACCACTTAACTCAGCTCCAATTTCTGCTCCATCCTTTTCTTCACCGATGAATTCTTCCAGAAATGATCAGGTTCGCCATTCTATATGGTGCGATAGTCCATAGCATGTGCGAAAGGATTGTCAAGACTTTGAAGAGGCAAAAATATTGAAGTTGGTGGTGTGGAAGGACAGGATGACATGTTTTGAAGATATAGAGCAACTACTTAAAACAAATTTTGGCAAAGGAGCTATGAAGAAATTATTGGAGGAATCTCTCCTACGTTCTTCTTATGTGAAGCAAGAGGCAGGAAGAGAAGCTGTTGCCTATGGTCTTCAATTGGAGCAGTTACCAAAAGATAAGTCTCCTTTATGGTCCTATGCATTGCATGGAGAAAAGAAAGGATTTGAAGCACTTGTTGAAGAAAAGTGCAAAAGAGATCATGATCAACCTGAAGGATCGAAGAAGGCAACTAGGAGGGGTGAGTTAGTTCTTTAGCCTTCTTCTTCAGGACCAGGGTAGAGTATGGCTAACGCGCAAAAGACAAAGTACAAGAAGACAAAAAGGCCCCAAAGACAAAGGATTAGAAGCCGAAAAAGTAACATGGATTCAAGCTGCTATCCGACATCGAGACATCCAAAGACTTGAAAAAGGTACTTGAGGATTGAATTCTTAATTACAAAATTGAATTTACACTTGGAGTCATAGTTTTCCTCTTCTTCTTCCCTTTTTTCATAAGCTTGTAAGCTTTAATGCTTAAAGCTTTAAAACTTCCCTTGCTTTGCTAAGTTTTAAATGGGTTTGGTCAATTTGACTTATGGCTTATGACTCGCATTCGCATGGCAACTTCCATGAAGGATGGCTACAATCGATATCAACCTTGGAAAGTGTCGTGTTATGATCCTCAAACTATTTTGCTCGAGACTTCCTCTATTTAATGGTTTAGAATTCTTCAAGTCTAATTTGTGAGAAGTTGGGAATATTGAAAATAAAGTCAAAATATCACATCGTTTTTCCCTTAGAGGAATCGATATGTCCTCATCTCGAATAAAATTGGGCATATTGGTTATATAGTGATTTTTTGTCAATCCAAGTGGCATCCTCTTCAAGGTAGTCTTTCCACTAGACGAGATACTCTCTAAGGGTTTTGCTTCTTAGAGTCTTCTTCTGCATGTCAAGTATCTTTTCTGGTTGAAGTTCGAGGACTCCTTAACTTGGCATCACAATTTGTTAGTCGTTAAGTACATGGTCTGGGTTAGGAACATACGCTTTCAATAGACTGACATGAAATACATTATGAACTTTCAAGTTATTAGGGAATTACAACTTGTAGGCACTTGGTCCTAGACACTTTACCACCTTATATGGCCCACAATATATGGGACTTAGCTTCTTTAATTCCCCCAAAGATAAGGAACTTTTGTTTGGACAAAGTCATATGAAAACCATGTCAACTTCTTTGAAAATGTGTTTCTACCTTCATTGATCGGCATATTTCTTTTGTCAATCCTTGGTGGCTTGAATATATTGCCTTATAGTCTTCACTTGTTGCTGATCCATTTCGTCCAGCATTTGTCTAGATGCTTCTACCCATAGGGTAGGATCGAAAAAAATTAATGGCGTAAGACAATCTTGCACATATAGTGCCTGAAAAGGAGTCATTTGAATACTTTGATGGTATCATGCATTGTAGGCAAATTCAACTAAGGGTAGGTATTGGATCCACCTTTTGGGCTCCCTATTACAATAAGCTCTCAATATGTCTTCAATAACTTGGTTGGCCCATTCTATTTGACCATTGGTTTGGAGATGGTAAGCAGTACTGAAACAGAGTTGGTTTGGACATGGTAAGCAGTACTAAAACAGAATTGGGTTCCTAGAACTTCGAACAAACTCTTCCAAAAGTTTGATGTGAAGAGAGAATCGTGGTGGCTGATGATTCTCTGGGGTAATCCATGTAACCTGAAAATTTTCTTAATGAAAAGCCTGGTGATATCGGAAGCCGTGTAATTGCTTTTTACAATAATAAGGTGTGTAACTTTTGTTAACATATCAATGACTACCATTATGGAGTTATATCCTCCTTGTACAGGGGGTAATCCAACTATGAAGTCTATGCTGATATACTCCCATTTCATTTGAGGGATGTCAAGTGGCCAGAGCTTTCCTGGCAACTCGACATGTTTGGCCTTAATTCGTTGGCAGTTTAGGCATTCGGTGACATACTTGAGTACATCACCCTTGAGTCTTTCTCAATAGAAGCTTCTTCTAACTGTATTAAGTGTCTTAACATAACTAGGATGACTCGAAAATGGAGAATCGTGAGCTTCCTAGAGTATTTTCCTTTTGAGTTCTTGACTTGCAGGAATACATAGTATTGTCTTGTAAATGGAAATCTCCTCGTTTATGGAAAAATCTTGATACTTAGTCTTGAGTTTTGGATTTGGAAATTTCTCTTAACAATCTCTGATAGCTTGGATCCTTCACTACCTCTTCTTTAGTCGTTTCTATGAGAGGGTTATTTGACATTGAAATCATTGTAGCAAGAGTTCTAGCCCTGGAGGGTTCCTCTAGAATTAGGGCATTAGGAAATGATTTTCATCTTAGGGCATCCGCAATCATATTCTCCTTGCATGGTCTATGTTTGATTTCAAAGTCAAATTCCTACAAGGTCTCAATCCATAGACGTTGTCTCATATTGAGATCTAGTTGAGTAAAAATCCACTTTAGGCTTTTATGATCAGTGACTAAAGAAAACCTATCACCAACCAGGTAATGTCTCCATAATTTAAAGGCATGAATTACAACAAGTAATTCTAGATCATGTGTGGCATAGTTTCTTTTGTGGATCTTTAAGTTTCTTAAAGCATAGGCTACTAGATATCCTTGCATAAGCACACCTTTGCTTAAGCTTCTCAAAGCTAGATTGTTTGGCAGACATCCATGTAATGGAGACCTGCTTTTTGAGAAGGTCAGTGAGAGGCACTGCGATTGAGGCATAGTCTTTAATGAAGACTCTATACTAACCTATTATCCCTAGAAAGCTTCACACTTCCTTGATCATTGTTGGGGGTGGCCAATCTTGTACATCTCTGACCTTGGCAAGATCTACTGAAATGCCATCTACCGATACTATAAATCCTAAATGTTCAATTTGCTTTTTGAAGAAGGCACATTTCTTCTTTTTAGCATACAATTTGTGGGCTCTCATTGTTTCAAGAACTACTCATAGCTGTGGTCTATGGTCTTCTTCATTCTTGGAATATGGTAAGATATCATCAAAGAAGACAAGGATGACGTCGTCAAGGTAGGGTCGGAAAATGTCTTGCATCAACCTGTTGAAGGTGGCACGAGCATTTGTTAATTTAAAATGACATCACAATAAACTCATAATGACTGTATCTTGTGTTAAAAGCAGTTTTAGGGATATCTTCCTCCCTAATTCTTATTTGATAATAGCCTACAAAGACCTTTGCTCCTTGGATTCAATTAAGGAATGCATCTATCTTGGGAATTGGATATTTGGTTTTCACTGTCACCTGGTTTAGTCCACAGTAATCGATACAAAGGCGGAGCGTTCCATCTTTCTTTTTCTGAAATAGTACCGGGGCTCCCCATGGTGAATTACTTGATCGAATGTATCCCTGGTCTAATAGCTGCTTGAGTTGTTCTTTTAGCTGAATGGCTTCAAGTATTGACATTTGATAGGGCTGTTTGGCGACGGGGGTAGCGCCTGGAATGAGTTGAATTTTGTGATCTACTTTCCTTGTTGGTGAAAGCTCTATCATGTCTTTTGGAAAAACATCCGCATATTCTTTTAGCCAAGATGGTTGATCCTTGGCTTCACTATCTTGCTCGGCCTTGTTGAGTTTAATTAGATAGACGGGCAATCCTTTCTTTAGTCCTTTTATTATTCGGGAAGCTTTAGCTACTTGAACCTTAGGGTTCTTTGCTTCTCCCTAAGTGGTTACTTGTTCTCCCTTTGAGTTTTGAAATGTGATTTGGCCCTTTTTGCAATGGATATGGGCGTTATGTGGAATTAACCAATCTATTCCTACCAAATATTCATAAGCCCCGAGATTCATAATTCAGAAGTTCCTTTTGGAAGAATTGCCGCCCATGATCCTTGTTGGTTTGTTATGTTAATAGAACTTGTTTATTGTTTGCTAACTCCACAAGCAAACTAGGTGCAAGAGTTGTGTTTATGCCTAGCCTTTTCACTCATTTTGGTGATATGAAAGAGTGGGTACTTCCATAGTCGATTAAAATTCAAAAGGGTTTACCTTGATAATTTGCTGGTGTTTGAATTACTAAGAATTGTCTATTCCAGCAACCTTCTCCCTGGCATCTTGGCTTTGCCCACAAAACTGAACTTGGTGGATGTTTGGGTCAAGCTTCGAGCACTGCCTCTCAAAATATCTTGGTTCCTTGTAATAGAAGCACCTTGGAGCCTCATTGCTCTTTCCTATGGGTATAAAGCTTCCCACTACATTTGATTTGGCCTTCTTTGTCTTGTTTGGTTGGTACTGCCCTTGGGCTTTTTTTGCATAACCTTGGAAATTGTCCTTATTCTGACTATTTATGTTCCAAATTTTTACGTTCCTTGGCCTTTGTTCGGATCTCTTGAACTATTGGAGCTGTTCCAATCAATGCATCTTGTAAATCCAATGGTCTCATTGATTCAAGGCACATATTCAGGGGCGGGTTTAGACCATTGCAAAATTTGGATACTTGCTCTGAAACATCCATCGTGGGTGCATATTTTAGAAGTGTTAAGAATTTGTAGTAAGATTCTAGGCTTAGGCTTAACTGCTTTAATTTGAAGAGCTCATTCATATTCTTGGTTTGATATGTGGGTGGAAGATATCTCCCACGCACAATGTCCTTAATCTTGTTCCAAGTACTAGTGCTTTCGGACATTCTTTGGTCCTTGCACCAGAGTTTTCACCAAAGATGGGCATCTCTTGTGAGTTTTAGTTTGGTGATCATGGCTTGATTTGACGGTGCAGTTCCTGCAACAGTGAAATAGTCTCCCATAGATTCTATCCATGTTTCTACTTTAGTTGAAATGTCCCTCCCTTTACCATCAAACTCTAGTGGTTTGTAGTACTGCTTGAGAATAAATTTATTCTCTTGAACTTCTGTAATATTGAGATTTGGGGTGTCGTTCTAAGGAATAATGTAATTTTATGATCAATTTTCTCTCCAATCATATTTTAAAAAAATGTTTACTTGCTTAATCTACCTCATTAATTTAGGAAGGGAATTATATACTCGGGGGGTCCACTAGGGTTTACCGTATGGTACCACGTGAGTGTAAGGGAGGGGCATTATTTAAGGGAAGGCACATTTTATAAGGTAAGGTCCCATAAATAGGGGGTAGATAAGGGGTATTTTCATATATTTCTTGCACACAGGTGACATCTCCTTATTACTACTAGTGAATCCCCTGTGATTATGTACTACTTGGCCTTTTGATAATGATTAAGTTTACACTTCAAAAGAGAGTTTTAATTTTAATTAGTAAAATATTTGATAATATCTTTCCACTATTCTTGATTATCAAGGAGACAAATGGGTGGATTAAAATTTTTTATTTACGTCAATGAGTAGTTCAAAAACTCATATTATTCTTGGAAAAGATTTTCTACCACAATCTACATAGCATGGCATTGCGATGCATCCATTGCATAGTAATTAGGATTTTGGGAATGGATATCCAAAAATCTATATTTTAGGGAAAGATCAGGTAATCCATCTTTCTTGTAGTTGCAACAACGCGAGCATCCTACAACCATGACTCGATCAGCCGGCATAACCTTTTTAACCTCCTCATAGATGTACCAATTTAATTTGACCTATCATCCTCTAGTGAACATGTTTGAGTTTACTGTGGCCTCATAGAAGATAAAAATCTTGGCAACATTAAGGGTTTCCATCCACCTTAGTCTCTTTAAATTATTCTGGAGGTAAGCAAGATGGTTTGCGTCAATGTAACAATATCCTCCGTTTAACGTCCATCGTCTTTCGTAATACAAGGGTGAAGGATTGTATATTTGATCTAATATTCACATCATCTGGTTTCTCTAGCTAAAACTAGAGGAGTGCATTGTTCACATACACATAACTTGGAAAATCAAGAATTGTTCCCAAGGTTCGTCTTTCAAGAACATATATTAACAAGAGAATATTTTCACTACTTAAGGGAAAGATATTTTATTATGTAATTATAACTAGCTTTATTTACTTGTGTCGTGTCCTATATCAATGTGCACTCTAATACCCTGTATGTGCCCACCCGCCCAGCTTTCCTTGGCGGCACGTTCTTAGTAGCCCATCAAGAGATGACCTAGAAAATGTCATCCTAGATTTTTATGAAAACCCTTGGAGTTTGCTAACTTGGCTCGCTTGATCCCCCCCTGGCAATGGAAGTTCTGGCCATTCCCACAAGGATTGACCTGAGTCTTTTTTGTCAAATCAACTACTAACGGTGTCGCACGGGATTCACACGGGAGTGTTCCTGAAGTCACTTATTTAGGACTTTCATCCCAAACCGAATAGCATACCTATCTACATCATCTTAGCCAACAACCCATCCAATGCGGATAGGACTAGTATCAACAATAAGAACAATAGGTCTCTCATTCTCATAATCTGCCTTTCGAAGAGTCAAAGTAGCTCTTAATAATTTCTTCAATTTTTGCACGGCTTGGATTTAGTATGTTTTATCTCCCAAGAAAAACGTTTCCCTTTCCTCAAGAACTGGTAGAGATCATCTGCAATATGATCAAAATGAGGAATCCAAATAAGATAAAACACACAAGCTTCAAGAAACCTGCAAACCTCTAAAATAGAAGAGCAAGGCTCCACAATCTTCTCTATGGCATCAACCTTCAGCAGGAGAAGGCTTCCTGCCATAATATCCACACATATTACCAACAATCAAAACTTCTCTAGCACCAAAAATAGACTTCACCCTAACAAGGTCAAATTTAGTTCATTCAGTCTGCAAAGAATCCTCTCAGCATCTCTAATATGTGAAGCCACAAAGATCTACATCCATGGTCATCTAAAGAATCATCTTTACCATCTTTCAAACAACCCTTGATAGGTAAGTCATCAATGAAAGGCATAGTAAGCTCAGAAATAAAATCTCGTAAAACCTTGTTCATCCCATTTATCATATGAGCGTTGGGGTAAAAGGCCCTTGGGCTTGCCCCTGTACAGTGACCGGCCATATTCTTTATTTATATATATATATGAGAAAGTGTAATAAGGCACATAACATTGTTGACAGCACCTACATTGTGTGTGCTCTTCTCTCCCGCGTCTCCTGCATCCGTTTCAACTGGTATCATAGCAGGTCCTTCACGAGCACTTCCCGGCCTTCCCCGGCATCTACACGAGGTATGAGAGCTTGCTTCTCACTCAGTTCTTAGCCATTCTTTGACATGAACAGCAGGGTTTCATGAAGAGGCAGCCATAGCTTCCATCATTGAAGCTTGTTCTCTTCACCTCTTGCTTGGACTTGTCCTAGGCTTGTGTAGGCCTATTGTAGGCCTTCATTGGGCTCTTGCTTATCCCCTACCCACCCTAATTTGGCCCCTCAAGTACAGTAGCATGCTCACGTTCTATTTGCGCATGTTTGCAAAAATGGCTCAAAAATCACTCTTTTTGTCATATCTCGAGCATTCAGAACCCGATTCAGGCAAGCTAAGAGTCTAAGTTGGGGTTTTGGCATGCTCCAGATGTGATGTGATGTCGAATTTGCCAAATTCCAATGACAAAATATTCTACAACAAATTTCAAGTTTGAGACAGCATGTATGCCTATGGCTTATGTGATGCTTCTACTGATGTCTATTGATACAGGATCACTTGTGGATGTTATGCCTCTTATGTGAGACGCATTTGGAGCTGATTTAGCTCAGCCATTGACTATTTTGAACAATCCCTTATCTGTTCAAAACAGGGCAGCCACCTGCTACTTCAATTTTATGCTTACAGGTCTTGGCACTTGATGCTCAATCATGCTCGGTTGGTGCCTAGATGTCAGGGAATGTATGCCTATGAGTTGGCACTTGATTTGAGCTTGTTTTGAGCATTATTGTTCTCAGTTTTGGACTACTATTTACTGCTGGAAACTTCAGGGCCGAAGCTATTTATGCTACAGTTGGATTATGCCTATTGGTCACGGGGTGCTCCCGGCTACTCGATATGATATCATGATGTATTTGGACTATGCCACATGTCTTGTTTATGCTCTGGAATACTTTTGAGCTTAGATTAGAGCTCAATTTTATGGTTCATTGTCACTTCCTTACAGCAGGCATTTCATTGTCATGACATGGTTTATGCATAGGCTACCCAGTGGGGTTATGATGTTTTGGTGAATGCTTTTGGTTGATTATGGATGGTAGTTGTTTGAGCTTGTCTCAACATTCATTTGAGTATTCCCTTAAGTAGTTGGACATTGACTTGGCTTTTTCCATTACGACCTTGGATGCTATATGGGATTTGATGCTCTAATTATGGATCTTGGCTATTACTTGGATGCACTTACAGGTATTGAGCAGTGAACTGCTCCCTTGTTTTGGCAATTGCCTATTGAGTTGTGATTGCTTCTTTGGATTTAATATGCGGGATACTTACCGATCAGTGGACTTGGATAGTGCTTGGTATTTACAGTTATGGCCATCATGCTTCTCTATTGTACGCCATCTATGCTATTTGGGCTGCTATTGCCTGTGTATGTCAGGGAGCAGTTGATCTTTATGGCCACTCATGTATGCACATGGTCTGCTGCTATGTATTTTACAGAGCCTCTTACATGGATGCTTTTACATAGATATTTGGGCTTTTATTGGAGCTTAATTCTTGCAGGTTTATTTGCCACCTACCGTTCTTGGCTGGACATGTATGTCAATACATGGTATGAGACACTGCAAAGTTATGTATACTCCTATGTTTTGGGGATGCTTATGCATTTATGACTCCGAGGAATTCTTATGATTTTATGGCTGAGAGCTACAGTGGTTGGATATGTCATGCTTTTGTCTGCTAGGCTTCTCCGTGTGGGAGCTTTTGCATCCATGGTTGATTCCTTTGTGTTCTCCCCTTCTGGTTTGGATGAGTCCTCTTTGTAGTATGCTATGATGATTTCCAACTCTTCTAGTCATGTAGACAGTCCTCTTGATGAGCCTATTCTCTCTAATGAGAGTTTCCCTGATTCTTTGAGCTTCTTGGATGTATTGGACAGCCCTACTCATGGTATTACAGAGCAGTTGTCCTCTTCTATAGGTTTTACTAGTTCTGTTTGCTTTCATTGTGGAAAGACAGGGCATGTGAAGCGTAAATACTTCAAGTGGATTAGAGAGTAGAAAAGATTGCGCCGCACTAGACATGAGAGCAAAGTCAATGATATGGTAGATGAGACCACTGTTGATAGTGGTATGGTGCATGTAGTTACCCATGATGATGCAGTTGAGCCTAGACTCTTGCCATCGTGTTACCCTACACATTACTTACTCAGTGATACGGCCTATACCTTTGATTGGATTTTAGACAGTATGGCATCTTGTCATGTTACTCCGCATAGAGCTTGGTTCTCTTCTTACAGGGAGGTTGACGGATGCATTTCTTTGGGTCTTAAGCATGATTATCATGTTACTGGCACATGGGATATACACTTGGCTTTGCCAAATGGGTCTTCTCTTATTCTCCATGATGTCTTGCATATACCTATGCTCAATAAGAGCCTGATCTCTATCAATCAATTGCATGGTGCAAGAAATTATGTCTCTCTTGGGGATACTACATGGAAAATCCATCGTGGTTGCTTGGTATTGGCCAGAGGTGCTAGATATGGCAGTGATTGTGCATGTCTCTCATGTGGGAGATTCTATGGTTGTAGTTATGCATATACCACATGCATTGTTATGGCATTGTCGCCTAGGCCATGTATGACACACTGAGATGGATGCTTTATGTGATATGGGTTTATTGCCTGCTCTTCCCCATGCTACTTGCCCTCATTGTACTCATGGTCAGTGCAGAGCCTCTTTGGCTTATGGCGATCATGTGAGGCATGCTCCTCTAGATCTAGTCCATGTTGTAGTATATTGACCTATGCCTTCCTAGTCACTTGGTAGAGTGTCGTATTTTGTGACCTTCATGGATCATGCTACCTACTGTGTTTGGGCTTACCCTTTGGTACGGATTGAGGATGTTGTTACTATGCTTGGCAAGTTTATGGATTCTGCTAGTAGTGGCCTAGATGCTTGCAGATGGATTATGAGAGTCATGCTATCTCTCCCAGCTTACGGATCTCTTATCAGCAATATGGCATTGATTTCTTATGTCCACGGTATTATGGGATTGCTCATGGCATAGGCCTAACTTTACATGCAAAGGTTGCTTCTATGCTTACCACAACTAGGTTGTCTTATGGCTTTTAGGCTGAGGCCCTTATGACGGCAACCTACTTGGTTAATCGGATGTCATGTTTCTCTTTGGATGTTGTTACTCTACATGAGGCATGGAGTGGCATGAGACCCTCCTATGATCACTTGAGGATGTTTGGCTGCCAGGCATATGTCAGTATGCCACATGAGTCTATGTCACGCAAATGCATACTCCTTGATTATGGATATGGTGACTTTACAGTTTACAGGTTTTGGGATTTAGATGCCCAACAAGTTCTACACAGCCGTCATGCTGTCTTTTATGAGATGCTGATACCTCTCAAGCCTCTTAATGCACGTTCAGTGCGCTTTATGGCTGATTCTACAGCCATATGCCCGTCTTCTGCTTTGTTGAGACCGCATACTGTCTTGAGACCCCGTTTGGCTTGTGTCCGGGATGCTGACCCTCTTTCAATGATTGACCTTGGAGAGTCTGTATGCTCTTCATTATCTTTTATGTGGTGCACTGATGCTATGCGCCACTCTGATACTTTACAGCAGTGCACTTATGAGTTGTGTTGCTTGCCTCATGGGAAGAAATCATGGATTGCTCTATTGTCTAGAGCTATGGGATCGCTTATCTCCTGGATGTCATGGACTCAATGATGCTTAGAGTGAGTGAGAAGACAAGTGCCTAGACGACTCTATCAATCTCATTGCGGGTTTAGCATGATAGGCTTGTATGCCTAATTCCCCACTAGTTTATAGGGTTCTCTACTGCTCTCTCTACCCTATCATGATTTGATGGTGCCCTAAGATTCCACTCAACGTTGCTGTTGGGTTGAATCAGTATGGTCGACTAGCATCACTTCTATGCTTGAGTCTCATTGATCCCTTTGTTCCTTGTGCCAGAAAAATTTCTCTAGCATCTATGTGGTCTTTTGATGTCCAGATAGCCGGTGTCCAGGTGGTCTGATCTAATGTTTGAAACATTCTAAAAATTTAGACTCGGCCCAACAAGTCCAAATTTCAGGGGCCAAATTTCTGATTCGGCCCATCCAAATGGTCAAGGGCCAAATGAGAAAGGGCTGAATGTGATTGGTTCAAATGTCAAATTCTTCCAGAATCATTTGCATGATTTCATTGAGGTGTAACTTGATGACTTTTGTGTCTATAGCTTAATCCATGAGCACTGGGGACACCTAGAGAAATGTTTTGAAAGATGTCAAGAGTATGGAATTTCTCTCAACCCCGACAAATGTGTCTTTGGCGTCTCCTCAAGAGTTCTTCTGGGCCATACTGTCTCTGCACAAGGGATTGCAACAGACCTGCAAAGATTGAGAAGATTTCTGCCTTGACAGCACCAACAAACCTCAAGCAATTGAGAGGATTTCTTGGCCATGTAGGCTACTACAGAAGATTTATTGCACATTTTGGTGGGCGTTGGGTGAGATGTCATGATTCCTCACCCTTTTCTTTTCTTTTGTTTTTTCACTCACTAGCCCATTGGCCTTTTCGTGGGAGGTTGTTGGGGTAAAAGGCCCTTGGGCTTGCCTATGTACAATGACCGCGCATATTCTTTATTCATATATATATATATATATATATGAAGGTGCAATAAGGCTGTCATAACATTGTTGACAGCACCTACATTGTGTGTGCTCTTCTCTCCCGCGTCTCCTGCATCCCTTTCAATGAGCAACCGAATTAGTAGCTCCTTGCGGAAGCATACACATTCAAACAAGGCCTGGAGATGTCTTCATCATAGTCACATCTCTACTTTCAAGGGCAAGCTGGAACTGATCATCCTGATCCACTCATTCAAGAGCTCTACCAGCTTGGGCAAGTGAGCCCTCAACAGAGGAATAGGCCGTAGATTCCAAGGGACATGCAGAATGGTAAAAATAACCATAGGCGCCACAACCCTAGGATCAATGCATCTAATCTCATGTGGAAAGAAAGCCAAATATTTTTCATATTTGCATAACATCTCTTCAAGGCATCTTACCTCTTCAGGAAGCAAAAAATATTTAGTCCCAATCTTCATCTCTTTCAATGTCTCAGCTGAAAACTTATGCTTGATACCTGCAGGATCTCACAAAGGAGGTTGCATAGCAACTCTCCTAATCATCTCATCACTGTCCAAAGGTAGTGGTCCTACAACTGGTCTAACCTTCTTGTCAATTGTCTTATATTTTGTCTAAACTCTGGCTTCATTGCTACAACTTGTAGATTTCTCCTCTTGATGAAAATACATTGGTAAACACAAATTTTGTTGTGTATAAACAACAACACCCAAATCTTTTTGTTGAAATGTATCAACAAGGAATACTTTTTGCTGAGAATCCTTTGCACCCAAATTATTTTGAAGCATGAAATCAGCAATTTTGGAGTAGATCACTAGAGAATGGACCAGTAAGACTTTTGACAACTCTTGATTGTTAGCATTTAGCAATACCAAAAGTTCTTCCATGGTATCTAAGCATGAAAGGCCATCATAGAGACCATCTATCTGGTATTCTTCCTACAAAACACCTACAATCATCAATTCTTTTTCTTTTCTTTTTACGTATTGCATAGTAGCTCTAGGCATATTAGAAATATGCTAAAAACACAAAGTACTTTTAGTGGATACACCATAAACGCATGAGGAAAAACTATCGTTGCTACGAGGAAGTGAGAGCTTTCCGTGACTCGTACTACCATCGTCTCGCAAAAGACAATGGTACCTAGCAAAAATTTGGCTCTCCTATTGGAAGAGGGGAATCCCTCAAAGAATCCTTATTTCTCTAATGATTGATGCAAAAAATCATGAACTAGACAGTAGGCTGCCACCTCCCCCCCTTTCTTTATTTAAAAAAAATGGCACCTCATGCTCCCCAAATTGGAGTCCTTGATTGTTAAAGAAAAAGCCTGAATTTTCCTCTTGTATCACAACACATAACTCCAACAATCTCCCCCTCTTCTCAGTTCGATGAGAGGCCTAGATTGAAGTAAGATCGTTTGAGAGCCAGGCGAATCAGTCATGGCATCTCTAGCAGCCTCTCTCGACCTCAAAGATCAAATCATCAGCATCAAATTACATCTTGAAACTTTCAGATTGCTAATTTGCCAAGATACCCTCCATAAAGAGCTCCTCTTCTTGGCCACAACCCTTCTTCTTCAATTTAGCTATAAATATGAGACATGAGGAGCCATTGGAGAGCAGCCTGAGCAAGAGAGGAGAGGCCCTTCTTGGGAGTATAGAGCAAGAGTGGGAGTGGGGCAAGAGAAGCGTGAGGATGGGAATTCTCGTCACGAAGATAAGGAGGATACTCCATGAGCTCTTGGAATTGAATCCTCGATCCCTTCTACCCCACTTCCATGTGAAATCAAGACTCTTCTCGATTTTCCTAAATTGCTAGTGATCACCAATCCCCATCATTTAATTCCCATCAATCCAATTGTGATGACCCCAAGCTCTCTTACAAAAATCCCCTCTACGATCTCGCGATTAAAGACCATGGCCCCAAATAAGAAAGTTATGAAGGTTGCAGAGGCGGGAGCTGCCAATAATGCTGCAGACACAATCACTACAAACGAAATGACAAGTACTCGGATTACAAACGAAGTTGCAAATACCATCAACCAAGCACTCATCTTGGATCCCCAGGTACTATATTTTTATAATAAAGGTATCTAGTAGGCCATCATCCCATGAATTGGCAACAAAAAGTTGCATTTGTAAAATAGGATTTTATTTATTTTCTATATATAATATTTTGAAGAAATTATTAACTGTGAATTCCAAGGGTTAATTTGGGTTTGTACAAGATGTACCAATGAGAGTACAAGGAAGGTAATGTGCCCCTTTTGATTTGTATTGATCTAACGAAACCTCTACTGGATAATCACATATGCTAATTCTCCGTATATAAAAGACCTTGAGATGGAATTATTGAAAAAATACTTTTCATAATTGTATAAAGGTCTAGGTATTGAGAAATTTATCATCCACGTAGTACAATATACACATGTATATTTCAACTCCATGAATATATTGTTCTCCACCTAAATAATGATGTATAAAGAATTCTCAATTAATGCAAATACTGATTGAACATACTTTCAATGATACAATTATTTAAAATAAAATAAATATTAACAGTAATCATAATTTGAATGAAACAATCATTAATACTGATGATTATTTGAATTTTGATTTGAATCATGTGCTTTATTTCTTGTTGTATATGGTCTAGTTGTGTCACTATCATGTACTTTGTGATTCAATCATGTGTTTTACATATAATTATATACAAGTTAGTTGCATTGCAATCTTGTAATTTTCCATCTAATAATTTGTGAGTCAATCATTTGTGCTCTTTCTATTATCTACAAGTCAAGTGTTTATACATTTAATATCAATGGATTGAGTGCAAAGTCTATAAAATGATGGCATGTATACTAGAGTGTACACAAATTATTTTTATACTTATGACGAGAAACACATAGCTATACTTGAGTGCACAAGAATTGTTTGTATACTAATGAGAATGTTGCAAATATTAAATGATTGTTTGCATGAACAATGTTGTGAAAACAATAGCCATTTACTTAATTTCACATGAAATATTGATGTACTAATGAGGAAATTTCAAACATTCAATGTTATATCAAAAGTGTTGCAAGAAAACTACAACATATTATCCTACTCTTAAGCACATCTTCTTGAATAATAAATTCATCATGTAAAGTTATTACGATTCTCTAACTTTTTACCTATGTTCTAAATATGTCTACTTGAAGGATAAATTCATTAGTAAGTCTATTTCTACTCTCTAAGTTTCCCTTAAAGTATCATTAAAAAAATAATAATTCAAATGATAAAAAAGTTTGACTTAAAGTTTATTTTACATATGGTTAATTCTTTAAGTATTAAATTAAATTAAATTAGTTTAGTTAAAATATAATTAAAATATTTTTAAATATCTAAATATTAAAAAATTAAATTTACTTTTTATTTTTAAATATTTTAACTAGTTATTTATTTTCTTAAGTTATTTATTAAAGAATTTATTGGTAACTCAATATAATATCCCACATATTTAAGCTCATTAGTCTCATAAGAGGCCATTAAGCTAAATTAAATAATTAAAAGCTCATTATATCTTTTTAAGATAAAATCTTTAACTTTGTCTTTACAATCCCTTGTTTATAGGGATGGGTCACATATGATATGAATGCTACAATTTGTGTTTTTATAGAATAATACTCTTTCATTTTAAAATGTATTTTGTTTGAAATAATCTTTCGTAGGAAAGTATATTTGATATGAAAAAACCTTCAGGAAAGTATATTTGATATGAAAAAACCTTCTATTCAAAAGAAATTTTCATCGAAATATATTTTTTCACTAATCATCTTTGTATTTCAATACAATAGTCATCCTTTTACGCTAAAGATGTGTGTTCCTATCTTGTGATATTTGGTGCAGTTTTTAGGGGTCGCCTTGTATGGATCAACCACTTCAAAATAACACCTCTAGTTGACGAAGGTCATTATCATTTATCATTTACTTGTTTGGAATAACACTAAACACTTTGCATTCACACTAAGCATAAAAAACAACTTTCAGCTTTATGATGACAAATATTAACTATTAGTATGAACTTAGCATAAATAATAACATACAAGCCCCATAAGCACACAAATAAAATCCAATCACAATAGTTATCATGTAAGTTTTTGTTTTTTAGGTACAAAATCATCTGGCATCCACCCCCTCTAAACCTGCATATTCTCTAGCACGTGCTTCATATCTTACCCTTCAACAAGTTTGGAATCTTTTTCTTCATCTAGAATATCATCCTCTTTATCTTCTTCAATGTCATCATGTGTGTTTTAGCCTAATGGTCTAGTTCTTTGTAAGTGTTAGCTTCTCTTCTCTTAGGAGATCCCTCACTCTTCCTCGGAGCCCCAATGGAACTTATATGGCTCACTCCCATCATGGACAATATGGCATCAATGGGGCCAACATGGCAATAATGGGTAGCATGACAATAATAAGCAGCATGATTATAATGGGTAGCATGGGATAAATGCACAACATGGTATGTATGACCATCATCGTATGTATGGACATCAAGGCTTCCATGGGTAGCAAGGAGCCAATGATCTTCATGAAAAGATCCTTCTCACTAAGTATAATGGCAGTCCCTATCCCTATTAGATTATCCCCATTAGATTTGGAAGAATGGACTTCCAAATTCCAGTCCTATTGCAATATCTACCCCCACACGGATGATCAAAAAATTATATTTACATCTCTCCACTTGGAAGGGTTTGCCACACATGGTGGTGCTATATCAATCAAGAGAATCATTAGTTTATTGATTGGAAAGATTTTAAAATGCACATGGTTCAAGTAGTTGTATCCACCGTGGAAAAAGAGTAGTTGGCAAGACGATTGTACACTCTTAGCCAATGCAATCTCATTGTACAAGAGTACAAAAATTAGTTTATAAACTTGACCACATATGTGGAGAGCATTAGTTTCTTTAGTCTCTTCTTATTTTATAGATGCTTCATTAACCATTATACTACCATTGCAACACCTTTTATTGATTGGTTAAAGAAGGAATCATTCTTTTCGGATGCTACTATTGATCACAACTTTATGTAGTTGAAGAAAATGCTTACTTCAGTCCCTATCCTTGTATGCCTTGATTTCTCCAAGGAGTTTACCATTCACTGTGATGCTCGTGTGATGCCAATGGCCAAGGTATTGGTGTTGTATTGCTACAAGAGCATGGTATGATTGCTTTTGAGAGCTGTAAGCTTGATGACAATCAAGGAGATGTAAATGAATGTTTATGATGAGGAGATGGTAACCATCCTCCATGCTATTAAGAAATGGCACCACTATCTATACAGAAGCCATTTTAGAGTGAAGAGCGACCATTGAGTCCAATACTTCTTGACTCAGTTTACTTTAACTTCTAAGCAAAGGAGATGGGTGGAAACCTTGAAAAGCTATGATTTTGATTTCTCTCTCACTTGGGACAAAGATAACATTGTGGCTAATCCACTCTCACGGATGTGGGCATGCAGAGTATCTTCCATTTTAGAGCTACATAGAGATTGAATTGAGTAACTTCAAGAAGCTTATTTGTTGAATGAGGACTTCAACCACATAGTTTAGAAATTAAAGCATGGGGTAAATACATTGGTCTCCCCCCTTACCAAGAAACGATAGAATAATATATATATGGTAGTTGATTGCCTTACCAAGGCTTCTCACTTTATCCCCACTAAGACCCAATATCTTCCATTTTAGAGCTACATAGAGATTGGATTGAGGAACTTCAAGAAGCTTATTTGTTGAATGAGGACTTCAACCACATCGTTTAGAAATTACAGCATGGGGTAAATACACTGGTCTCCCCCCTTACCAAGAAACGATAGAATAATATATATATGGTAGTTGATTGCCTTACCAAGGCTTCTCACTTTATCCCCACTAAGACCCAATATAGTGTCTCCCAAAGTGGCTAATCAATTTATGGAGTATGTATCCAAGTTGCATTGATTACCACAAGTCATAATGCATGATCGGGATGCCAAGATTATGAGCATTTTTTGGCAGATAGTTTTTACATCTATGGATACTAAGCTTGCTTCATCCGTTGCATACCACCCATAGGCTGATGGTGAGACATAAAGGGTAAATAAATGGCAAAGACATACCTATGGCACTTGTGCCATGATGTACAACAAAGTTGGGATATGTGGCTCTACTTGGCTGAATTTGCATATAGCAAATCCCCCCACTCTAGCATGGGGTTTTTCCTTTTGAGGCACTATATGGATATAAAGTTCCCCTCCTTATAGTTTTATTCAATGATAAGATCAATCCTCAGAGTAAAGCTGAGCTAGATTGCATGCAAGCCCCACTTTAGCAATACAAATTGAATCTTCAAAAGGCACAAACCCATATGAAGCTTTATGTTGATGAGAAAAGAAGGCATTTGGAATTCCAAGAGGGAGAGCTAGTCCTCATGAAAGAGCCTCAGTCCTATAACTCCACTCTCAAAAAAGGCAGTGTTAACAAGTTGGCCCACTATTTCTATGGCTCCTACCTAATCCTTAGGAGACTTGGTGACTTGGCCTACCAATTAGAGTCCAAACATCGAAAAATTGAAGTATACTATGCCAATGATGGATTAGAAGCATCAATATTGTCTAAGAGGTGAAGAACTCATGAAGAACACTACCACCAAGATTCACAATGTGTTTCATGTCAACTAGTTGAAGCCCTTCATTGTTGGCACCTCAGTGAACTATGTGGAAGATCTTCCCCCCATAGACGAAGAAGGTATCATTCTGTACATCACTAAGACAATCATTGGTTAGTGAGATAAACACACTTGATATCTCAATCTATCAAGGAATAGCTCATCAAATGGCAAGGCCTACCCCTAGAAGAAGCCTCTTGATGCCCAGCCACTATTGTGATTGAATTTTCTCACCTCTAAGAGACTAGCAAGTTATATCCCCTTTTAAGCACACACTGCTTACAGATTGTATACCTGTTTTGGAAAAGTTTTGTACTTGCCTAAAATACAACCATGTGCTTCCTATTTGGGCTGAAAGTATGCCTCATAAGCTCCATTTTGACATGTGGCACACTTCATTTGGAGTAGCCTATCAAAAGTTATGGAAGATTTGTCCCAATAGGCTTGTAGTGGACATCACGATTTCCATAGTCTTCAGCTAGCTCCTTTTTATTGTCATGTGGATCAGAGTAGTACTCTACACCCCACTCTTTATACCCTCTGCCAAGTCCCTCTTGCCATCCTTTGTTTTTCAGGGGAAAAACTCTAAGAGTGGGGATGAAATGTAATGAGAGAAGGATATAAGAGAACTAGAGATTAGATACCCGATCACATTGACCAGGATATATAAGGTGTAAGAGACCCAGTTTAGAGCATCTAGTTATTATTAAGAACTAAATCTTCACCTTTACCTCAAGCTTCCATGGTTTCCTCCTTCTTTCTCCCCTCTTTCATGTCTTTCTCTCTCCTCTTCTAGTCTTTCTTCTTTTTTCTCTCTTTCTCTACTTCTCTCTCTTTAGTTCATTCTCCTCTCTCCTCTCAGCTTCATTTATTACATCATCATCATAGGTAACAATGGAACAAAAAAGAAAAAAGTTGTAGATCTATTGGAGTTGAAGATGACAACCCAAGACATCAGTCCTAAATGCAATAAGTTCGGACCTAGCTTCAATCCAAGGAGGTTTCCCTCTCAAAGCTATAAAGGAAAACAATCAAATGGTGGTCAAAGATCGGAAGTGGAATGCTATATAGATACAATGAAAAGTGTCACATTTTCCTAAACTATCCAAACCATATAAGATTTGTGGATTATAAGTTGTTGTACAATAGATGCAAATTTGAAGGCCATACTACTAAAAATATTATCCCAATCTAGCCTCTATAAAAGAAAATTCCTTAGATACTCTGTTGAAGGCTTAAGAACCGACATCCAATTTGGTAGAATTGGATCTTGCCACAATCATGCCTACTTTTAAAAAAAAGTAATAACTTAAAAAAAAGCTACCTCTTCTAGAACAATGAAACTTAAACTTCCAACAGAGCCATAGAACAATATAGAATAGAACTCTCTAGAGTCACAAAAGGATATAGGGACTGTCCATGAAGTAAAAGTAAAGTTCTAAGAAATAGAAGAGGTGGGTGTACCTCCAATGGTTGAAGAAGTAGGAAAGTAGTAGCTTCTTGAAGAAAGAGGAAATATCAAAGCAAGTGTTTCTCCATTCCCTAGTGAGCCGAAGAAGCCCATGGATCCCATAAAAGAGTACGATTTGGTGAAGACGTGGGTGTACCTCCAATGGTTGAAGAAGTAGGAAAGTAGTAGCTTCTTGAAGAAAGAGGAAATATCAAAGCAAGTGTTTCTCCATTCCCTAGTCAGTCGAAGAAGCCCATGGATCCCATAAAAGAGTACGATTTGGTGATGGATACTAAGGTGGCAAGCTCAACATGTGTGGACATTGATGATGTGCGGCCTAGTTAGATGGGTTTGTACATCTGTACTTAGTACGTTGATGGTCATTATGATCCTCACATGGCCATTGACTTATCATTTATTTGCAAGCAAGCAACTGGCCAAAAGCTCTCACATTCTTCCATACTTTCTCTTGGATGGAGCCTGTGGAGGTATCGAAAGAAGGTAGATAAAAAATCTCACATGGTTATGAGATTTGGTGTATAAGTAGAGCACTATATATTTTATAAATTGACCCTTACAGAATTTTTCAATTCTTTTTTGGCCATCTAATGTCATTTCCAGCCTCACCTTAGATGCACAACATTGTAGACAATAGTTTCAGGGTATGCTATGATTTTTACTGTGTCAACTGAAAGTAGATACACATGTCATAGATTTTAAATCTATAAGTTTTAAGGTGCTTTCCAAGAATAAAAATAATTTTTTATGTACAAACACATTGCATATTATATGTACTATTAAGCAATCAGTGAAAGAGGTTGTTTGATATGTTACTATGCACTTGTTGTAACAGATTGTAGAAGACCTACTGTTTTGTATCAATTTTGTGATGGCAAAGAACAATCAAAATTCCATAATTGAGAAGCTAGATAAGAAAAATTATCCATCATAAAAGTTTTGTGTGATGAACTTTCTTATTACAAAAGGCCTTTATGAGTTTGTTTCAAGTGAAGAAAAGAGCTAGAGCTAAGTAATCCTATGACTATAGAAGAATTAAAGGTGTGAAAATAATGGAATGCAATAGATAAAAATGTGATGTATTGGCTATCTATAGTCATTGACAACACTATGTTGGGGCATATGAGAAATGTAGAAACTTTACATGCAACTTGGACAATCTTTGAGAATATGTTTTCAATAAATACAAAGGTATGGAAGATTCATTTCAAAAAAGAGTTGAATACTTTGAAGAAAGAAAAGATGTCTATAAATAAGTATAATTTGAAAGTGAGAAGCATTGTAGATACCTTAGAAACTATTAATACAATGCCTGATGATGATGATTTGGTTTCATCTACTTTGAGTGGCCTCAATAATGAGAAGGCATGGAAATTGTTTGTCACTTCTATATATGTATGGAAGTCGTTTCCAATTTTTGATGAGTTGGTCTCTCTCATTATCACTAAAAGATCAATATGCACGGTGAATCATTCGAAAAAGGTGGTGTACAGGTCTAAGAATTTTGCTTAAGTTTAGGAAGGAGAAGCGGTAGAGTCTCTTCAAAAGGCCATGGTATGGGACATGCTAATGATAATCAACAAAATAAATTGAATCAGGATTTTGATAAATTGCAAGTTTCAAGAGGTTGTGGGAAACCTAGGGGAAGAGGTGGATGCTAGAATAACTGAGGTTTTGGTAATTATAGTATTATTTACCATTGTTGTGGCAAAACAAGTCATATTACAACCATCATTATGCTAAGAAGGATGATATCTATAGTGAAGAATTGCAAAAAGGAAAATATGCATTGTCTTCATGATAGAATGAAGAAAAAAGTGAGTGTATATTTATTATGCAGCATGTAATGAATAGTGTTACAAGAAAGGGGATATATAATATTGATTCAAGTGTATCTAATCATATAACTAGTCATATTGAATGGTTTGGATAAATATAAGATTTACAAAATTTAGGTTATATACAGATGGGTGATGATTCATGGCACCCAATTTTACACATTAGAAAAGCTCCCTTGTTATACATGTGCCATCCATCATAAAGAATTTAGTGTATGTTGATCAAATGGTAGAGAAAGGTTGCATGATTGATTTAATACAAAAGGTACTTTGTGAAATATTTTAACGATAAGTATAGTTTGGCCGCAAAAGGAAGTAGAGTTGGCCGCATGTTCACTTTAGATACTAGAATTTCTGCTATGAATACCGTTATGTATGCTAAAGAAAAAGAAGTGGTTGTAGATATTGAAATATGGTGCAAATAATTTGGATAAGAAAATATGAAAAGATTGATCAAATTAATGCAATCCAAAGGGTTGGTTATAGATTGTATAGTTTTAGAGTTATAGAATTTCATAAAGAGTGTGAAACATGTTAGTTTGTTAAGCAAAGCAGAGAAAACCTTTTTTGCATGATTTAGAGATGTGAGAAAGAATATACTCGATGATGTGCATATAGATGTTTGGGGGACCTATACAAAGTATATCTCTTGCTGGTAATAAATATTTTGTCACATTTATTAATGATTGTTCAAGAAAGTTGTGGATATGTTTCATGAAGAAAAAGTTGAGCACTTCAAAACTTTCAAGATTGCTATTGAAACACATCAAGCTTAAAAGTTAAGTGGTTGAGGTCAAATGGAGGGGGAGACTACCTCTCTAATGAGTTCAATGACTTCTTGAGGTCTCATGGGAAAAAGAAATAGTTTATTTGCAAGTATACCCCCATAGCAAAATGGGATTGCAAAAAGGATAAATAGACATATTGCAAAAGTTTCAAGAGCATTGATGGGGATAAAAAGAATTTTACAAAGTAGTTTCTATCTAAATCTATTCATACTATTGTCTGTATTATGAATACAACTCCTACATCTTTAGATGCATCTACTAGTGTCAAAGATAATGACAAAGGTAAGAAGAAAGTGCCAGATGGTAATGATGCATTTGCTAGCCATTTGAGATTTGATGGCGATTCTAGTTTTTCATAGAGTTTGGATGATGAGCTTCAATCAAGACACTAAGTACAGAGAGCACATGGTAATGTAAAAGCTGAACTAAGCGATCTACTGGTAAACATGTCTAGTAGGGTCAGATACGCTTTCAAAAGATTTGGTTTTGAAGGTTATGTAGCTCACTATTATGCTTATATGGAAAATATGATTGAGGATGTTGAGCCCACTTTTTTTGAGAATATTGTTGGTCATGCTCATTGGGATGATGTAACAATGGATGAGGAATAGCCACATTAGAGGCTAATAAGACTTGGGATCTAGTACCATTTCCTAATGACAAGAAAGCTATTTGCTATAAATGGATCTACAAAATTAAGCATAATGTAGATGGTTCTATTAGCAAGTGTAAGGCTAGGCTAGTTACAAAAGGCTATGCTCAAGGGCATAGATTATAAAGAGACATTTAGTCCGATTGTTAGAATGACAATTGTTAGATGTGTACAAATGTAGCAATTATTAGAATAATGATTTACAATGCCCAGATGCTTTTGGCCACAAGACCATGTGGGATCATTTGGTGTATTTAGGAACCCCACTAGAGTCGTCAGAGCCAGTGTCGAAGGGCCTGTTTTAGGTCTCAATATGCTTCATCGTCCCTGAGGGGGATGGGCTCCTCTTTGAGTGCTTCCTTCCCTTTATCCTAATAATGTTGGCATCATGATTCTTCATTCTTATGCCTTGGGTGCTCATAAGGTTTGGTCCTTCTTCTCTTGGGTCCAATCTCCTTGGATTAAGTTGGACTTTATGTCATGACGTCTATGGCAATTGAAATGGGTGTTAGGGTTCCAAGTGCCATGGGCATACTAGGGGGATCACATGTTATAGTGGGTTGCTTAGTCTCTCATTGGATTTTGGCCATCAAGCCTATTGTAGAAGGAGTTTGAAAGTTTTTGGAAGTGTTTTGGAGAGTTTTGATCATGCTCGAACAAGATTGGATAGTTTATACTCACGTTTATCATGGTTTTTGATTGATTTATGATGTGTTGATATGTTTTGTTGATGGTCCGATTGGCTTTGTTGTGTCCTAATTATGTTTGTTTGGTCATATATTCTGTTCTATTAAGAGTTTGAAGATGTGAATGATTATGTTTGAGTATGATTGAATATGCTTTGAAAGGGTTTTCATGATATCACATTGTGGAAGGACTTGCTTGAGCTACAAGATAGACATGCATAATAATCACAAGAGAAATCTCGGTTAAGAACACCAGAAGAGATCTAGATGGAGGCCAAAATGTCTTTTGATAGTTTTTCTTCTTTCTTCCTCACACAATGTAATGTACACAAAGTATAGATAAGATATAGCATAAAGCAAATTGGCCTATTAAGTCAAACAATGCATAACTAATTGTACTAATCGATGGTACTATTACTATGCTAATTGTAGGTAGATCTGACAAACCAAATATAATAAGTGATAAGTTAGTAACTATGTGAGAATTATAATGATCACCAACATGCTAATAAGCATAGATATGCAAACCCATCTAACTATGAGGTCCATCATCAATGTCCGCATGTGTTGAGCTTTCCATCTCAATACTCACCTTCTTCATCTTCGCAACTCCAAATAAGATTTGAAATTTTTGAAGCTTCTCTACACCCATTGCCTTTGTGAAAATGTCAGCTATCTGATCATGTGTTGTATCCTAGCATGAAACATTGGATTCATAGCCAATTGTATAATACTTATGATATCACAGTGAATGACAACTAGACCATCATGTCACACATCCAAATCACCCAATAACTTTTGTAGTCATACCATCTCACATGCTACCATAGCAATACTTTTATACTTAGCCTGTGTACTCAATAAAGCAATTGTTAGTTACTTTTTTCTGCTCCAAGTAATTGTTGCAATACCAACAAGGAGAAACATGAATCCACTGGCAGATCTTTTATTAGGCTTACTATCAGAGTTGGGTAGTTCACCATGGGCAACTTATTGATTTACGTAAGTGTAGGGCGCATGGGGTTTTTTTTGAAAAGTAAATAATAAACATATACATTAAGGGTAGGCCCTCATTAAGGCCCCCCTCCAACCACAAACGTAAGGAATGGGATTTTCTCCCCTTGGGGGAGGGGGGGGGGGGTTTGGGGGTGGGGAGGAGTAGGGTGGGGTGGGGATAGAAGGAGGGAGGGGGTTCAATACATTCCATAGTAGTAGTATTTTAGTTATATTCAATTAGCCACATATATTCCATAATACTCATATTTTAGTTATGTCCCCTTTAGTAGTGTCACTTTCAAAACATCAATATGTATCCAAGGTTTCTTTGTATAATAGTTTCTTTTTCTTGCATGAAACTCCAGATAATAAAAAAAATAAAAGCCATCTTGTGCTAGTTTATAGTATTTACAAATCACTTGAGAATCCATGTGAGAGAGTATATGTTTCTTTCCCTCTACAATGTGCTTTAATACATGTTTTATAAGTGACAAAGAGTAGTGCTCATGTATTTCATTTCTACTTGCTTGCTTAATGTCTAAAGCATACACATTAAAATCACTATTCTTTTTAGTTGAATCATGATTGATACCCACTTTGAGTGCACATTTTATATAAATGTTGTATTCGTGAGCGTGCCATTAAGGGGAAATCCTTTCAAGGAAGTGCAAGCTTCTTGAACATACAAAGTAAACCAAAGATAGTCTGGCATGTTGTTTTACCTCCTTATTTAATAAAGTATATTTGCCGTTACATGCTAGACTCGTGAAAGTCTAGTCAAGTGTATGGATGTGGCACTCTCCTAATCTCTCTCTCTCTCTCCCTCTCCCTCCCTCTTTCTCTTTCTCTTTCTCTTTCTCTTTCTCTTTCTCTTTCTCTTTCTCTTTCTCTTTCTCTTTCTCTCTCTGTCTCTCTCCCTCCCTCCCTCTTTCTCTTTCTCTCCTAATCTCTCTCTCTCTCTCCCTCCCTCTTTCTCTTTCTCTTTCTCTCTTTGTCTCTCTCTCCCCATCTTGAGGCGTTGTATGTTATTTTTCCTCCTCACTTACTAAAACATGTTTGCATTCACTTGCTAGACTCTTGAAAATCTAGTCAAATAGCCCAAATATGTGTATATCAATGGACTTGTTAGGACTGAAATTGGAGTGAGGAGGGAGAAACTAATACAAAGAGAGAGAAAGCCATCCACATGTATAGATCAACTAATGGATCATTGTCACATTCCTCTATTTTTGCAAGTAATTGAATTACCACAAAAATGAGGCTATGACTTCAATTGGGCAGTGTCCTAGAAAATGCAATGGACACTAGATGATAAGCTTGGACAAATCAAGTAGTTAGTCATAGAATTAGATGATAGCTATCTTTGAGACTTTAAAAAATTCCCCAATTCTAAGATGTAATATTTTTTTCTCATAGGTAGATTTGGCTTTTTATAGACGCTAATATAGTTTTATTATTATTATTATTATTATATCTCTCCTCTCTCTCCAGCTATGCTACCCACCTCTCATTAAAACAAAACACTTGTACATACGCACATGCACATGCATGTACACACATGCTCTCTCATTATCCTTGTCTCTAACATCTCCATCTCTAGTATTCGAGCCATGGAGATCACTTTGCATCATCTTTTGAGGTATCATACCTTTGATAGAGCACAAACCAATCCACATCACTCTTTACTTTGCGAGCTGAGCTATTGCCATCCAGTATAGAGCTTCCTTGCAGTTTATGCTTACTAGCTCTTCTATTGTAGCATTGGCCCCATGGGTGGGTGTGGGCGGTGAGATTCTCATAATCAAGGCAAGCTCGTTGTTGGTGCTAGTGGACCATCACCATTCTTCTCTTGAAATTTGCGTGGCATGTGATCACAGTTTCAGGCAGCAAATAGCATTGTGAAGGAGAAGAAGAAGGAGCGATTTGGGAGAATTTTGACAAGGCGTCCTAGGGTTTTACCTCCCTTTTAGAGCCAATAGACCATCAAATTTTCAATTTGAGAAGCAAAGAAGAAGCTAGTGTTTGGTGCGCATTTTTGGTCTACCAAGGAGCTCTAGGAGATCTAATGCTTGGAGATTGCTTCTGAGTAGTCCCAATGAGGGATTTTGTTTATCTTCTCAAGTTCTATCAATACATGGTCATTTGATTCATTGAGTTTTGTCTTTATCTTGTGTACCTCTTCTCTATTCTTTTTCTTCTCATCTATCTCATATTCTCTACTTCCTTCTCTCTCTAATCCCTAGTGGATACAACCTTTTGACTAAGACCCCTTTGACATTGGTGAACCCAATGTCAAAGGTCATTTAAGGGAAATATAGGATGGGAGAACCTTCAAGCAAAATTTCTATTGATGTTTTGCAACAGTTAGTGTAGAATATGAACATGCTTATGTAGGCACAACAACAACAATAGGTGATGTAGGCTTCTGTTCAAATAGAAACTATTGTGATGAATACTCTGCAAAGTAGTGGAGAGTGAGATGTTGTTGTTTAATGGTAGGAATGTATCTCCATATTTTCATACCTATGCTCAAAAGATGGAGTTATTTGGGGTGGCTCAACTTGTATAGAGCCAGTATTTTATACAGATCATTGTACATGAATTAAGCCCGAGTTACTAAATTGTACATGTAGGATGCTGATTGGGTAGCTTTCAAGAAGATACTCAGGGAAGAATTTTACATTGAAGACACAAGTTTAATTACTCGCAAGAGTTTCCAAGAGTGGTTTCAAAAACCCAATAAGGGTATTGTGGCTAGAGAGTTATTGAGAGAATTTGAAAGTCGGTTTGAGTAGTTAGATCTTGCAAAACAGTAAGCTCTTGCAAGTCAAAAAATTAAATTATTTCTACAAGTGATAAATCTTGAGCTTTAAGAGAAGCTTGATGATTTGTTAGAGGATTAGACTACAAAGATAGGGCTTAAAAATAGAGTGGAGGCATATTAAGAAAGCTGTTACTGCACTGGTGAAAAAGCATAAAAGAAGAGAAAGTTTGCATGTATCAAGCTTGCCCACTGTTATAGGAAAAATAGTTTATGTATCTAGTAAGCCACCCACTTTTGTGGTAAACCCTATGGCTACAATTGTTGTTCCCACTATTAGGGAAGATGTATTAGATGAATTAATTAAAGGCATGCAACAGGATCTTTAATTAAGGGTTGCAAAATTAGATGAGAAAGGACAAGAGGAAAGGGGACGAGCAACAGCCCCTAAACCAAGGAAAAGATGTATGTGGTGTGATACTTTGTAGCATGAAAGGAAGGATTGTGTTGCTTATGAAGAGGCCTTGGCGTGACAACTCATCATTTGGAAATATGGAAAGATCCATGCACAAGAAATGAGATTGCCTATTGCTTTGAATTTTGGAAAGGGCGGTATGCAAAAGTTGTTGGAAGACTTGGTTGTCCGAAATGCTTATGCGATTGTACATGCTTTTACTTTTGGTCTATAGTTGGATAGAATGCCTGGCCAAGTGATGGTTGATCCGAAGGTTGCTATATGGACACATGCTTTGCATGTAGTTGAAAGAAGGAAAGTTACTGATAGTAACATGTCTCATGCAAGGCAATACATTGGTGACATTACAAGCTAGGAATTACTATTAGAAATGAAGAGAAACAGGAGAGAAATGAAGATAATGTAGGGACATCTAAGAAAATGACAAGAAAAAGTGTGGATCAACCTAAAGCTGCAAATTAGCCACGTCCCAAGCATATTATGGAAGTGGTTGGGCGTGAGCAGAAACATGATAGGAAACAAGAGGGCAAAAAGAAGGACAAATAGCTGGGATATAAGTTGCAGTCTGATATTGAGACAACCATGGATGCCTTGGAAGATCCTATGGTGGAAGAGTTAGCCATTGCATATGCATATTTTCTTAATGCATCTGAAGAGGTTTACAAAGCTCATGTTTTACTTGATGCAAGGACTGAGAGAGAGATTGGTGAAGTGTGTTGGATACACATGATTTGAAGGATACAATAATCGTCTTTCTAAGATAGTTAATGAGGTCAAGGATATGCCTTTAGAGGATGTTAGATGTGATGCTCCACAAATGGAGAATCTTTTGGATGCTTTGTCAAAGGCCTTGATATGCAATTCAAAGATACCTCAAGATATGGAGTGCTTCACTATTTTTAGTGATGATTAGTATGTGTTGGATGCAAGTGAGGCTCAGTTTATGATGTGGTATACAATTATCAATATAAGTGAATTTCCATATGCTGGACTCTGAAAGAGCAGGCATGTTGCTATGTCTTTGTTGATGGGTATATTTTGAGCATGTATATAGAGGTTTCATAGCCTCTAGTGTATGATGTGCACCCAAGGCCTTATGACCCTAGAGGGGATACTAGATGTGCCTCAAGAGTTGTACATATGCTGAGTATTTTGATCGATGATCCAAGGGGATGCCTGCTTATGTGCATGATGAGCAACAAGTTGATGCTACGGATGTTTGACCCAGGTGGTGCATCGGTGGCACATACTAGAGGATGTGCAGCTTCAAAGGGGATGGATGTCATGCCGCTACACGAACACAATGTGAAAAATCCTAGAGTGCATCATCATTCGGATTTCTTACGGATCTAAAGATTCAATGTCATATTAATCATTTATGTTAGTGTCCATAGTATGGATGGTTCAAAAATATATAAAATTTGGACAAGTTTAGCTTATTTTTAATATTTTGGATATTATTTTTTATAAATATCCTTAAAAAGTGTAGAAACTTCTAAAATAGGGTGATATGCAAAAAGCAAGTAGCTTTTCAGTCAATTTTGGGAGATCTGATGCAAAAGAAAGGGACCTCCAAATTTGCGCAACATGTGATCATAGTTTTTAGGCAACAAACAATACTGTGAAGGAAAATAAGAAGGAGCGATATGGGAGAATTTTGATTAAGTGTCCTTTGGTTTTACTCCCCTTTTAGAACTAATGGAACCATCAAATTTGCCATTTGAGTAGTAGAGAAGAAGCTAGTGTTTGGTGCGTGTTATCGTGTTGCTACGCATACATCGTGTAAAAAAAAATCTAAAGTGTGGCTTCCTTTTAGATTTAGGGAGCCAATGCCACTTTAGGCATTAGTGTTAGTGTCCATGGTTCAAAATATTAGATTTTTTTGGACAAGTTTTTAGCCAATTTTTGATATTCTAGATATTATCTCTTGTAAAAATCCATAAAACTATAGACAACTTCTAGATTAGGATGACATGTAAAAGAAAGCATGTAGCTTTCAGCCAATTTGAGAGGATTTTATGTAAAAAGAGAGATTGAAGAAATTGTGTGATGCGCGATTGTTATTTTCAGGCAGTGAACAGCACTCCGAAGGGGAAGATGAAGAGAGAGTGATCTGGCAGAATTTTGGCCACGTGTGCTAGTAATTTACCCCCTTTTCGGAGCCAATGGAAGCATCAGATTGGTGATCTGAGCAGCATAGAGGAATGTATTATTTTATACATGTTTTTGTCTATTAGAGTAATATCTTCTCATAATGTTGAAAGAAACTGACATGCTTCATCTTTGTTAGTATTCTTCTTCATTTTCTATTTCTTTTTGGGAGTATTCTTCTACGTCTTCAATTTTTTCAAACCCCTTCTCTTTCGTCTACTCCTCTCCCTAAATCTACCTTCACCCTGCTGTCTTATCTTCAAGAACTTGGCTTGAAACCTTTAACCCTTCTCTTATCTCTACTATCTCTGATGTTTAAGCTCTTGAACCCCCATACATTCTTTTCTTGCCAAACCCCTGTGGTGACCTTCAACCCTACACACTGCAACATTGATGAACCCAACATGAAGGTCAGTGTAAGAGAACTCCAAGATGGGGGATTCTTCACAAGATACTCTACAACAATTGGTGCGCACACTGCAGTAGACTCAACAACAACAAATCCAAATGTTACAACAACAACAAAGGCAAGACGAAGAGAAGATTGATTCCACAGCTATCAAGGCCCTAAAGGAAGTTGGATGGGAATTAAAACAATTTAATGGTCAAAATGTCTCTATTTTTATTCATTTGTATGTTGAAAAAATGCTCTTCTTTGGTGTACCACAACATGCATGGAGTCGTTATTTTGCCGGACTAACCAAGCATGGTCTTCAAGAGAGAATCCATGGTCTTTTTCAGCAAGATGTAGATTGGACTACATTTAAAAAAGCCCTATGAGAAGAATTATTCTTAGAAGAATCTGGCCTAATGATGAAGAAAAGTTTCACTGATTGGGTTGAGAAACCCAACAAAGTTTTAGCTGCAACAACCTTATACCATGAATTTGAAAGTAAATTTGGACAACTTGATGCTGAAGACCAACAAAGTATGGAAGGTCAGAATATTGAATTATTCCTTAAGGCTGCAAATCCCATTCTGTAGGAGAAGCTTGCTGATCGCCTAGAAGATGCTACCTCCAAATCAGGAGTTTGGAGAGATGTTACTGATGCAGTTAACATGATTGCTCAAAGAGAGCAGATGCGACTAAGATAGGGCTCTACTTCAACTTCAACAACTCCATTGATGGAGCTTGTTCCACCTTCAAAATCCCCTATTCCTTTGACTAATCAACCAACTCTTTCTTCTTTTGTTCCTTCTAAAAATGATGTCATGGATGAACTCATTAAAATCATGCATGAACTTCATATGAATCTTACAGAAATTAGTTCCAAGGTGGAGAAGCTGGATGTCAAAGTTGAAGAACAAGGACGTTCATCAACTCAAAGACCCATGAGAGAAGGCTTTTAAGAGGCGTTGTATTTGGTGTGACAGCCAACAACATGACAAGGGGGAGTGTTCTACCTTCCGTGAGGTTGAAGCACATAAGCTCATCTTTTGGAAAGACGGAACAATTCATGTAGCCGAAATTGGTCTTCCACTGGAGCCAAATTTTGGCAATAGTGGAATGAAGAAAAGATTAGAAGATTTACCTGTAAAGAATGCCTATGCAACAATTGATGCAGCTACCTATGAGCTGCAAATTGAGCAAATTAAATCAAGTTTGAAAGCATGTAAAGCTAATGTGCAATCTAAAGTATGGATGTAGGCACTACATCAAATGGAACGTGATAAAGCAGTCAAAGAAGATTTGGCTAATGCCAGTCAGTGCATTCGAGGAATAACTGGTTGGAGAACTAGTAGATTCTTTTTTCGCCTTTGCACATTTGGCTGATGTTAATCATAAAGAAGTCTTGATTGAATAAAAGAGAAGAAGAGAAGATGAATTAGGGCCTTCCTCTTCTGGCCCTCCAAAATGGGTAACTAGAAGAACGCCTAAACAACCAAAGCTTGCTAAAATATAACCTTAGATTAAGAGATGGAAGATGAACCATAAACAAAGAAGACCAAAGGAAAGAAGAAAGGCAAGTAGCCAGGCTACAAATTGCAATCAGACATAGAATCTGCAAACTGATCTCAAATAAGTCCTAGAAGAATGAATTCTGGGAAGAAAAATTGAATTCACCTTAGACGAATCTCTTGGAATTGCCAAACGTGAATTCCATGATGTAATTATTAATGTAATCAAAAGGAAAAGACAATATGTTGGTGATGAAGCTGAAGAAACAGTGCATGCTTTTTTGCAAGTTCTTCGAGTTTTTGTGCAGGATGAAGAGAAGTTGACTTCCTAAGGAATTCATCTTGAAGCAGTTAAAGAAGTAATTGCAGTAATTGAAGTTGAAGATAAAGAAAGCATGAATGCAAAAATTAAAGAAGTGAAAGCTGAAAATGTAATGGTCAGTTGATCCCAACCAGTTGGGCAGCCCATCTTGTTGAGATTCAACAATCACACTCACTAACAGCCTCTTTGTATGGAGCTTTAGGGCCAAAGACATGCATGCTTACCTATCCCATATGCACAGTAGTGCCTATTGCAGTTTCCTACTTTCCTATAAAGCATTGTACTTGCTTCCTTTTCTTAATGCAATGATAGTACTCTTTTCTTATCAATAAAGTGTCAGTGTCATTGTCCATATACACAAGATTGTGTTTATGAGTCCAAGTCTCAATCTTGGAACCTAATTCACTTGTGTAACAAACAGTGTCTTTGTCTCCTCCATCATGAGTTTACTCTTCTCCTTTCATCCACCATAACTAAGTGCCATGTCTTGGATCCTGCTCATTCTGACATGGTATTAGAGCCCATACGGGCATGGCACTACTCTCTCAGCTCATCTCCACCTCAGTCTAGCTCAATGTCAGCTCATGACTCCATTTTCAACTTGACCTTCATCTTGAACTGTTGTCTGCCATAGCCATGACTGCACCTTGCCTCCTTGGAGCTTCTTGATCTCCTTCCATAATCGATATCTTAACCCACCTTCTTCTGGAGATATCTTGCCTAGGTCAGGGCGCAACCTCCTATTACATCACAGTTCAACATTGCGCACATCAGAAGGCAGCATTGCAGAAATTCGAGCTCGTTGTAATCTCTGTGCGCTGTTTCCAGTCCGTACATCGATTCCCTCTCCATGCTGCGTGATTTACTCTGTGACCATAGGGCTTTGTAAGCCCATGTCCTAAGCTACCTCCAGTTCGAATTTGATGTTGGATGATCATGTTTGTGGGCTGCTATAGCAGAAAACTCAGTCAGGCTGAAAACCCTAACTGTGGGACACCATAGCCACAAGTTTAAAAGCTTAATCTTTTCTTCATTTTCACACTCCTACCACTAAACCAAGCTAAAGCCTACTAGATTTGAAGTTCCCAGCATCAAATCAAGGAGGGGAAGATTGGGATTTTGAAGATCTTGAAGAATTTTGCAGATTTGGAAGACTCAAGGAAGAAGATACAAACATAGTGTCTATTGACACTCATCTAGTGCTCTTAGCACTTGTGTCTTGTGACACAACTAACTATTCTGCTACTGAAATCTGAGAAATCGGTGCTGATTTGCTGTTGCTTCAACCATCCAACATGGGAAAAGACTCTCCAAATGCTCGGTTCAAGGGAGTCGGGTGGCAAACCCTCATTTAGCTCATTTTGATGAAGAAGGGTCTTTGGGTCATTACCAATGGCAAAGAGAAGAAACCTCAGGATGCGGACCTTGCAGTTACTTGGTAGAAGAATGATGACAAGGAACAAGCCATCATTAAATTGGAATTGGATGACAGCTACATCCATCATGTGGATGCTTGTGACATGTCCCATGACACTTGGGAAAAATTGGATACCTTATTTGGTGCATAGTCAAAGTCGTCTAAGTATGGTCTATTGATTGAATTTTTCTGACTTGATATGAAGCCTCATACATCCGTGGCATCCCATCTGAACTACATGGAAAGCCTGCTTACTCAACTTGCAGGGATAAAGCTAAAAATGGATGAAGATGTTTGTATTGGTAACTTGTTAAAAAGTCTGCCTCCTGCCTATGATAATGTATCAACCACCCTAACCAATATGCCTGATCCTCAACTTGTTGATATTGAAGCCTCTCTGCCAGAGGAAGAAAAGAAACTTAAAAGCAAAGAAGAGCCTAGCACTTCAAAGGATGAACAAATGTTATATGTAAACAACAGATACAAAGGCAAAAAGGAACCGCTCTTTTGTGACTTCTGCAAAAGGACTGAACACACTGAGAAGTTCTGTCATGCTAGGAAGAGGTCCCAAAAGCCTATCTTGCTGTGAAAGAAGAAGAAGACCATGGTCCAAATGATGAAGATGAAGATGAAGATGAAGACCACCAGGATTGGAAGGACAAGCCTCATCAGTCCTTCTACTCTCATTACTCTGATAGACTGTTTTAAAAGCCTTGTATTTCCTTGCCCTAATGCTTCCTGCCATAAGCTTTGTAAACTCCTCATGTAACTTGGCATTACAGTCCCTGTACACTTTGTGAGGCCTCTGTTACAGCCTGTGGATGTCCATCATGTTTTGGTGCCCACACTTAGCCTTTTCTGCGACAGCCTCTGGTGTCTACCATGTTTGTGGTGTGCCCACACTTTGCAGGTGGTTCTCATTACAGCCTCTACACACTTTGTGCCTTTCTAGTTGTGATTGAGGAGGGGTGTTGAGATTCAACAATCACACTCACTAACAGCCTCTTTGTATGGAGCTTCAGGGCCAAAGACATGCAGGCTTACCTATCCCATATGCACAGTAGTGCCTATTGCAGTTTCCTACTTTTCTATAAAGCATTGTACTTGCTTCCTTTTCTTAATGCAATGATAGTACTCTTTTCTTATCAGTAAAGTGTCAGTGTCATTGTCCACATACACAAGATTGTGTTTATGAGTCCAAGTCTCAATCTTGGAACCTAATTCACTTGTGTAACAAACAGTGTCTTTGTCTCCTCCATCATGAGTTTACTCTTCTCTTTTCATCCACCATAACTAACTGCCATGTCCTAGATCCTGCTCATTCTGACGCACCTCTAAAAAAGAAGGCCATCTACAGCACATGCATGAGGAGGAAGAGGCTCAATTTATTCCAAGTAGTCACTACTCCCGTACGCATTGGGTGAGAGCAACAATGGAGACATTCGTCAAAATTGGAGAAAAAGAAACACCATGTGTTGCACTTTTAGACCATGGCTTGGAGATAAACGTCATGGCAAGGAGTCTCTATGAAAGTGGCGGATGGCCCATAGATGTTGATCCAGGTTGGGGAATGGGAGCTGCAAACAACTCTTCTGGAGAGTTATATGCTGCATGCCCTAATGTGCAGGTAACTATTGGAGACATAAAAGACAATTTTTACTTTTTTGTTCAAGACTTTTGTAGTTACGCTATCATTCTTGGGCAACCTTACATTTCTGAAGCCCACTTTTGAAAACAAAAGCTCTTGATGATGGTTCTTCCTATGCTCGAATTCAAAGCAATGATAATGAATGAGCAGTCCAATTTCTTACTATGTGTGTTAACCATCATCGAAACACAGATCGACTGCATGATTATCTTGTGCCCCCTAATGCCCGTCGAGAATTCAAGGATTTTCAGGCTGCACTGCTATAAAAGGAGACTATGGTAGTGCATCATGTAAAAAGATTGAACCTCCTTATGCTACAAAAACTGTGTCTCTAGCAAATCTGTATGTATGTACAACCAATAGTATGGGTTATTATAAGTCTCTTCTAGCCATGACTAAAGTTGAAAGAAAATACTTATGTTATGTAAAAAGGGAGCTGAAAACTTATGACATGATGGCTGAAAATGAAGATATTTCGGGCATTTTTTTGGACTGATTACTCTACTGACACATTGAGTGAAATATATGCAGCTGCTCATACAAAAAATCAGACTGAAAACTAGTCCATAGAAGTATGTACATTGGATGTTTATCAAACAATTCAAGAATTTGTTGAGTAGGAAGACATTGGTTTACTCAACAAGGCTGAAGCGCAAGTGGAGACAAAATACAAGACAGTGGATAAGAAAGTCAAGCCTATGGAAGTCCCATTGCCTCCTAAAAGTGAAGGGCTGGCTAATAGGGTAGCAAATCAGCCAAGTCTTCGTGATTCTTTCAACATTGGTTACAAGTTCACATCTGAAAGTATAAAAGAGCTCAAAATCGGTGAAAATTATTTTCTTTCGCTGATTGAAAAATACTCTTTTATGCAAATGCTAATGAAACATGGAAAAGCTTTTACATTTCAACCTCGGGGGGTTCACCATATATATATTCTCTATATAACGTGCCTATTTATAAATATCCTAATTTGTGAATTTTTCTTGAATAAAACACAACCCTTTTCTATTCAATCTGTAAGTAACCCTTTTATATGACACCCTTCTGTATATAAAAAATGTATAAAAATGGTGTTTAAAAAATCCCTTATTTTGAACTCACGTTATATATACATATATTCATGAGTGACCCCCCCCCGTGATTTCAATCAAGTGAATTAGGTTGTATGGATCCAAATATTGTGGCTCCTATGGTCATTTTTACGGTCCCACATATGCCTTGGAACCTCAAGCCTATTCTTGTTCCAAGGGTGCATTTGCCCAAATTATTAGAACTTCTAAATGAGAAGATCAGAATGAAGATTTTAGAACCTTCTTCAGCACCTTACTCAAGCCGATGGTTTATCGTGCCAAAGAAAAATGGATCTTTATGATTCATTCAGGATCTACAGTATGTTAATTGTGTCACAATCCGAAATATTGGTTTGGGTCCAATTGTTGACGAATTTGTTGAAGCTTTTGCAGGTAGAGCAATTTATTCTATGGGCGACCTATATTCAGGATATGACCAATTTTAGCTTTCATTATAAAGCTGAGACATTACCACAATGAAGACACCTCTTGGATTGGTCCGCATGTGCACTCTACCACAAGGTGCAAAAACTCCGTAGCCCATATGATGAATGCCATGCACAAAGTCTTAAGGGACTTTATTCCACAACTTACTGTTCCATTTCTTGATGATGTACCTATCAAGGGATATGAAATCAATGAAAAGAATGAGGAGCTTGATGAAGATGGTTGCAGGACATTTGTAGTTAACCACATTCATGATTGTGATAGGATTTTAACAAGGCTAGAAGAGGTACATCTTACCCTTTTTGGAGCTAAGTTGATTTTTGGAGTAGAAGAAGTCCTACTGGTCAGCCATCTATATGGCCCCTATGGATGCAAACCTTCGCCAATCAAGATAGATGCCATCAGTAGAATGCAAGAAAAATGCACAAATGATTCAGAAGTAAGAAGATTTCTTGGAGCATGAGTATTCTATCTCATATGATGGTATGCAAATCGGATGTTGTATGCATACGTAGCGAGCATTGGAAGGTCCCCAAGAGCAAATAACTCTACTTTAAGCTAAAAAATCAAGAGAATAGACTCGCACGACATGAGGCAAAAAGACCAATTGGGTACAATCTCCCCCCATGCCTTGTCTGAGTGCTCCACAAAGCATGTATTTATAAATTTATTCATCTCAAAGCTCAAAAATAGCCCAATTTTACAATTAGCATGCTTTAGCTTTTGTGTTTGCTTTTGTCCAAATAAAGAATAAAGCAGTTGGGCAGTCCAAGAGTCAGGCAGTGCCCAAATACAATGTCCAATAATGAATATTTAAATTGTGCGCCCATACACATACAAAATAATAGATATATGTCAAGCGCTTCAATAAATAAGTGCGCCTAAATAAATATTAGCACCACGTCTTTAATGATAAGATGCACGCCCATAAAAAATGATAATTTCTTCTAAGTAACTTGAATACACGCTATCGCCCAATGCTTCCCAATGCCATTGCCGCCTGCTCTATACATCAACCAACTGAAGCATTCAAAATTGTTAGAATATAGTAAAATTAAACCGATAAAAGTTAATACCTAGTAGTCTTCAGCTACAAAATAAATAAATTGGTTGGAACTCTATCCTAACCTTAATTTAATACGAGTGTGTACTCTAAACTCATAAATGTCCATTAACTTAAATATGTATTTTACGGAATCACCCGCTATGGTATCACCCACTTGCACATTAAATTAGCATGACACCCGAAAAGGACAGGTATCCCCGTCAACTTTTCGCACAAAGAATCCACTTTGTGTATGAGCCCTGGCAAATAAATATAGTTTTACGGAATCCACCGCAAAACCTCACAGAATACACCGTGGAATATGCCTCTTGGCATCATATGGATACCGCATTTTGCTAATGTAGCCGAAAATCTTTATCAGTTATTAAGAAAAGGCCAAAGATTCTCTTGGGGTAATGAGCATACTCTCACTATGCGTAAATTAAAAAAGCTATTAATTTCAACCTCCACTCTCAAAAGGGTTGATTATTCAAATGGTCAACCCATCATCCTTACTGTGGATACAAGTCCCATTGGGATAAGATGGGATATTGGCCAAGAGGATCTTGAAAGTAATAGGTATAAAATTCGTTTTGGAGAAAAAGTTCTCAATGAACGTCAAAGAAGGTATGCACAAGTAAAAAGGGAATTGTGGGGAGTTGTAACGACATTAAAGTGTGATCGTGAATACTTTATAGGTGCTTCCGTAGTGGTAGAAAGTGATTGTCTTCCACTCTTGGGCACGATTGCCAACTGCTCTACACCCGACATTGCTATGCTTAGATGGATCGCATATATTAAAGATCTCAACCGTGAATTAAAGCATATTGCAGGAAATGCGAATCCAGTTGCTGACATGCTATCACATGCAAGATATGACAATGAAGAAGAGGTGATGGAAGAGGATAAAGTTGAAGAATCTATACTTGTTTAATTTCATTCCATGGCTACTGAAAATACCTTTTCAGTTACTGCATATATTGGTCTAAAGTTGAAAACAACAGGGTGGTCTAAATAGAAGCTAAAATCTTACATCTAAAAAGGATGTATACAATAAAATTGTTTAACACATTGTATAAGTGTAAAAAGAGGGGTCGTATGACTCTTGAAAGAGCTCTAGATATAGGGGATTTTCTAGGATTCTTTGCTCACAAGTGACATTTTTTCTTTACAAAGAGTGAACCTCTAGGGCTGCTAGCCCAATTTGTATTTGTGTACCCAAATACCTACATGTCCTTACTTGCCTCATAAAGAAGTCCATAATGTATGGTGGACTTCACATACCTCAATATGCATCTGACTATATGATGCTAGGAGGCATATTTCACGGTGGATTCCATGAGGTTTTGTGATGGATTCCGTAAAATTATATTTATTTGCTGGGGCTCGTACACAAGGTGGATTCCATGTGCAAAAAGTTGATGGGGACGCTTGTCCTTTTCAAGCATCACGTTAATTAAATGTACAAGTGGGTGATTTCATAGCGGGTGATTCCACAAAATACATATTTAAATTAATGGATGTTTATGAGTTTAGAGTGCGCACTTGTATTAAATTAAGGTTATGATAGAGTTTCAACCTATTTATTTATTTTGTAGCTGAAGAGACTCCTAGGTATTCACTTTTGTCAGTTTAATTTTATTATTATTAAACAATTGTGAATGCTTCAGTTGACGTGAGCAGGTGGCAGTGGTGCTGGGAAGCACTAGGCAATAGCGTGTATTCAAGTTATTAGAAGAAATTATCATTTTTGATAGGTATGCACCTTAGGTGTGTCGCCAATATTTATTTTGACACACTTATTTATTGAAGCACTTGACATAACACAAAGAGTTTCACGTTCCCCTATTTTCACTACCATTTCAATGGTAGCCATGGCCCAATGATTTCTTATGTAATGAAGAATAAATCCTAGAGTCTCTTTCCCATATTGTTGCATCTACCTTACTCCACCATGCATATTGCTACAAGACAATGCATTTTCAGTCACTTTTTTCTCTTTTTCACATACTGTCTACTAATTAGTAGCATTCTGCATAGAAAATCCAGTACTTACTTCATACTCATATTCAGCCCGAATACCCAACAAACATTTTTCCTCTTCAAATTGCAACAATGCACTAGTGGTATCACCAAGAAACTGACGCTTTCTCTTAATTATGTGAATGATCTCATCATGAAATTCTCACTTGGCGATGCCAAGTACCTCTCCCAAGGTGAATTCCACCCGACTGTTTAGGATTCCTTCTTCAAGAAGCTTCTTAAGATCTGTAGCTGTCTCAATGTCAAACTGCAACTTATATCTTGGCTGCTTGCCCTTCTTTTTGCCCTCTTGTTTGCTATCCTGTTTTTGCTCCTAACTAACCTCTTCCATAACATGCTCGGGAGGTGACTAATTTGTAGTAATAGGCTGATCCACACTTCTTCTTGTCATTCTTTTAGACGTCTCTGCATTATCTTCATCTCTCTTTCGTTTTTCTTCCACAAGTATAGCCGTGCTTTGTACCTTTGCTAAATATGCATACACTGAATATGCATCTACTGGTGATTCCCAACCAGTTATGTCACGAATGTCTTGCCCTGCATGAGACATTTCTACCATGGATTTTGAGGCCTATTCCAGTGCCTAAAGCTTACTTGCCAAAGCTGATGGATTTGCTAAATGAAAAGATTCACATGAAGATCTTGGAGCCTTCTTCAGCCCCGTACTCAAATCGTTGGTTTACTGTGTCCAAAAAGAATGGGACGTTGAGATTTATTCAAGACATGCAACCAGTCAATAAAGTGACCATAAGAAATGTGGGTGCAGGTCCTGTGGTTGATGAATTTGCAGAGGCTTTTATAGGTAGAGCGATCTATTCTTTGGGTGATCTTTACTCGGGTTATGATCAGTTTCAGCTTGCAATTGAAAGCAGGGATATCACAACCATGAAGACTCCTTTGGGGTTAGTACAAATGTGTACTCTCCCACAGGGTGCAACAAAGTCAGTGGCACACATGAAAAATGTTGTGAATAGGGTACTCAAGGATTTTATACCACAATTGACTATGCCCTTCTTGGATGATGTTCCAATCAAAGGGTATGTAGTAGATGAAAAGAATGAAGAGATGGATGCTGATGGATGCTGACAGTTTATTGCAGACCATATTGTGGATTGTGAGAGGATTTTGACATGTCTAGAAGAGGTGCATTTAACTATTTCTAGACAAAAGTCTGTCTTTGGAGTTGAAGAGGTTTTAATTGTTGGGCATATGTGTGGGCCTTATGGGTGAAGGCCATCACCGTAAAAACTAGATGGGATTGATAGAATGCAATATGTATGCACGAATGTATTAGAGGTGCGTAGATTCTTGGGTGCATGTGTGTTCTATTTGATATGGATTCCTCACTTTACACATGTAGCTGATGCCCTTTATCAGCTTCTGAGGAAAGGTCAAAGATTTCATTGGGAAAGGAAACATCAGAAAACAATGAAGAAATTGAAGCAACTCTTCAAATCTGCTCCTACATTGAGAAAGACTGACTATTCACATGGAAAGCCTATCATTATTACTATTGATACAAGCCTAATCGGGATTGGATGGGCAATTGGGCAAGATGATGAGGAAGGGCAAAGATATGCAATACGCTTTAGTGCAAAAGTATTGATTGAACGACAGAGAAGATATCCATAGGTAAAAAGAGAATTACGGGGAATTGTGACAGCCCTTAAATGTGATAATGAGTATTTTATGGGTGCTCATGTTGTCATTGAGACTGATTGTTTGCCGATATTGGGTATGATTACTAGTTGTGCTACCTCGGACATTGCTAAGCTCCAGTAGATTGCATACATCAAATCTTTGAACCCTGAATTTCAGCATATTACAGGAAGAGATAACCCAGTGGCAGACATGTTATCTCGAGCACGATATGAGAATGAAGATGGGATGATGGATGAGGAGGAAGAAGATGACTTTATTATGGCTGAAAATGATGTTGCAAGAGTGAATTTAGCAATGCAAGGTGTTGCTACAGCATTAACAGAAGCTTGGACAACAAAGAGAAGACACTTTAGATGTTTTGCATCTTATATAGAAGTGTTTCTGGAAGACAAATATGCAGGAGAGTGGCTAAGAATTGATCAATATCTCAGTACATTAACAAAGAGAGATGAATCGTCAGATGAGGAGTTTAAGAAGATCAAGAGGAAAGCCTATGGATTTTTCTTAAAAGATGGATACTTATGGAAACATGCTAAAAAGAAATAGGGTATGCCATTGAGAGTTTTGGGTGATAAAGCTTCACAAGTAATTGTTATGCAAGAATTTCATGAAAGCTTATGGGCTGGTCATAGAGGTGTTTGGGGTACTTTTACAAAGATCAAAGAAAGATATTGGTGGCACGGTATATATAAGGATGTTGCTCACTTCGTGGAAACATGTACGACATGTCAAATGTATTCAATTGTGAGACATTGGGATGGATTGCAACCCACATATCCATTGTCTCTTCATTTTCAGTGGGTGGTGGATTTGGTCACAATGCCGATAAGTCTTTGGCAAATGAGGTATCTTTTGCTTGCTCGTGAAGACTTGACTAATCAAGTGGAAGGGAAAGCTTTACATACTAAGAAAACAAATGCTGTGTGTACTTTTCTCTTAGAAGAGATCTTTTGTCGGTATGGCTATGTGGGAAAAATTACAGTAGATAGGGGTGAGTTGGATGTAGATGAAGCTCATGATTTCTTTGCATGGTTGGGGATAAAGCTTGCTTTAACTTTAGCTTATAACCCTGAAGGAAATGGAAAAAGTGAAAGAGGTCACCCACCTATTGTGAAGGCATTGGCAAAAGCATGTGGAGAGAAGGTAAAAGAGTGGCCACGATTGCTCCCTTATGCTTTGTGGACCGACATAACAACTCATAGTGCTGTTATATGATATATGCCTACAGAATTGATGTATAACCTATCATGCTGATAGAAGAGATGATAGTCACATGGAGTGTGTTACCTTGGGAGGAGGAGTTGAATCGAGAGGAGTTGTTGGCCTTACGCATTAGACAGTTGGAAAGAAAGTAAGAAGACATAGAGACAGCAACTGCAAAGTTAAGGGCAGCAAGGATACAGAACAAGAAACGGTTTGAAAAAGGATATAGACTGAGACCAAGAACCATACAAGATGGGGATTGGGTATTAGTTTATGATAGCAGTTTAGATAATCAGCATAGTGCCATGCATAAAGTTTCCAAAAGATGGTTTGGACCCTATGTTGTAAGACATGTATTTGATAATGCTATTTATGCCTTAAATGAGCTGGACATGACGGCCATCAAACTTTTGGTAGCAGGGAAAAGAATCAAATTATTCAAAAGACAGGAATCTACTACCTATGAGTTGCCAGAATTGGAAGAAAATAGTGGTCTTGATACAGGGGCTAGTGAGGAAGATATGAAAGATGAAGAAGTAAAGGATATGGTTGCAGAGGATGAGGAGGACTCAGAATCTGGTGACAACTAGGATTTTGGCACATACCAGAGGATGTGCAGGTTTAGAGGGGGTGGATGTCATGATGTTATGAGGACATAGTGTGAAAAAGTATGGAATGCATCATCATTCGACTTCTTTATTGATCTAGAGAGTCAATGTGATCTGAGCCATTAGTACTAGTGTGAGTTGCATGGATTATCCAAAAATACTAGATTTATGGATAATTTTAGCCTATTTTTGATATTATTTATTGTAAAAATTTAAAAAAGTTAGAAAAAGCGTCTAGATTAGGATGGCGTGCAAAAAGCTAGTTGCTTTTTCAACCAATTAGGGGATTTTCACAAGAGGGGCAGATTAACGAAATCGCACGCATCGCGATCGCTATAAATAGGCCGAAAACTGCAGATTGAACTGAAAGAAGAAGAAGGAGTGATCCGGGAGGTTCGTGATCAGGTGTCTTGGGGTCTTACCCCCCTTTCGGAGCCAATGGAGCCATAGATTTGGGTTTCGAGTAGTAGAGAAGGAGCTGTAATTTTTATGCACGTTTTGTTCTACGAAGAACTCGAGGAGATCTAATGTCTGGAGATTGCTTTTGAGTAGTGCAAAGATTCCAGGTTCTTTCAATATATATTGATTCAATTCATTGTGATTTGTCTTTGTAGTGTTTACCACTTGGGTATTCTCTAACTTCTCTTCCATCTCCTATCTCTACTTCCTTCTACTTCTGATCCCCGGTGGATTTGACCTTTCGACAAAAACCCCTTCGACAACACACAATTTCTTTCACAATTTAAAGACTGTTTTGCTCTATTGACTTACCACCTGGTTTACTATCCACACATCCTGAAGATCATAAAATAGACTAAATTCTAGGTTCTCAATCACCATGTAAAGCACCTTATTGACATAATCAAATTGAACAGAAAGAAATTCAAACTCAAGCTGAAGAATTGTTAACCCAAGGACTCATTAGGCCTAGTAGTTCTCCATTTGGTACACCTGTCCTATTAGTTAAAAAGAAAAACAACACTTATAGGATGCGCATTGATTATCGTGCCTGGAATAAGATCACTGTCAAGAATAGATATCCGGATCCCTAGGATAGACAATCTCATGGATAAACTACAAGGGGATGCAATATTTAGCAAAAGAGATATTAAATTTGGATACCATCAAGTACGACTGGACACATCTAATATTTTTAAAACTGCATTTAGAACTCAATTTGGACATTATGAATTCCTTGTTATACCTTTTGGTTTAACTAATACACCAGCCACATTCAGTCGTATGATGAATCGCATATTTTTGAAGCATCAGCATTGTGTCATTGTTTTCTTTGATGACATATTGGTTTTCAGTAAGAATGAGAACGGGCATTATTAACATTTATCTTTTGGTTTTCAAATTATTAAAAGAGAATCAATTATATGCAAACCCTGAAAAGAGTGAATTTTTCCAAACCCAAATTGAATACTTAGGACATTATTTCATTTGAAGGCATTAAAGTTGACCCTAAAAAGATAGAATCAATTTTGAATTGGCCGATACCTAAAAATGTGCATGAATTATGTTCTTTCTTAGGTCTTGCTAGCTTTTACAAAAAAATTGTAAGAAATTTTTCATCGCTTGCATTACCCTTAACAAAATTATTAAAGAAAGGTATTGTATATCATTGGTTTGAAATCAGCAAAAGTCTTTTGATTTACTGAAATATGCCTTAACACATGGTTCTGTATTGCAACTCCCTGACTTTAATAAACCATTTTTCCTAGTAGTCACTAACACTAGTGGATCTAGAATAGGAGCTGTCCTTATGCAAGATTCCCATCCCATAGCCTACTCTAGCTGCAAGCTTAAACCCTTTGAACTTAAATATTCTACCTATGATAAGGAATTGCTAGTTGTAGTACAAGCTTTATGTCAATGGAAGTACCATTTAATGGGATCTAAATTCATGATTAAAATTGACAAACAAAGTATTAAACATCTCCTTAGTCAACCACAAATATCTAATCGACATATTAAATGGGTTGCTTTTATTCAAAGTTTTCATCCACTTATCCAATATTAACTCGAAAAAGAAAATGTTGTTGCCGATGCCTTGAGTAGAAGACCAACTATTCATAATATCTCTGTGATATCTTTTGATTCCCTTATCCCTATGAAAGATACCTATGATCAAGACCCTCGTTTTCAAGCTAATTGGAATAAATTAATTACCAATAACTGGATTCCAATTGATTCATTGTCTTATGCTGATGGATTTATGTTTTATGAGAAAAGGTTATGTGTAACTGTTCCATTTTGATCATTTGTGTTGCACGAAATTCATTGTTCCCCATATCAAGGTCATAGAGGTATTATTTCCACTTTACGTACATTGATTCAAGATTTTTACTGGCCACAGATGGAATCTGATGTTTCTAACTTTGTATCTGAGTGTTTAATTTATCAAAGAGTTAAGTGACACCATGGTAAGTAGTATGGTTTGTTAATGCCTTTACCAATTCCTGAAAGACCATGGGAACATATTTCAATGGATTTTATTACTAGTTTGCCTAACAATCAAGCTAATCATGATATGATTTGGACTATTGTAGATTGATTCAACAAACATGTATATTTCATTCCATGCAAGAAAACATTAACTGCATCTCAAGCTGCTCAATTGTTTCTGAAAACTGTTTTCACTAATCATGGTTTACCAAAAGTTATTATTTTTTATCATGATTCTAGATTCTGCAATAATTTTTGGACTACTTTGTTTGCAAACTTAGGAACAAAGATTGATTTTTCATCTGCATTTCATTCTGAAACAAATGGACAAACAAAAGCTACAAACAGTACAATCTTGGATCTTTTACGTGCATATACAATTTCAAAACCACAAACATGGGATACGCACTTGCATTTACTTCAGTTTGCATACAATAATACTCCACATACAACTACACAAAAAGCACCTTTTGAAATCATTTATGGATGATAGATTGCCTACACCTATTACTTCATTGTCAAACAAAGTTAAAGTTGTTGATGATATTGCCAATATGCATGCTACTTTTTTTAATGAAGTTAAAGATATGATTGCGAAAGCCCAACAATCACATACTAAACAAGTGAACAAGAAAAGAAAAACTATGAATTTCACAGTTGATGATGTTTGGTTATGAATTGAAAAGCAGTGAAGACTACAAAGTGTTGAGAAATATCATGTTGTAAAGTTAGCTTCTAGATTTTATGGACCTTTCAAAATCATTCACAAAATCAATGACAATGCCTTTAAATTAGGACTACCCCAACACTGGAAAATCCACAACACTTTTCATATCAGTTTGTTACGACCTTTCAAAGGCTAATTACTTGTCCACCATGTCTATGAAAATCCTCCTTTGTTAGAAGAAGAAACTGAAATCCTTGAACCCGAGACTACTTTAGATACTGACTTTATGACCACTAGAACTCGCTGTAGATACTCTAGATATTTGGTGAAATTTAAAAATCATCTTGTTGAAGAGGCCCAATGGATGCACGCTCGCGACCTAAGTGCTTACCCCTCACTACTCGCTCCACATTGAGCTAATAGCAATTGAGAACAATTGCTATCCCACCCTAGGGGTATGATGCCAGGAGGCATATTCCACGATGGATTCTGCAAAATTATATTTATTTGCCAGGGCTTGTACACAAGGTGGATTCCTTGTGCGAAAAGTTGATGGGGACACTTGTCCTTTTTGGGCATCACGTTAATTTAATGTGCAAGTGGGTGATTCCATAGCGGGTGATTCCGCAAAATACATATTTAAATTAATGGATGTTTATGAGTTTAGAGTGTGCACTTGTATTAAATTAAGGTTAGGATAGAGTTCCAACCTATTTATTTATTTTGTAGCTGAAGATTGCTAGGTATTCACTTTTGTCGGTTTGATTTTATTATTTTGTGACAATTGTGAATGCTTCAGTTTATGTGTAGAGCAGGCGACGGTGGCGCTAGGAAGCACTGGGCGATAACATGTATTTAAGTTATTTAGAAAAAATTATCATTTTTGATAGGCACACGTCTTAGGCTTGGTGCAAATATTTATTTTGATGCACTTATTTATTGAAGCGCTTAACATATATTTATTATTTTGTATGCCCATGGGCGCACGATTTAAATATTCATTATTGGTCATTGTATTTGGGCACAGCTCGACTCTTAGGATGCCCAATCGCTTTATTCTTTATTTGGACAAAAGCAAACACAAAAGCTAAAGTATGCTAATTGTAAATTTGGGCTATTTTTTAGCTTGGAGATGAATAAAATATTAAATACATGCTTTGCGGAGCGCTCACACAAGGCATGGGGGGAGATTGTACCCAATTGGTCGTTTTGCTTCATGTCGTGCAAGTCTATTCTCTTGGATTTTGAGCAAAAGTAGAGTTCTTTTTCTTGGGGACCTTCCGGTGCTCGCTACGTATGCATATGGCATCCGATTTGCGCACCACTATATCCAAATGAGTCTTCCTAGGTACTTGCATAAATTGGTTCACAAGTCCAACAATAGCCTTGTGATGGTCATATAGATCAAACTCCCTACTATGTTCTTGAACATATTAGGATCTTTTATCTCATTCCCAATATCAACAATCAACTTTACATTTTGCTCCAATGGCATTGAAAGAGGCTTACATGCCATCATACCATACTTAGATAATATATACAAGCCACACTACTTTTGGAATAGCCATATACCATCATCACATCTAATCATCTCAATATCGAGAAAGTACCTTACCTCACCCAAATCCTTCATCTTAAATTTTTTCTTCAAAAGGCCCTTGACATTAGCAATCCCATTGTCACTATCACATATAATAATCAAGCTATCCACATAGATGACTATGACAATGAAACTTGCATCACTCTTTCTCACATAAAGTGAGTGATCTACATGTCATATATAATAGCCAATTTTGACAAGATACTCTAAGATCTTATGAGATCCTACTCGAGGTGCTTGTTTCAGCCCCTAGAGCACATTTTTTAACTTGCATACATATGTGGGATGCTCTAAATGATTATAACTTGCTGGCTGCTCCATATACATCTCTTCTTGGAAATCACCATGCAAGAAGGCATTCTTTATATCCATTTATTGTAAACTCCAACCTTTGGATGCTGCTAAAGCAATCACATACGTAACCATTGCTATCCTAGAAATTGAATTGAATGTCTCTCCATAATCTATTCCATACATCTGTGTATAGCGTTTTGCAACTAGCCTAACCTTATACCTATGCTAATTGAACCATGCAAATTATGATTCATTTTATAGAACCACTTACAACCAATAACTTTCTTGACCTTAGGCAATGGTACTAGATCCCAAGTCATGTTGGCCTCAAATATAGTTATCTCCTCATCCATTGCTACATCCCAATAAGTATAACCAATAGCTTCGTCAAAATAAGTGGGCTCAATGTCTTCAAGTGCGATGCTTTTGTAGAGACATTTATACCAATGCTTTTAGCGATGATGGGGGTAATTTTTTTGATGAACATTTGTATCACTTCTGAATATTGGTATGATGCCTATATCTTGTAGTGTTTGCTAAGGCTTAAATGAGGCTTTCCTTCTTTGTTTCTAAACACATTAAGTAACTCAGAGAGAGAGAGAGAGAGAGAGAGAGAGAGAGAGAGAGAGAGAGAGAGAGAGAGAGAGAGAGAGACAGAGAGGAGGAGGAGGAGGAGGAGGAGGACGAAAATAATAGAGGAGAAGAGAAGATATAAGAATAGAAGAGTAGGAGAAGAAGGGAAAATATAAGAAAAGATCATGAGGCAAGAAAGAGAAAGGAGATAAGAAGAGGAAGAAAAGAAGAGAAAGGGGAGAAAAGAAGAGAGGTAGAAGGAGGGAAGAGAAGAACAAAAGAGAGAAGAGTGAAAGAGAGAGAAGTAGAAGAAGAAGATAATAGGAGAAGAGAGGAGAGTAAGAGAGAAGTGAAGTATAGGAAGAAAGGGAGAGGAAGGGGATAAGAGAAAAGAAACCCCAATCATTTGAAGAGTCAATGATCAAGCACAAGAAGATCATGGACAACATGCAAAGCCCCACCTTCTGCTTAGTTTTGTATAAGCTCTCTCTGCATCTCTACTCCCTTGTATGCATCTCGACTTCCTTTTCCATCTTACAGAAGTTCTATCCACATCCTTCAAACCTCTAACCTACCCTTCCTTTACAAAGACCCTATCTTGCAAAGGCCCTACCTAGCTACTCAAGACATGTAGCTGCATCATTCAAGTCCAACAAAGTTGGGAGATTGCGCATGAAAGTTTCTACATTCGTGTGATAGCCCAAAGAAGCAAAGCTCTGGAGCACAAAGCACTAGAGCCATGAATGGAGTTGCAAGTGTGGACAATGTGCATTTAGTTGTAAACCAATCCTAGGTTCTTTCCCTGCACACTTTAAAATTTACTTAGAACAAATAGATAAAAATATTGCAAAGTTCTTTTCAAAACTATAACACCAATATTTTCTAGATTAAGGAATAAAATTTGATATAAAGGTACAAAGGAATAAAATAGGAATTGTTGATTCAAGACATTAACTATGAGAATAAGGAAGATGTGCCAAAATCTAAATACTCAAGTTTTGTTTCTAAAATTAGAATAGTAGAATTTAATGCAAAAATTAGGAAAATTTGAAGGGTGGTTGAATCTAAACCAATTGCATCAAGAAGTAGTTAAATACTAATTGCAAAAAATTCAAGTAAAAATATTGCATAAAATTTCATTTTGAAAAATAATAAAAGAAAAAAATAAATAAATTGACAATTTAAGGTATCTTAAGTCACTTAGAGATAGGAGAAGAAAGGTCTAATCTAATCAAATTAAATTTTTATTTTGTTACAAAAATACATTCAGTGTTTAAAAAAACATTTTCTTTTGAATGAATAAATTGGGTGTGTTATTAAATGTTATTAAACAATATAAAAAACTTGAGGGAAAATTTGAAATATGTACTTAGTCTGTTAAGGAACCTAGGATAACTAGAATAGACCCATATAGAAGCACCATAGAGAAAGAAGACATGATCCTTATCTAAGAAAGCAAATATAAGGGTCTATTGATCCTTTTCCTAACTATTAAAAACTCAAACCCGTTAGGAAACACAATAAACTTCTATAACTCACTTAGTGACAACATTGAAGGACTTTGCACTAAAAAGACTTCAAAGATTTAGCTTTCATAAACTAAGCCAAAACTTAGCCCCATTACATCAACACATAGAAAAAGACATCTAAATGGACAAATCACTCAAGGTTTGCAATAGATTGATTGTTCAACCTTCAACATGGGACTTAAACCAAAGAGGTTGTCGATCAAAGACCCTTTAAAGATTAGATAAGTTGATAATAGCCAAGGAAAAATCTAATGAGAGTTATTAGCTCAAAGCTTTGGAACTCCTAGAAACTCCAAAGGGAAGAGAAACCAAGTTGGAAAGATTGCCTACTAAGTTAAACCTAACTTTTTATTGTCGTCTTGTTTATGGTTTTAACTCAGGGGGTTCACTCTTTGTAAAGGAGACACATCACGTGCGAGAAAAGAACCCTAGAAAACCCCCTATCTATTGCTCTTGCAAGAGTCATACGACCCCCTTTTTACACATACAATGTATCAAACAAATTTATTGCATTCCCCTTTTTTTAGATAAAATATTTCATATTTTTTTAAATATAAGAATTTGTATTTAGTCTAGTAGATATATATATATATGTATATAAAGAATGACGTGTTGGTATAAGGAAAGTCTTGCATCTTTGTATACCAAGCAAGCTTGGGACACCAAAGTACAAGCCATAAATTATTGATGACCAATCTAAATCCATACAAAGGTAAGATGTTAAGATAAAAACATGCCCTATCTTCTTTAAGTTTTGCCTTATCAAATTATCTAAGAATAAATAATTAATGATATCTTGACATACACCATAACTAGGATAACTTCGTATACTTGAATAATTTTTAGATTTGAAGAAACTTAGTATTTATATGCCAATGTAAGACTTAGAATATGGATACCAAGATTAAAACAAGTCACCTTTGGATCCTTTAATATCTTAAAGTGTGAGATGAATACCTTGGAATAATACATGATTCCATCTAATCTTGGCATTTTTAATAGTGTTTTCTATAAGATTTGCAACGTTAATACCTATTTGCATGGAAACTAAGTACCTTTGTACCAAAGTGAACATTAGACTTAGATATAAAGGTAAAAGCAAGTTATGTAGAGTATCTTTTAGAAGCATAATTTCTATAATCTATTAAAAAATAAAGTAAGACACAAATTATCCTTTAGTACCAAGTCTATTAGGCTTGGGACATCGATAGCAAGCTTGGTGCAAGAAAATAGAAGTAAAAATAAAATTTCCCTTTGTGATTACTATTCATTGAGGTTTCCATTTTGAGATGCTTCATTATGGTTTCAAATACTCCATTTAGTTATATAATTTCAAGTAATTTCAAACATTGGAATACCTAAATATTTCATAATTTCAATTTCACCAATATATTTCAAAAAGCATTAGGTGTGGTACAAAAATCTACTAAAAACATAATACATGCAAATCCACTTCTAAAAACATGAAGGATATTCTACTTTACTCCACTTTTTTTACCAAACTGCTAAGTTTAATCAATATATGTATGTTTAGACATGTTAAAATAAGCAACACTAACCAAGTTCAAGGTGTCTATATACTCCATAATGATTATGTAATGTTTGTCCAAAAAGGAGCCATCAACTCCTAGAAATAATACTACAAAGTAAGCAAGCAAAGCATTAAGCCCCATAATATATTGAGTGAAGTAGGTAGCAAATTTAAGTAAACAAAAGTTCAAATACCTAAATGATAGAATCAAACACATACTTAAAGAATTTGGGTTGGTATATTTAGTTATGAGTTTCTCCAACACATTTTTCATGCTAGTATAATCTAACACAACCCATACTTGCTCATTGCATTTGGTTCCATCTTGACATATTGCAAGATAAGAGTTGCTCTAAAATATTCATTCAAATAATGTGTTGCATTTTGTTGACCTCCAAGTATGTGGCATAGTCAAGTGCTACAAAGTCATTGGATGATAAGAGAATCATGTTGTCTTTGTGCGAGGTTGTTATTGCCTTATGTACACATGCACCTTAAAGATGTAGAATGCCAAAGAATAGTGAAACCTTCTTTACTTGTTGTGATTTGAAATGGATTGCAAAGCATTGTGACAAGTATTGCACCAAAAGAGCTAGCCCCTACATTGTTAAAAGGTGATCCATGCATTGTTCTAGTGGTTGAACAAAGTTCTCAAGTAGCTACTCGCGATTGTGTTGGCTTGCCGTTTTGCCTACTTACCTAGAACCCTATCTCAATTCCTTAAAACTTTGCATAAATTTGACTGGCATTGAATATATCTCTAATAAGCTTGATTTCATAGTAGTAAAATAGTCCACATGAGATAAAAAATAAGAGCCAACCTAGCTTTACCTCCTTTCTTGTGGATCCTTGGAAAAGTGATGGAGTTGGTGATGGTTCTAGTTCCAAGTAATCCACCTACATCAAGAGAAGGCATCTAGAATGAGAAGGTTTAAATGAACTTACATCAAATACTCAGGGTCTAAGAAATGTTATAGGGGAAGGGGGTAATGCATGAGGTATTAACATAGGTCAAAATGGATCAACCCTGATTAACGATGGCACATCAAGTAGAGTATGTGAAAGGATCTACCTCACCTCCAATTACCGGATTGTTCATTGGTCTATGTGATTTTGTAATTGAGGGAATGGCCACAAGTACCATACTTGTAGCACATGCAGGTTACTTTTATGCCTAGAAGTGAAGGAGGCCTCAAGAAATTGAAAGATCAAAACATTATACAATTCTTGAATAAAACCCATCAGTCTCATTCAGTCAAAATCTCCCACATGCAAAATTTTTCTCTTCTTCCTAGCAAGTTTCTTGGAGTAAAACAAAGTTGTGCTACATTGGGCGAGAACTTTGCCTCATTGATAACTTGATGTTCAGTAGGCCAAGGGTGGAAAAAAGCAATAAATAATGTTACTCCTTTGAAATGATGGAAACAAGATTGGCATGATTACTGACTCTCCACATTCGCTTTCACTCCCATTTTAAAATTATGCAACAAGATTGTTGTGATGAAGATTTTCTTACACATGAACTAAAGCAACAATGGCTACGGCTTTCATAGTGTTGCAACCCTCTTCCACCCCTACCTTAAGCACCCCTCTCCTCCCTCCATGGAAAAACACCAAGGCTCACCTCTACTACTTGCAAACATGGTAGTGCGCTTGCCTAAACTTGGGTCCCTGGTTCTAGATTCTACAACAAATTTGGGCCCCCCTGGAGGTTCATTGATGTAGCCTTGCTTGCCAAAAAAACATATGTAGACCCAGCCATGTGGAGCCTCCTATCAAGAAGCATACTGGAGCAACACGGAGGCACTACTATCATAGACAAGAGTATTTTCTATTTGCCTTTTGCCACATAGAATCATCAACCTCTCACTAGAACCCTCCCCTCTCCCTAGCACCTTCAAGTCCAAGTATGCCAATGATGAGCCTCAAAAGGCATGTGATACCTTGTTTGAGGCTCTTGAGTGAGAAGGCAATATTGATGTCTTTGCCTCCCACTTGGAGGCACTTCCATGGAGATCCATAAAGCCCTTAATATTACTAGGTCTATCATCATCAAGTCTTTTGTCACCATGAGTTACAGAGAGGTCTTTGTAGCGAAAGGCTACGCAAAGGCTTTTAACAAAGTAGGTGTTTGCATTGCCACATCAAGCCTTGGGGAAACTAGTCTAGGTACATGACTAGCATATACTATGCTTGACAAAATTCCCATGGTGGCCATTTCTAGGCAATCCTTGAGGTGTATGATTGATACATATGCATTTCAAGAGATACCGATTGTTGAGGTGAATGGTATATTACAAAGCAAAACTAGTTGATCATGAATATAGAATACATAGAGTGCATTCATGCACAAATAATGCCCTTATTTACTACTTAACTTTATACACAATTGTCGTACAAATTGAGCCACCATTTCCAAAATTCTCCTCTTTTGGCATAGTTAGAATGTGCATGACATTGTTTCTACATTTCACGTAAACCAAGAAGTTGCATTGTGTGTGAAGCCCTTCATGCCTCACAATATTAGAGAAGCCTTCTTTTTGGCTACTTCTAAAAGACCTAGTCTTGTGCTTGTCAACATTTCCAAGGATGTGTAGCAATAGATGGCCATTCCTAATTAGCTATAACCTATAAAACTTCAGGGGTATTGAAAGACTTCCCCAACCTCCCCAATTTTTCAAACTAGAGAAAATTCAAATATATTGGATGACCTAATCCCCGTTTTTGTTGCTAATGAAGCAATCTTGCATTTGTGATGCAATTATGCAAAGAGCATCATTTGCTATCCAACACATAATAGAAATTGTGGTGCTCACAAAAGAAGAGTAGAGGTGTGACTAAGACACACACACAGAGAGAGAGAGAGAGAGAGAGAGAGAGAGAGAGAGAGAGAGAGAGAGAGAGAGAGAGAGAGAGAGAGAGAGAGAGAGAGAGAGAGAGAGAGAGAGAGAGAGAGAGAGAGAGAGAGAGGCTAACATACCAAATTCTAGATGGTTGCTAGGGAGAGCAAACTAGATCATCTCAGAGAGAGGAATGATAATGGCCCACTAGCACTAGCAAGCCTACCTTAAGATGAGAACCTCCATGCCCACACCCACCTATGGGGCCAATGCTACATCAAGAGAGCTAGTAGGCATGGGCAACCAAGGAAGCTCCTTGCTCGATGGTGGCGATAGCTCAGTTTGCACAATAAGTAAAGAGTGATGAGGAATATTTTGTGCTCTATCAAGGGGATGATACCTCAAAAGATGATGCAAAGAAACCTCCATGGCTTAACTTCTAGAGATGGAGATGTTAGAGATAAGAATCATGTGAGAGAGAGAGAGTGTGTGCATGCATGCATATGTATGTATATATGAGTGTGTTTTTAATGAGAGTTGAGTGTCATAACTAGAGAGAGAGAGAGAGAAAGAAGAAGAAGAAGAAATATATATTAACATCTACAAAATGCCAAATCAACATATGAGACCAAAATGTTACATCTCAAAGTAAGGGAAATTTTCCAAGTCCCAAAGATAGTTGTCATCTAACGCTACGACAAACTACTTGACCTATCCAAAGTTTATCATGGCTTGTCCATTGCATTTATTGGAACATTTCCCTATTAAAGGCATAGCCTCATTTTTTGTGAGTTCAATGTGCATGCCTAAATTTTAAGGGGATCTTTGGTATAACTTGGTTGTTCCACTTAAAAACCCTAAAAATCCATATATCAGTAGAAAGCTCTTGAAGAGTAGGTTTTGAATATGCAATATTTCCTAGGTAAGAGGCAATATTTGGTATAACTTGGTTCTTCCACTTTCAAATTGTAACAACCCATATATCAATAAGCATCTCTTGAAGAATAGGTTTTGAAAATGTAATCTCCGATGCAATCTCACTTCTTTGGTATGCCATAATTCAACATTTGTTTAGAAAAATTCACAAATAAGGGCACTTATAAAGATGCCTTGAACAAATGTGATGTAGAAGTATATCTTTAGTAAATTCCCCAAGGGTGTGCAATTGATAGAATAGACTTTACACATTAAAAGTAGTGTATATGTGCTGCAACAATAGCTACATCTAAACTTATATTAGGAACTCACGGGGATATCACGTGCACTTATGACATGTTTAATATATCCCTATGTAGCCAACTTTGTGATATTTTTATAACCCCTTTTTTAACCTTTTAAAACAATTTGTAAATCCCTTACTATAAGTTGATATTTTTCATAAAAGAATGTAACAAATCCTTATGTAATAGATACATTGTGAACCTTAGCATATATCTCTTTGCCCTTGTCACCTACTCTTATGATACCACAAGCTTTGAAAATGCAAGTAAAAGGGACTACATTTGGGAAGATTCCTTCACTTGCATGCACCCAATTTAGAACTTCATTACCATATTCATACTCATCATATTAAGCAATTACTAGATTTGAAGAAACTACATTTATTTATGAAAGTTCATCAAACCCATCTTGTGCTTTTACGAGTGTCCACCACACTCGTAACACATATGGAGTAGAGTGGTGCTCACATGAATGTATTATTTAAGCAAGCATTTCTTGAGAATATATGCATGTACCTTAATGACTTCATATAGTTGTATAGCTTCTTTCATGCATACTTCCTCTAGTGCAATAGTCGCAATCTTTTGGAATATGATTTGGAATATGAGGATGCGAAATAGCTTGTGAAACAACATATCGTAAATGCTTCTACAAAACCCATGCTTTTATGATAACACTCCATGTGAGATAAAGCTATGAAATTTATCATAGTAAAGTATTAAGGAGGTGCCTTCTTGAGAGGATAGCACGAGAAGATAAAGAAAAAATCCGAAACACAACATAGATTGCATTTGCATGAGTTCATACATAGTGTAAGGATAGTTGATCATAAAAAGATTGCTTCAATGGAGAAAATTTAGTAGGAAAAATGAAGAGAACTTGAAAAAACAATCATCTAGCTTGCAAGAGAGAAAATCTAAACAATGCAAAGTTGTTGCTAGATAACAAAATGTAATCATTACGAGCATTAAATGCAACAATCCTTGAATTAAAAAATTCAAAAAATAGAAAATGCAAGTAGTTAATTAGAAAATGTAGGGTGGGGTATGGAAAACACAAGCTATTTGATAATGAATGAAGCAAAACTAGAAAAACAGGTTGCTTTCTCATGGAAAAGAAAAATGCACAGAGCTATGTGTGAAATGCTCATAGAGACAATAACTAATGCAATTGTCTTGTAGAAAATTGGTTATCTCAACTTGCAAACACAAAATGCATCTTGATATAGCCGATGCATAGGCTAAAAGGATGTAGCAAGTGGCCATTTAAGGCTAAAGAACACTTGCAACATCTCACAACGATAGATCCATTCGCAGCAATAGTAGCAAAAATATCAAAACATAAATCTGCAATAGTAGAAACCAATACTAAGAACTCAAGCACGGGGGGTTGAAACAAAGTTGAGCACTGATCCTAAGCTCTAATACTATTCAAAAGTGGATGTAGTGATGGAAGTATAGAAAATTGCTATAATAGGCTACATTACACAAAGAACTTAGAAGGAAAAAAATGCTTGGAAAAGGGATTATATACCAAGACATGAGACAATACATAAATTTTGTTACTCAATGTGATTATGTGGACACTAGCACCAAATCTATCTCCACCAAAACCTACACATAGATGCATGCTATAAATGAATGTGAAGGAGGAAGTGCTTTGACATTATATATAAGCCTCTTATTGTGCTTAAAATATATTACATACTATTTAGCCACTTAAATAGCCCCAAAGCACACTTACTTAACTCAAATTACCAAACTTTCATTAAAAAATTGTGTTTCTAGAGAGCGTTTGTGTCCCACAAGCCAAACCCGAATTTGCAAGGATCCATGCATTTATAAATAGGTAGGCTACCCACCACTTAGCCTTAATCTCATTTTTGCAGCTTGCAAGTATTTTTTCACTACTATCCACACCTTGTGCATGGAGGATATCTTAGCTCGAGTTGTCCACTGTTGTCTACCATCTAGCACCCTATTGATTAGTCTTGTATCGATGCCAATCATCCCTACCAGCTAGCAATTGCTACCTAAGGTTGGAATAGCATGTGTTTATTGTATGTACACCTCATGGAGCTTTGTATAGCTTGTCAAACTACCATCTTGCTATCCACATCAATTGGACTATTGTGTTCACATGTTTGTCTACATCATTATGCTTACAACATCAATGACACTAATGCATGTTACAATTTGCATCAATTACTATCTATGTTTATAACTTTTAAACACCAAACTACATGTCTATCATAATCAATCCAACATCATACCACTATGTTACTGTCAAAGAACAAATTTGATCAATAATGTTTTTCTTATAGGAAAATGTCAAATAAGGTAGTTAAAAGTAGGCCATAAAATTCGTTGAGTAAACGTATCCTCTTTAATAGAGAAAATCTTAGTGTTATTAGTTAAGTTGAAATTATTAATTCACATACATATCCATTAGAAATTATTGAATTGCATATGTAGCCATTATAAGACTAGGATTTTCGAATCAACTCGCTTTGCCAATATGACAAAGTGAAGTGCAAACCCTAGTTTATGAAGCAATTGAAAAACTCACATGAATCGCTTTTTGAGAAAATAGAAACCTACAATTTCTTAGAGAAAAATACTTGCATTATTAGCTTACAAAACTTCCAATACAAAAATTAAGATTCCAAGGTTTTTAACTTAGTTTTCATAAATTAAGATAATTTTTAATAATATCCTAATACATAGAAGTTTAGAGAAACAATCAAGACTTGTAAAAAGGTCAATTGAATAACCTTCAATAAAGGTTTAGGTTGAGGAAGAATGCGAGCAAAAGTCAAAACAAGTTGGAAAATTTAATAATTTTTTAAAATAAAAATCAAGAAAAGATCCAATGCAAAAGACTAATTAGGATTGATATTTCAAAGAGAACTTAGAAAAATTGAAAGGAATACTAGAAAAAAGAAATCCAAGTTGGAGACAAGACCAAGTTGGAAAGAATTGCCAGTAGCTCCGATTGCCTCCCTATTGTGGAAAAATATTGCTTGAAAAAGAATTACTTGCGGTTGCAAATGATGTATACAAGTATACTTGGTGCACTTAGGAAGTTTGATTGAATTGGACAAACCCTAATATACCAAACTTATAATAAGATAAAGGGAAAGTGCACTAGACCTTCCCCAAGGCTAGCTGTAGATCCCTTCACTAAGGGGGATTAGTTTTTACCACCTAGAATACTTCGAACCCACCTTGATGGTGAGAGGTCCCTCTATAGAAGGGGATCCTTCAATAAGAGAAGTTGAGGGTGCCAAGGGGGATTTGGCCAATAAGCTCTTAGACTCCTAAGAACCATACAAATCCCTGTATGCCTTCAAATGGAATCCTTGAGGGCCCCTTACTAGTTAGGGATAAATAGTGGGAAAATAAAGGCCTTCAGATCATTTTTCCGTATGGGTGGAAGATGAACACTTGTATAAGATTCTCTAATAAATAAAAAATTTATATTCTAAAGGATTTTTTTCATTTTTTGTGTGTTGTCAATTAAGTTACGTGAACAAACATTATAACTAAAAGGACTAATTAGGGAAACTAATTTTATTTGTACAACATAGATGTATTAGGTAAATAGATAACCAAAACTATCAAACTAAGGGAAGCGGTGTTGTAAGACTATAGATTCAGTGAAGAAAAAGCAAGGAAAAGACTACTTACAAGTATTTTGAATATGTAGTTATGGTGTACTTGAACTAGGATCTTTATAAGATTTTTAGGTAGCATAATTGGTCCACTAAATTAGTAATAATTTCCAATATTAAGCTTTAATGACTTGTTGAGAAATTTGGATGGATTCAAATACATACAAGGATCTATTTTGAATGGTACTTGTCCAAGACCAAAACTGTAAAATAACAATATGTTGTTTTACAAAAAGTGCTAATTTTGGATATTTCAAGAAAATTTTCGCAATTCTGTTCATGGAACCTTGTAGAGTAAGGCTAATTTAATCATTTGGAGTATCTAGATGACTATATTTGAAGTTCATATGACAAAGTGATGGTTGAAAAAAGTCACAGCCTAACTTAGGGCCTGCAAAAAAACAAAAATAGATAAAGCAAAAAGTAGAGGAGGCAAGAAAGGCAAAAGCAAGCATTTGTGTTTGGAAAGAGAGATTTTAAGTTTGTAAACAAGGGATATTGTTGTGTAAATAGAAGCATGGATGAAGGAGAAGGCCTAGGTAATTTCAAAATTTAATTAACTTATATCTTTGGCATCAAGGATACACTAATTGAGTGCTAAGCCACTCGAAAGAAGAGTTTCTTAGTTCTTAACAACAAAGATTTTAGAGTTTTTTCAACTTGTTGTATTAGTTTTTCTTATCACAAATATAAAGATATTTAGTGACTATTATCATTGTTGCTTGATTCTCATCTTGTTGATCAAGATCTCTTGTGGATTGTGACTAAACACACTACCCACTACTCTCACCTCCTAGTAGCAGTGCTTTTTTATGAGCATTGTTGGATTTTTACCAGGTAGTTCTATTTCTTTTTAGAAAATTATAGAGTTGCCTACTAGCACCAAGTAGTATATATGCAGAAAGGAGAAAGATCTAAGGCTTGTAGGTGTTTTGCAGGATGATGAGTATATAGATGGGATGTATAATGTCTTAACTTGTGTGGACACAACATTGGAAATAGAAGGTATGTTGAAAAGTGATTTGCAAAAAGGTCCTAGTATTATATCAATGCATTCCATGGACACATTTCATAAAATTACATATTTTATACATAGATCAAAATCAGAGGCTAGGATAACTTAAAAAATAGAGTTTATGGCTAAGCATTTTCATCCAAAAGAATTAAGGAATGACTATTTTCAACCAAAAAATGTATAGTGCTCATTTGTAGCAAGATTTGAGTTTTGTAGTGGATTAGAGATAGGCTAGGGTTGATATAAAGTACAAAATAATGGACAAAAAGGTAAAGCTAGTTGTAGGACCACTTCTAGGTGACAGTGATGATGAACAAGTACAAAGGGATGCAAAACAACTAACTTTAAGAAATACAAAGTATATAGGTCATAAGTTTTCAATAAAGACTCTCGTAGAATTGAAGATTAGGAATAATGAGTTCATACTACTAACAAAGAAACAATGTTTCTAGAATATGGTTGAATGTCATGGCAAAGCATTTACATTCTTTCCACATGAGATTGGTTGTGTAAGCTGAGATATTGTTCCCCCTATGCGATCTTTACCATATCTCATATTCCATGGAACCTTCACCCTATTCCAGTATCTAAGGTGCATCTCCAGAAGTTAATTGATTTGTTGAATGAAAATTTTTAGATGGGAATCTTAGAGCTATAATCTACGCCATACTCAAATAGGTGGTTTACACTTTCAAAGAAGAATGGATCACTCAAATTTATACAGGATATGTAGCTAGTGAACAAGGTGATAATCAAGGATGTTGGTAATGTCTAGTTGTGGATGAAATTGCTAAGGCATTTGCAAGTTGTGACATCTATTATCTTGGTGATTTTTATTGTAGCTATGATCATTTGTTTTATCTTGCCTTGGAAAGTAGAGATCTTACTACTATGTGGACTCCGATAGGCCTTATCAAGATGTGTACCTTACCTCAAGGTGCTACTAACTCTGTTGCACATATGATGAATGCTATGCATAAGATTCTACAAGAGTATATCCCTTAGCTTATGATGCATTTCTTGGATGATGTACCCATAAAGGAATGTGCAAAAGAGAAGGATGAAAATCTAAACGAGCAAGGATTTAGAAAATTTGTAGCAAAGCATATTGCAGATTATGAGGAGATTATGGCCAAGCTTAAGGAGGAGAATTTGAAGCTCTTAGGACAAAATTCCGTCTTTGGTGTGAATGAGGTCATTATTTTTGCACACATGTGTGGCTATTATGGTAGGAGACCTTCATTTGTGAAGATAGTTGTTATTGGAAAGAATGTGCAGTATTGTTCAACTACATCAAAGGTGAGAAGATTCATTGGTGCTTGTGTGTTTTGTATGATTTGGATACCCCAATTTTCACATATTGCAGATGTTTTGTACAAGCTACTTTGGAAGGGGCAGAAATTCTTATGGAATGAGAAACATACAAAAGCCATGCGAAAATTGAAGAGATTGTTACAATTTGCTCTAGCTCTTAGGAAAGCAAACTACACTTGTGAAAGGCCTATAATGTTGAATATTGACACTAGTCCTATTGGGATATGCTGGGATGTTGATCATGTTTCTCATGTCTTGAGTATCAGATACCGTACTTGATCATGTTTCTCATGTCTCTACCATTGAGACCTTCTTAGAGTAGCTTTATACTAGAGAGTGGTTACAAATAGATCAATATCTCAGTACACTAATCAAGAGGGACGATTAGACCAATGTGGAATTCACGAATATCAGAAGGAAATCATATGGATATTTCTTGAGATATAAAATGCTTTGGAAGGGCTACCTAGTTTTAGGTTATATGAGAGTTTCATGAAAGCCAATGGACTGGTCATAGGGGTGTGTGGGCAACATATGAGAAGATGGAGAGATATTGGTGAAAAGATATGTATAAAGATATCTCTCATTTTGTGGAAACTTGCAAGGACTACCAAATGTATTCCTCAATACATCATAGGGACAAGCTACATCCTACATATCTATTGAGTATGCACTATAAGTGGGTAATGGACCTAGTCACTATGCTTATGAGTCTTTCGTGGAGAAGATCTTACAAATCAAGTAGAGGGTAGAGCATTAAGGACTAAAACTACCAATGTTATATGCAAGTTTCTTCTTGAAAATATTTTCTGCAAGTATGGATGTGTTGGAAATGTTACTATGGACTGTGGTAAACTAGATGTAGAAGAAGCTAGAGAATTCTTCTCTAAACTCGGTACTAAAATAGCTTTCGGTACCACTTATAATCTAGAAGGAAATGGAAAGAGGGAGAGAGGAAATCCACCCATAGTGTAGGCATTGGCTAAAGCTTGCAGTGGTTGAGTTGGAGATTGGCTAGGGTTGCAACCTTTTGCATTATGGACTGGTCATACAACTCATAATATGACTACAAGATTTATGCCATCAGAGTTAATATATGGATATAAACCAGTTATGCTTATTGAGACTTGCACCTTGACTTGGAGTGTATTGCATTGGCAGGAGAATTTATCTAAAGAGGAGCTTCTAACTCTTCACATCAAGTAGCTAGATCGAAGACGAGAAGATGTACAGTTAGGACTATAGAGATTGAAGGCAACCATATTGAGCAATAAGGACAGATTTGATAGCAGGCATCGTCTACTCATCATCTGTGGCCTAGAGCTGTGGAAGAGGGTGATGATAACAACTTGGAGAATTAGTATAGTAGCATCCCCAAGATGGTAAAGAGGTGGTTTGGATGTTGGTGTATGATAACAGCCTGGAGAATCAGGATAGTAGCATCCACAAGATGGTAAAGGGTTGGTTTGGACACTATGTAGTAAAGCATGTCTATGACAATGGTACCTATATATTGGCTAAGCTTGATGGGACAATATTATCGATACCTATTGCAGGAAAAGATAAATATCTTTAGAGGAGAGAGGATAAGGCCTATGCAATTGAATAGTTTCAAAAGGATAAATAGCATGTTAAAGATGTAGTAGAAGAGGAGGAGAATATTGATGATTTAGAAGATAATGTAGCAAATGGACTTGATGTAAAGAATGAGGAGATCAAGTTATTTGTGGATCTCAACGGTGATGAGAATGAGTAATGTTGGCCCATCCGAATGATGTTTATTGGTGCAAGTTCAGAGGGGGTGGATGTTTTAAGAATATAGATTTAGTGAAGAAAAAGCAAGGAAAAGACATCCATACAAGTATTTTGAATATGCGCTTATGGTGTACTTGAACTCAGATCTTTACTAGATTTTCAGGTAGTAGAATTGGTCTATAAAAATAGTCTAAATTTTAAATATTAAGTTCTAATGACTTTTTGAGAAATTTGGATGGGTTCAAATACATACAAGAATCTATTTTTGAATAATACAAGTCATCCAAGATCCAAACTATCAAAAAGCAATATGTTTTACACAAAGCACTATTTTTAGATATTCAAAGAATATTCTCATAATTTTGTCCATGTAAGCTTATAGACCAAGGTTATTCTAATCATTTTGAGTACTTAGATGACTATATTCGAAGTTTGTATGACAAAGTTATGGTCAAAACAAATTGTGGTCTAACTTAGGGCCTTAAGAAAAATGAAAATAGAGAAAGCAAAAAAGTAAATGCAAGAAAGGACAAAGCAAGCTTTTATATTTGAAAAGCAAGATTTTGAGTCTTTGGTATCAATGACACACTAATCGAGTGCCTTAGCCTAGAAGGCCACTCGAAAGAAGAGTTTCTTAGTTCTTCACAATAGAGATTTAGATATTTTTCAACTCATTGTATCGATTGTTTTTCTTATTAAAAATATAAAGATCTTTGGCGTCTATTATCATTACTGCTTGAGTCTCGTCTTGTTGATCAAAATTTCCTATGGATTCTGACTAAACATACTATCCCTCTAACAATGGGAGGGCGAGATTTTAGATGAATGGCCCCCCCAAGGCAGGGTGGTCTTGGTAAGTTGAGAGTTTCTCTACATTTGATGCGTTATAGTATAGGGAATATTGACCACATAGAACTAGTTAGCATCTTGACTCCGTATCGTATTAGGGGAATGGAGTGAGACTTTGCCCTATGGGCAAAGGGGTTGGCATACCCATACTCCCCCTCATTTCTCACTCTCCTTGAATCAAGTATAATACAAGTCGGCTTTGATTCTAGAAATCGAGCACAAGAAAATGTTCAAAGACAAATATTAGTTAATCTAAATAGGTGACCTTAGTTCACTTAGAACTCAAAATTCACATCGACTCGCATGGAAACAACCAATTCTTTCCATTGCAAAGTGGACTTGATAGATTCTAGGCAACAAACCTCATATTATTCGAAAGAGTACCGAGGGATGTCACCTAGAAAATCATCTTGATGGACCACTAAATCATGCTGTTGAGGATGTCTCAAAGTGGACACATCATAGATCCTATGAAAGCTTAATAAGCCCTACACTCTTGTCAACATGAGAACATTTTGATTTTCCTAAGGGACAAATAATGTAATGTACCCAAAAAATCTTGCAATTGAATAGCCTTTGTCCTATCATTGTAGTTCTTGCCACCAACATTTCAAGAATAGCTTGAATTAGCACTTATATTATTAGTTGCAATAATAGTAGCCATGGTAATCATGATAATTTTTGGAAAGAATTTAATAAAAACCATAGCCTTAGAATGGCCTATTAACCATATCCTAGCTCGCAAAAATTAATAAAATATCTATCGCGATGATAGTGACAAAAGTGATTGTCATGGTAGCCACAATAGTAATAGATGGAATGGTGCCTATAAGTCATGATGATAATACAAGATTATCATAAGCAATGTGATCATAGCATTGATAAGTTGGGATATTGATGTTAGTAGATTAGTAGGAGTGATGGTTATAATATACCATATGAAGAGCCCAAAGGATCATAAGCCTCGTCATAACCATGAAAATTACTATCAGTCATCACGAAAATATGGATGTTTTGTTGACATGGACATACCAATTACTCATTGCCTTGAATTTTGCAAAAAACTATCAAGAAAGCTACTAGTGAACTCTACTATTAGTAAGACTTAAAGAGGCTCATGGTTTAGAAGATGACAACATGGAAGATGTTGGCCCTCGAGCAAAAATGCACAACACTTTCATTTAGCTAGTCATTGAGTTGATAGGATAGTTCTACATTAGCCAATGAATGATAAAAAGCAAACAAAGTTACATGGCTACATAGTTTGTGTCTAAACTTTGCCATGATAGATATTCATTAGTGGGTGATTTACTTTATTGCTCTCATGGAGGTCCAAAGAGCTACTATCCAAGACCATGTATGTGATGAGATTATTATCTTAACGAGGAGGGTTTCATACTATGAGGCTAAATTTCAATCTACTGAAGCTATTGTGTACTCTCAATGTGGTGTCATGATTGATCTATAAGCTAGGATTAACTAGCTAAATGTGCCACCTCTTTTTCCTGTACTATATTATCTTAGGCTAGGAGTTATTGTCAGTGCAACTTAGTTGGAGAGAGGCAAACAAACTCTAGCGACAAGCTCGTATACCATGCTCACACTAGAGCACTCTACTATCCACTCTATAAGTATCTATTAATCCCATTACATCATTTCAATCATCTTACTAGTCATTTCCATTTGCGTGGTACTTCCCATATGCATGAGAGTCCCATGAGAGAGGGAATAAGTAATGGACATCGTAGGACCAGGGAAAGTGAAGTGAAATAGATTATGATAAAGAGGGGACTTAAGAGGTGGGGATAGCTTTTTCATGTCACTACCACCTCCTTTGAAAAGTACAATATACTATAGAGGATATATAGGAGGATATTTAAGGGGAGGGGATAGTTTTTTAGTGTCACTACTACCTCCATTAAACACTACAATATACCATAGATTGGTCGCATGTTCAAGGACATGCATAGGAGGGAGATCATGGTGAGCTACAAGAAGATTGGTCCCTAGTTGCTTCAATGTGGCTATAAGGAGACATGAAGATTTCATGGTTGATAGCAATAGATTCTCCCGAAAAGCTAAAGAGAATTGGAAACAACAATCCCCTTAATCTCTCCTAAGGACTTGAAGCACAATACTCGGGAAGGTTGCTTCGAGGAAGAGGGTTCCTTTTGGGGGTGGCGGGGGGAGCCTCAAGGCCTCAGGACCATCCCCCTCTACTTTGGAAATCATATGAAGAATGGACTCCCCATGCTTTTCTATTGAGCTCAAATGCGCAAATGTCTTGTGTGACTTCCATCAATCACCCCTCAGCAACCATATAATAACCCGAGCCCCACTGTATCCATTAATTTGTCATATCCCCTTCGGTGTCGTGATTACCCTACCTCATGCAACGTGCCTCGGCAAAAATCGCGGGCCCCATCCATGTGCTGCGTGACCCACCACCTTTTTCGACAGCCCCCTTTTCCGGCGGGTTGGGTTTACATGTCGGACTGGGTTTACTTTTGTGGCGGGGTTTATTTTCGTGCCAAAAGAACCGGTCTAGATCCTAGCTGAGGTCCATGGCCCCCCTCAACCGTCGATCCCAACTCCCCCTACCCCATGGCACATAGTCATGAGGGGGGGAGGGGAGCCGTACTTACTATGTAAGTTAGAATTTTGGTTTTGGTTTACTGGTTCCAAGAAGAACATTGTGACCAAGGAATGAGGAAATGAGCATGAGGTATAATAAGGCGGATAAAACCAAAGTTTAAGGAAATCGAACAAATATTTAAGTCCGACAGCTCCTAATCTAGGGACCTTCGCCCATAAATTAAAGATCTCATCCTGATTCCTGTTCGTCCTCTGCAAAGTAGTAGCTGCGTCTATACACCCACGAACATCGTCGTCATCGGTAGTTTCGGCGTACATTTGCTCCTCGCCAGCGACGTCTGATCGACGCATACCCAGCGGAAATGCAAGTTCTCAGTAAAGGTGACCACATCTCTGGGCCATCACTATAGTATAAACGCACACTGCATTCTCATGAACCTTACAATATTTAAGATTCTCAATCTTTTTTAAATAAGTCCCCCTTGATCACTGTGCTGCTTCTTTATTAACGGCGTTGTCACCCATAGCCCTCGTCTGCTGACTCGTCGGCCCTAATTTTGGACGTCATCTCTAAATTATTTCAAAGACCTTTTCAGAACATTTTGTCGTGCTCGTTGATATTGTTGCATTCAATTTTAGCTGGTGATGCTGGCAGATCAGGCGCAGGACTGTGTACTACAATGACGTCGTCCTTGAGAGGCGCCTGCAGGGTGGTGCAAATCCGGGAGGTTTGGCAGTCCAACCTCCACCAAGAGTTCCAGCTCATCCGGGACATTATCGATACTCACACGTTCGTCAGCATCGACACTGAGTTTTCCGGGTTCCACTACCAGCCCCTGTCTAGAAGCAACCCGCACCACGTGTACGAGAGCATCCGGAAGAACGTGGACCTTCTCAAGCTCATCCAACTTGGCTTGACCTTTACGGATGCCGACGGGCGGCTGCCGCGTGGTGACGACGGTACCACTTGCTACGCATGGCAGTTCAATTTCAGGGAGTTCGACGAGAGTGCGGACTGCTGCTGCCCAAAGGCACTCGGCATCCTCCAGCAGGCTGGGATAGACCTCGGCAAGCACAGCCGCCTCGGCATCGATGCGTTCGAGTTCGCCGAGCTTGCCATGTCGTCCGGTATAGTCCTTAACCCAGACGTCACATACATCTCGTTTCACGGGGGCTACGACTTTGCCTACTTCCTCAAGGCCCTCACATGCAAGCCCATGCCACCCCGTCTCTCCGAGTTCCTAGGCCTACTTCCCATGTACTTCGGTGTCATCTACGATGTCAAATACATGGTACTACTACTCTGCCGGGACCCATTCTCAGGACTGAGCAAGGTGGCCATTAACCTGGGGCTGACGAGGCAAGGGACGACGCATCAAGCAGGCTCTGATAGCTTGCTCACGGCAGATGCCTTCTTCAAGCTCAAAGAGGTCCGGTTAAGATCAAAATCACCCGTTGCTTCTCATGACAACGCACCAACTGATGGGACAATCATCGACATGAATGCTCTCCAAAGATGCCAGGGCGTATTATATGGATTTTCGTTGTAAGTCCAAGGGGTTACTTATGCTAAATCCTTCTATTAGTCAGCGAACCCTTTTGGATGATGAGATTTAATTGCTGTTGTGCATATAGATGCTCTTGGTGGTGACTTATGAGATCGTTTCAATCTGGTATTTTCTTAACGACCATATCTATGCCAGTCATGAAAAAAATTAATGAAACTTCAGACGCCATAACTCATTAAACTGCGGGATTTGATAGGCATTAACCCATGAGTCCAGGGGGTCGGTTGGAATTAGAAACCATTATTTGAAGGTTAGGGTTTGTATTCTTCTCATGCGCATGACATAGTATTTCCTTGCACTTGTTGAATGCTCGAATGAGTGTCATAGGTACATAACGTTACAAATGCACATAATTATATTCTTTAGAAACAAGATGGATGAGAATATTTGTGGGTGTAATTCTTTAATAAGACACATGGCATGCTAACCTTTTTCCACTTCTTGATGAAACACTTCATGTGGTGGTGTGTCAGTACAATCTGAGTTAGGTTGTATCACTTGCATCACAATAATCAACATAAAAAATCTAAGCATCTCTATTAGGAAATAGCATATAGACATTTATTTATGCATCACATCAAGAGAGTCAAGCCATCAAGTGTGCTACTTTGTATTGAAGGATTGTTATTGATCATTCAAAATTCTATTGTAATCACAACCATGGCATTTTGATAATTAACAACATTACAAATCAATTCACAAATATTTAGAGAAAATAATTTGCCATTCAATATTTATGCTTACAAACAATCTATATTTTGTCTTGAAATGAACCAGCTAGAGAGTCAATATTCTCAAATGAACATGCCATAAATGCATTATTAATTCCAAAGAGAAAACATTCTTCTACGAAAGTGATATTTTTTCTTATTTATCATCTAATGATACATAAAATAATCTTAAATAAACTAAAAGTTTCATCATGATTAGGTTTAATAGAAGATTGCCTTCATAACAAAGAAGTGCTTTGCCTACTAAGAAAACATATCTTTCTAAGGTCCTCTTCACCCATTTTGTATTGAATTTGTAGTAACAAAATTTGAGAGTTGTAAGTGATAGCACCAACTACACTTATTTCTCTATACGGTGGACAAGGCATTTACTTATACACCAAATGTTTGCAAAAGTTATGCCTAGGTGTCTCGACATGTATGCTTACAAAAGTCAAAATATGAAGTACAAGTAGACGAGTCTTAAGGCAAACAAGGATAGTGCACTAATGCACTTGCCCACTACTCTTTTCAAGAGATATTTCTTTTTGTAGGATTGAAAAAGAGACATTAAAGAACAAACATGACAAAAGGCAAAGTGGGAGACAAAATAAGCAATATGAAAGGTTTATTCTAAGCACATTCTAAGGTCTAACACGAGAAGCAATGCAAAGAATGTGCATCAAGAAACACACGGATGATGGATCCATATGTATAGCCTTTGAGAATATCATTTTGACATAGTGATTGGCAATCAAACACCTCACTTGGCTAGCTATGATAATGTGTTATGGAATTTCTCCCTCCTTTGATGTTCCTCTTATACTATTAAGGCCTTTCTAGTGTCCTCTCACCATACCTTAGCACTTCAATACACAAAATTAATAAGAATGACAATACATCTTACAGATTATAATTGCCATATTTTGAAGTGAACTATGGTCTTCGATGGCTTTCCCTTTAGTGGGAAGTTGGCGAAGACATCTCTCATATGTGAGAGTAAGAATCACTCATGTGTATGTGGGTGATTTTTACTAGCAGTTGTTTCCATTATATACACATTGGCTAGCATTAGCATTCATGTATAAAGAGTTATTTCCCCAACACTCTCTTTACTAGTTGAGTGCTCTTAGAATATTTCTTTACTATTTGTTGTTGGTGACAATTGATGTTTAATAAATTATATGCTTAGTATTATGAAATATATTTAATTTAAGATTATTTTCATAAAAAAGTTATCTCTTGTTAGACTCAGTTGATGTGTAGAGACAAATTAGGATATATTTATGATTCTGGACTATCATTTTGCTTATTGTAGTCCACTTGAATTCACGATTACTTATTGATGCCATTAGATGTGTTTATTATAGACACATCAACATATGTATTTATTTTTATGATGTTGCCTATAATTAACAATTACTATTTCTCAAGATTATTTTGCTTTAGAGTTGAATGATTTATTAGATACACAAAGATTGAAAAACATAGTTGAATGAAGTAAGCTCGATTAATTAAATGAACTAAACATGCTCTTAAACTACAAGGGAATGGGGATATAGTGACAATGGTTTTCGATGCAAAATAGCGGCGTCGTTATTTCACTGTGAGAAAAAAAAAGTGTCGAAAACCCAAGCGTGGCATTTTGCCGCAAATAGTTCGAGAGCGAGCGAAAGAGATTGTGGCTTTGGGAGGGAGAGGGAGAGGAAGAGAGGAAGAGAGAAAGAGAGAGAAGGAAAGCTTCTCATTGTCGCCACCGCTGGCACCGTGCGCGAAGAAGAGGGAGAAGTGCATGAGGGAGAAAGAGGGGACGTCACGAAGAGGAGACAAGGAATCCATCCTCGAGCCTTTGCGGTAGGTACATTGCATTCTCTTGGTTTGTTCTTATGATTTTTTTCTTTGTTTTGTTTGTTTTTCTTGAGAATGAGATGCATTGAGGGAGAAGAAGGAAGGAAAAGGAAGAGAGAAGGAGAGAGAAAAGATGAAAGATAACAAAGAGAGAGAGAGAGAGAGAGAGAGAGAGAGAGAGAGAGAGAGAGAGGGAGGGAGGGAGAGAGGAGAATGAGTGAGAAAAAAATGAGGGGGTAGAGAAAAATAAAGAGAGAGGCAACAAAGAAAGAGAAAGAGAGGGGGGAGAGAACATGAAACAGAGAGTGAAGGGAGAGGTGGATAAAAGGGTAAAGTAAAGAGAATGAGAGTGGAAAAAAAAGAGAGCTAGAAAGAGAAGGGGAGAAAGAGAGACAAAAAGAGAGATAGAGAAAACAACAAATAGAGAGTAAGAGAAAGAGAGAAAAATGGAAACAATGAGAAAATTAGAGAGAACAAAATGATAGAAAGAGATTGGTAGAGGGGAAAGAGAGGGACGAAGAGGGGTGGGGAGAGAGTCTTTCAATGTCTTATTTTATGGGTATTTTATTTTCTATCTTTGATTTTGATGTTAGCGAGATGCATCAAGTGTGAATGAAGAGGAAACGAGAGAAAGACATAGAGAAAAGAAGGGAGGGAAAGGAAAATAGAGAAGAAATGAGAGTGGGGAGGGAAGATGGGGGGATAAAGAAACATTTATAGAAATAGAGGGGGAAAGAGAAGCAAATAAGGATGAATGGAGGTAAAAGAAAATTTAAAAAAGAGAAAGAGAAGAAAATAAGGATAAATGGAGGTTTTTTTTTTTGAAAAGAGAAAGAGAACAAAAACCTATTGTTTATTGTAACGTGGACAAAATGGAAAATATTGATGGTCGTGATATCCAAGATCACGAGGTGTATCCTAATCAGTGTGTCTCGTGTCCTTGCTCTCAATGCAAGCTGGAAATTAGACAAAAGCATCGCTTATCTATAGAACATGTATGATGCTTCGACGAGTCCCAATTGAAGATCATTGATCAGGTGATCTCAGACTTAAAGTGAACAATAAGAAAAGAGTGTATCATTCATGCCTTACATTTGCAAACTGATTAAATATCATATATAAAAACATTAGACATGCCTGTAAAACTTATACAGGGAGGTGATGCCTCATCCCAAGGAGGAATGTACCTATTGCGACCATGTAGAAGAGTTCATGGGGATGCGATGGATGGAGTGCCTGAGGAAATCCACCACTTGGAAGGCTCAACTCAGTATACATCTTCAATAACAGAGGAGACATTTAGTCTTTTGAATCTTTCTCTAATCTTGGAGTGTGAGATGGAGGCAATGATCGATGCATTGATGCCCATGGATGTCGAGTCATCTGATCCGCTAAGAGAGGAAGTATCCATACCATTATATGATGGGTGCCGAGTATCTCACCTAAAGACACTGCTTGTGCTCCTAAGTGTGCATGCAAAATACGGGTGGAGCGATGCAAGTGTGACCGAGTTGTTCATGTACTACATACGCTCCATTGATCTTTTTAACTCCATTATAAAAAACATGTGTTTTTTCAAGGTATTTTATGATTTTTTTCAGGTTGCTAAAGTATGATATATTACCACTTGAAAATACCATGGCTGAGTCTCATGATGATACGTGACATGTTTTATGAAAGTTTGGCATGGACTACAACAGCATCTATGCATGTGTCAATGATTATGTGCTGTCTCGAGAGGAGACTAATGGAGATGTATCCAAAGTCACATGTTTCTTACGTCGTGCATGGCGATATTAACAATGCGGCATGCATAGAATAGATCCACAGATGGAGTCCAACAAATATCAGCCGATTCACATGCATGGAGCCACATTAACTCTACCTTTTGAAGCTTTGCATGAGAGCCAAGGAATCTTCAACGACTCGGTCTTGCTATGGATGGCATGAATCCATTTGGTCTCCGCTCAACTTCTTATAGTGTGTGGCATGTTTGGCATGTAGTCCTTGTTAACTATAACATCCCGCCATGACTTTCTACCAAGAAAGGATACCTGATCCTTAGCTTGCTTGTTCTTGGGCGCTACAAAGTCAAGAATATGGACATCTATCTCTATCCATTAGTTGATGAACTTAAGATTTTGTGGGAGGAGGGGGTCACCGTGGAAGATATGAGCAAGCGCGATGTCTACTAATATACGAGCCATTCTCATGTGGACCATGTATGACTTTCCAGGATTCGGGGAGTGCTCAGGTAGGTAGGCTTTCGTTCTCATTGGTAGCATCTAACATAGCTCGTTCAAGTTTGTAATGACTAAATAGGGGTGTTGGGACATATGTAGTTATCTCAGGTTATCATGCATATCCATTGTGTGGGCCACAGTTAGACTCCCAAAGGTCATGAACCATGAAGAAGATGGTATATCAAGGACACATTGCTTTCTTGCCTGAGGGTCATGAACTAAGGGAAGGTTTTCTTGGACAACCTCTAGCATGAATGAATGTCCAAGTTTGGTATGAGTTAAAAATGGTCCACATGGAGTCACATCCAAACGGAATACGATGGTTCTTGATTTTCTATGAGTTGTTGTATTGGACCCACTTATTACAGATCAACCACTTATTGGATCCCTTGCATATTTTCGAGAATGTGGGCAGCTTATTATGGGACCACATCATAGGAAGAAAGAGAGATAATGGAGGGGTACGAATGGATTTGGAGGTAGACAATATGGAGGTGCTTTGGCGATAGTCGAGTAGTAATGGTCACGTACAACTGCCTCACACTCCTTGGGGTCTGTCCACTAAAAAAGAGCGCATTGTGAAGCCAATTTTTAGGTCTATCCGTACCCTGATGGATATGATGGTTCCCTTAGATCTACTTTTTCTAAAGACAACCAACCATCATGGCTAAAATCCCATGATTGGCATAAGATATGTCAGGTTTGTATTGGCCTTGATTGTAAGTGGTCCATGCATTTTGCTATTTAGTGTCTAGTCAGTGTTCTTAATGCTTCTTCATTTGTGAAAGTTTGTACTATCGATCGTGATCGTGGGATGCCTCACTCTAGAAATATGCGGGGCAATTTATAGGTTATCGAATTTAGTGCAATGGATCTCACAGAAGGAGATCAAGACATCCTCTATTGAATCTGCAAGGCAAGGAGTGGTGGAGACGATTTGTTGTCTCTTTGGGAAATACCTTCCCACTATCATGCTCACGATATAAACCCACCTCCTGGTGTATCTTGTAGATAAAGTGGAGATTACGGGACCCATCTATTTGTGATGGATGTTCTTCTTGGAGCGCTTCATGAAAACCTTGAAAGGCTTTGTGTGAAAATGAGCTCGGCTAAAAGGTAGCATGGATGAAGGTTGACTGGTGTCAGAGGTGTTAGTGCATATTTCGCAGTGGCTATCAATAGTGGATTCAGACATTATTATGCTATGGTCACTAAAGGACCATGATAGATTGACCGGAGATGTGGTGGTTGGAAATGGGGTAGAAAAAAGGATATATGATGCAATGGAGGAGAAAGTGAATCGTTTTTGTATGTTGTATTATACATCCATGGAGATATGGCTCGCTAGGGTACGAGCAGGCTAGGAAAGATCAGGAAGAAGCACGATCAGAATTTCGATATAGTACGCGCCATCGACCAATTCGATATTCTAAGGGCATCGAGGAGATGCCACGGTTTATGTCTAAGCAATGGTTACATGGAGCTCTGATTGTAGCTTCTCGTGAAGGGGTGGAGGTCTCTACTGACGAGTGGAAATTCTTAAGGGAATATAGTTCGAGGGTGGCCGCATGTTTTATAAGCTATCATATCTAGATTTTATATATGACAACTAATCTAACCATTTTAATGTATAATACAAAATATACAATGCGGCGTGGTCGCGCGGGCGTCATTTTCGCATTGAGTGCATCGATAAAATGTGCTCCTCAACAGATTGTGGTGTCATGGCAAAGATCGAGCAAGAAAGTGGACACCAAGCCACGGATCCAAATATTGTTATAGAAGATGAGATGGAATATTTTGGGAACTTGCAAAGTGTTATCTCAGTGGATTACTATAGCTTCTCCATGATCATATTCAATGTATAGTGGTTCAAAGTGGTATTGGAAGTAGCCGGATTCTTTGAAAATTTTCACATCACAAAACAGTCACAAAACAGTCACAAATGTTAAATCATTCTTATATGTTTTGAACATGTAATTTTATCCTCCACAACCTGGATGGTGGTATGTTGTTCCTTCAGCTCCTCAGAGTGTGAGAGTGTATGATGAAAGCAATGTTCCCAACATAGATACTATTCAGGACAGTTTCTTGCAATTCATGATAATTTTCTTGACAACTTGCTTGCTGTAATCTATATTCCAACAATGAAAAAACACACATCAATCCACCATACATATTGCATTTTTAAAAAAAATAGTAACTACGAACAAGAAAGATGATTGATTTACTGGGCTGCCATGTGTATACAGTCTATCGATCAGTGCAGTGAGACCGTGTCTCTCTAGATATCGAGTCTCTAGGTGCGGTGGGATCCCAATTTGTAATGGAGTGCTGCAAAGAAAACAGAATACAACTATTAGAACATAATTGTCAGTACAAGTGATATTGCAAATAAGAAAGTGAGAAGAATAAAAGAAAAACTTATAAAGTCCTCCAGATAAGTCATGTGGCCGCATCTTCCCAGATGATACACGACCCCTGCCTCCAATTGTGCCCTCGCTACCTCTTGCCGCTATCGCCAACATCTGGGAGAATCTATAGCATGCTCCCTGAGTCTCCGCCAATCATATGTATCTAGCCACTCAAGCTTTGAGGCACCACTCTTGAGTGCCTTGCATGTGTCCAATCGTCTATATGATATGTATCCATGCATACACTCCATCATCCATCTAGTGGAAAACCTTTCTGCTCTACGATAGGTACCGAAAACTCCTCGTGCAAGGATGCCACTATATAATCCTTACTCCCCTTGGGTATATTCTTTCAATGGTCCAAGAAGTTGTGTCGAAAAACTTGTTGGAATAACTCTCTCATGCAAGACATCACCCTTCTCCCCTCATCATTCATGATTACAGCTCATGTCCTATCATCTACGACGTATCTGTACCCCTCTCGGGTATGTCTAAGATGTATCCTCTCCCACTTATGACTACCCTCCTGGGTATAACCAAGAGACCCCTATACATCTGGTATACCCACAAGGGTAGTATCTCTGAGAGTAGCACGCATAGGGGTGCCACTTGTAGATAGCTGAGCAAAAGTTAGAGTCACTAGAGTAGATGTCCCTATAGGTGTGACAAATCCTACAAGTGACATGCCTCCACTAAAACAACGAGACAGAGACATTGAATCGGTGCCTCCACACAACACCCAATTGAGCCACTCTCTTTGAAAGATGTACAAGAGCGAGGAATAGCACCCTTATCTTGGGCCGACCACAGGCTCACAACATCCATATCTCTGCAGTACCCCCCAAAACCACTCCCTCCATTCGGGCCCAATCTGGAGCATTGATCTCATCTACTAGAAATTGAAGCATCGGAGCATGTCGAAATAGATCTAACAAAATGGCCCGATGGTGTCCGAGATAGCTCTTGGTCTACCATATCTCTAAATTGGTCCATTTGATCTAAAGACATACATGTGACTATCTCCTAGAACTCCTTGTCGCTCATCGCTCGACTCATCCTACTCTCCAAATATCGTCAAAGGTAACCTGCACAGATAGAAAATGATGTTTTTGAATAATCAATATAAAGATTCAAGTAAAGTACGGTAATATAACTCTAAAAAAAATGATATTACTTAAAATGCATATTCTAGAGTACCCTTAAAAGCAATTCATCAATCAATTGAGTAGGCATATACAACAAGTATGATGTAGCCTATGGTCCCATGTCAATCTCCTGGCAAAACTCTGCATACACTGGAAGCTCTATAGATAGGTTACCACAAAAGGAGGAATTCACTTTGTTCTCAAAGAATTTTTGGCCTCTTGTCTTTCTGTCATCGTTACCCGAATCTGCCTTCTCTACATGCTCCAAGCCCTCTTCGACCTCCACCCCTTGCAACATCGACCCCTCCACCTACATACTCTTCCATGTACTATGTACTTATCATCCTTTGTATCTTGCCATAATTCCATGAGTTTTCATCAACCATCTTGTACTTATTTTATGTATCAATCTTGTGGGTTCAAGTACATTTTGTGCTCATCTTGACGACCATTGTGTACCTAACATGTAATTCATTTGTAGAATATTACACAACACATGGTGTTATATGTGCCAGGGCAACTTACTACACTGTCATAATTTTTTTTCTTTGTAACCGTTGCTATTAGCGTTGCAAATTTATTGCACGTGTCATTATTGGCATCGCAAAATATGCGTCGCAAACGGTCGCTATTTGTGTTGTAAAACTGACAAAAATAGTGACATAAATAGCGACGATTTTGTGGAGATATTGATACTGACATGTTTAACGATGACGGGGGCAAATTTTTTATGAACATTTGCATCACTTTGAACGTCGGTGTGAGGCTTGTATCTTGTAGTGTTACCACTTTAAAACACCTCCTATCAACATGCCCTCAAGGTAGGAACAATAATTATCCTTACTTGTATGTGGCCAAATGTTTAGAGAACAAAGGGAGATAGGAGCACAAAGTGAGGGCTATCATATATTGGAATTATCGATAGTTTTTGAATTAAACTAAATGTTTACAAGAGATATGTGATCAATATCAACAATAACTTCCGGTTTCAAAATTTTGATGTCTTCTAAGGATGTTGATCATAAATAGGATTAATAGGAAAGTTCCTCGGAAAGGTCCCAAAAGACTTATGAAAGGCTTTCTAAATGTTCCAATGTGAAGATAGTTCATGTTTTAATACATTATCATTGGCCTTCCTAATGATTTTTAAAGTCCCATAAAATATGGGAGCCAGCTTAATATTTCAAAAAAATTTAACACATTCTAGTCTACATTTTTCTATTCATAACTACACAAAGTCACCTTCCTTTAAATCCATGGCTTGGCTTTTCTTATTGGCTTGAGCCATCATCGTGTTAGTGGTGCAAGGAAAAAACCCTAGATACAACCCAATGAGAGAATTCCAAGGAGCATTGGCTTGATGAGTAAAAAGTCACAAACCATGAGAAATAGCCAACATTTGGTGGGGTAGAGAATCCACATATCATATTACACCTCAAGTCCGTATAAAGAAATATACTAGGGGACCGAAAGTGGCTCTTGAGTCAAAGGGTATGAAAGAATGCCAAAACATCTTTGCACACTGTCCCTTTTGTCATTGTATACTTTCAAAGGCTACCTCAAATCTAAGTTATTGCTCTGTCGATTGGCATTGCATGTGTATTCTACAATTAAACGCCCTTGTAGTTCCCATGCATAAGAAGGTTGTTGATTATATCAATAGTCGTTTGCTAATATCAACCTCTTCTAAGTATACAAGATGATAGACTACCTTCTTTATGTTGAGGACTACTACATGTTGACATATCATCTTTAGCCTCTCATCTAGCTTTACATACACCCTAAGAGCATGCATTCACCATCCCCCTTACATGAGAAGCCATGATCATGGCCATTATTTAATAGACTCCTATATAGAAAAATGATGTGAGGCTGAGACTACCTTGATGCACCAAAGAGTATCCATGGAAGCAATCGTGGGAAAAATTCCCAACACATCATTTATCCTTGAAAAATGCCCTCTCAAAAAGTATGTTGAGAATGGGAGACCTCCACCCAAAAAATCATATGTATGTTCTTTCCTGTAACAAGCTATGATTTTGATCTCTTCTAATAAAGAGAATGAAAACTAAAAATTAAGACCTCTTGATGATGATTTTGAGAGCATGTTTAATTTGTCATTTGACAATGCATTACGACATCTTTTCTCCTTCTAATGCCTTTGACTTAGACCTCATAGCAACACATTACATTAATCTTTCTTGTATTCTTCATAATACAACAAAAAAATTGCATGTCATATTACATCTTTTTTTCCACAGAGAGATCTTGCATTTATGCTTTCACAAATGCCATGCATTCTAACCATTTAAAAAAATTATCATATGTTTTTTTCTATTTAAAGAATGAGAAATTGAGGCTCATTAACGCAAAGCTTCTTGGCTATTTTGGGATTGACCACCCTTGTAAGGTCTTAACTCTGAAATCCTTTTTTGAAAAACTAAAAATTTATGTGGGAATACTTGCTAGTTAAGCCAAACTGCTCTTCACCTAATAAAACGATAGCTTAATGATCTTGAAAGCTACCTTGATTGTGGATGTAATGAATACCTTTCAAATACTTTAATTGAAATAGCCTCTTAAGCATAATGTAAATTGAAAATAAATAAAAAAACACCAAGTTATAGGCCACAGAGTAGCCTAACATGTCTCTACCAAGTGACAAGAGGATGTATTTATTCGTTAGGTTAGCTAATAAGTGGATTTTTTGGTTACCAAGCTACTATCGATGTCAACTCAAGAGCAGACACTAACTTGAGATTTGCCTTTGAGGGAGAGTTGGCCTATTATTAAGCTAATAAAGTTAAATGCTTAAATATTTAATTATTAATTTCAATTTTACGATAAGCTTTCAATAGTGACATCAAATATATATCTGCCTTTGCTCTCAAATGATTAATAACCCATAGGTCATCGATCTATCATTTTGTACATAGAAGGGGAGGGTACCTTTATTAAGTTCTTTGCCTTGACTAACAAATGTAGTTTTCGATGACCATATTGAGTAGGTGTTTCCCTTCATAAAATAGGAACCATAATAATATATTTATGATTCAACTAGATGAACTCACATTTTCCTAATGCTATAGGTTGAAAAATTGAGAAGAAGGCAATGTTACCTATTAACTCTATTCAACAAGCAAACTTAATTCTAAAAGCCCATAAGGTTTATACACAAAGTTACAATAATAAGACCTAAGAACTAAATGATAAATTTACAAAAGGAACTCCTTAGAAGTAAATTTTTTTTTTTCTAGTTACTTTCATGAAATTTTATTTAAAACCTTTTTCAAAATGATCCATTAAAAAATAGAAAAAATTCAATCAAATTAGTATAGATTGGTAGAATTCTTAGGAACTTCTTCACTTGAAAATTGTATTGATTAAAAATAAAAGAATTGATACTTATTATACTTTTTAATATCATATTAAACTTATATATTAATTTGAATAGGTAATATTATTATTTTTTAAAGCTTAGTATCATCATAAACTAAACTCCTATATATTTATGTTTACATAGTGCTACACCTTGCTAGGCTACTATACTAGTACTGTTGAAATAATTCAAGGTAGATCATCTCATTGTGAAATATCATTTATCTATTGTAGCTCAAAGTTTAACAAATGATTGTTAAAGCCCCTCAAGCATTTACAGTATCACTCATTTTTCAATATATGTAACCAAATAAGTGAAAAGCCTTCCTTGCATAAAGGCATAAATATCACTAAGTCGATAAGCAAAACCGTAAGCATGAATAAACTACTAATGAGATCATGAATAGATATAGATAAAGGATGATATTAACACACAATAAGTGGTAGGTTTGAGGCCTCAAAAGTCCAAGGAATTGGTTTTAAAATATTGCAAAAGGAAGTTACAAGGCATAAGTAGATGTTCAACATCAAAACTCTTACCAAATGATCTTGGTAATAGCATACTTTGAGGATTTGTTCATCATGAGATGTCTATACATACCCTTGGCCTAGGGCCTTCTCTAAAATTAAAAAAAACAAGCCTTAAAATATACATGTGCCTAAAGGCATGAAGAAAGGGGAGTGCATGTGGAATGTATCGATGCTTCCAGGGTCTCTAGACACTTTTTCTCATGTTTACATTGTAATTCATAAACTAGAGAGACAAGAGGTGATGGTAGGCCCTATGAATGCATACGTGCTCATCTCCAGTAGTGAAGGCTTGGTCATCCTAGTGACCAAGTATAACTTGATATAAACATTAAACCAAAAATGTTAGACACTCACACCCAACATAGAGTGTGGATTGGATCTAAAAGCATCATAGGTTGTGCTATGAGTATAGTATAAAAAATAGAAGAACTAGAAGGGTGCAATGAGATAAAGCATGGTCTTGAATAGTTTTGATGGAGTACATTGCATAAATATATTCCTGAAGTCAAACAATATGCATGAAAATAGACATGTTAAACTAGCAGTTGATATGATCCCTAACCCTTGATTTCTAGTCGACCTAATTTGTATCTAACTCAACAAACAATCAACATAATAATTGGTCTAATTTCTTGTGATTTTCTTAAAAAGGTCTATGATGAGGAAAGGATGCTCTTTTCTCCTCTTCTTGTTGGCTTTACCACTGATCATTTGCTTAGGATTATTAATTAGAAACTAAATGTAGGTGATTTGAAGGGGTTGTGTCTCTTGAATGGGCTCACGTTTCACATCAAAATATTCATGGATTGGTAACTCCAAAATGGTGGGATTACAAAATGAGACAATATAGATACTCTTTTTGCAATTTATGAGCACTTTATCTCTCCTTCTTGTCTCAAGTCCAATCTTTAGTAGTTGAGCTATAAGGAGGCTAAGCTATACCTTCTTCAATGTTTCTATAATTAAAAAAAAAAGATTTCATGATCAAGAGTAGTAGACTCTCCCTAAAAGCTAAAGAGGCTTGGAAATAGCAATTTATTTTAATCCCTTGAAGGACTTGGAAACATCATATTTTTGAAGTATAGATTTGTATTCCTTCAATTAGAATGCACACAATACTTTGGAAGATGGCTTTAAGCAAGCTTGTCCAAAGGATGAGATACATGCTTGGGGTGAGGTGGTGTTTAGTTGAAAGTATGTAAGCTATTATCTGGTTTCAAAAAAAGGAAATTCTTCAAATAGGCACGAGTGCAATATAAAGGAGTTATTCATGGATGAAATAGAAAAGAGATGTACTTTTTTCACGAATAAGGGTATTTTAAAAAGGCATTGACAACACGTGATATAGAGGCATCTTTATATATAGTGAAATCCCCAACTCACAAGGAAGATGTCCATAAAATATAGATTTGATATACTCATAACTATTTGGCTCTCAACCCACAATGTTAACAGCACAAGTAATATTAGTCTCACCTTTTTGGCATTGTGGAAGCACTATAGCACTTTACCTCAAAGTGAAGGATTGATTTTTGATTCTAGGCTTGGATACTAGTGTTCCCATGTAGACATGGCTTTTCAAGGATGAAGTCATCCTATACCTTGACTCCCTTGAACTATGGTATATGATTGTGTTATGATTAGCAAGTATGTTTGACTAAATAAAAAGAATGCTTTAATATATAAGGGAAATAGACTTTCCATTGGGTCATCCTTTAGAAATCATAGTTAAGAACATTTTGAATCTTTATAAGAAACTTCAAAAGAAGAATAATAGATTAAGAACTTAGGAGTTAGGTCTTCTAGGAAAGATAATTATCCATTGCATTCCCAAAATGTTGATATCTTGTTATGACATGATATTTGTGGCGTTGGCTATCTTAAAAGGGAGGCATAGATATATATATATATATATATATATATATATATATATAAAGAATTGCAATAGACATGATATTTGTGGCATTGGTTATCTTAAAAGGGGATAAAAGTAGATTTCCTTCAATGTCACATTGATCGATAGCATAGTCCTAACTGTGATTGCCTTCATAATATTTAGTGATAGGGAATTGCAGCACCAAGCTCACAACGCATACCAGTGCAAAAGAAAAATGAAAGAATATAAAGAAAACCCCAAAGAAGCACAAAAGTGTTGTCACGTGCGAACATGTTAGGGGTTAAATGTTCATTTTAGCTGCAATAAAAGATTTTCATTGAGTTCACACCATCTTGAAAGCACCACCCTAACACCCAACACCAATATAGGTTACTCCATTATTTGACTACTAAAAGTAGAACAAAATTTACTAGTCGATGCTACAAATGACCTAGCTGAAATACCAAAAAGGTTTTGGCTCACACAAAGTCAAATTTGATTGTGATAAGAGTGCTGCACACATATTATTAGTCTCTACTTGCATTCCGAAGTAAAGGTAACTATAAATTTAGTAAGGAAGAAAAGCATGTCACACTATACGAACTTGACTTATTTGACATTGAAAAGGTATGGTAGGTCTAGGTGCGACCCCACTCTAAGCCAACCACACGCACGATAACTGCTGCTGCACTCTGAAAATACGGTCATTGACAAACCAATATCCTGGCTGTACGTTCGGCGCTACTTAAGTTGAATGCATCAAAATACGAAACAGAATTTGAATTGTGAAGAGAGAGAGAGTCTTGAGAGACTGACATTTCATGAATCGATAATTTGGGAGAAAGTTAAATTGGTACCTGGCACGCAATTAGAAACTTTGATACCAGATTAAGCCATGCACTTTCAGGAGGACAGATAAGCGGATCACTATGGAGGAGGAGTTGTACAGTAATATGATGATATCATCCATCGGGATCGGAGTTCTTTACACATAATATAAGATGATCACGGCGATCAGCTAGCCTTTGTTTGCGACGGCATCTGGCGTTTGCCTGATCCCTTTGTGTGTGCGTGTGCCTCTTTGTTCGCGACTGCCTCCCTTTTTCTGTGTACGCGCTTGGCCTTCGTTACCAAGGTATTAATTATGTCACGGGGTCCGCAAAAACGTTTCATATCCTCCGCTGCCCGCTAAAGGATCTACTTTCATAAACCAGTATTCTCATTAGCAGTTGGAATCTCAACTCGGACACATGGGCTGCTCTTCGATTTTCAGGACAAAAATCGATTCTCAATCAAGAACATGGGGTATCGCCTTCAAAACCAATGCATATTTGTCGGACCAACCATTCACAAAGGAAAAGCATGACTCTTCATGGTGAATGATTTGGAGTGTAGATGAGAAGAATCATTTAGGGACATATATATAGCGGTCAAGGAAAAACAATTATTTCAAACATTTTGGCAAAAGGGCCCTAGGAAAAATTCCATAGAGAATAAAGAAGGGCTACAAAATTTGCTTCTACAAGCATTTGGACACAAGCATGCCCACCAATTTAACATTAAAATACTTGGTAAGTACTATCATGTGTGTAAAAAGTAGTGGGCAAGGTGACTACCCATCACATAAATATGCATGTATAGAAAAGTCCAACCCATTTGATTGCCCATGGTAGTGGGTAATGCTTTGAGAAACATCATCCAATCCCCATAAAAAGGAAACTCTCTCTCACTTACCAAATTGTCTCTTGGTAACCCTCTATATGTTCTTAAGTACAAACATCTTGACTTGTTATCTAGCTTGCCTTTATTGCATACTAATAATTATCATAGTTTCTAATGAAATACAACGATTCAAATTAGCATGTTTCATCCATTGCTTGAATTATCCCAAACTCAAGTTAAAACTCATTTCATCAATCATACCTCATAAGAAATGCACAAGTTTTTATGGCTCAAAAACATATATTGACATCACATACTCACATAACAAAGGACAATAATACCTTTACAAAGGTACACAGAATCAAATAGAACACATCAAAAGCACATGAAATCAATATCCAAGCTCAAAAGAATTTCAAGCACGAAGAAGGCCTTAAAGATATTAAGTAGAATCCACACAGTGGTGCTTTGATAAGTCTTCAGAGCCACGATGGCGTTGCCTTTTAGTCAATAATAGACTTTAAGCTTTGCCCATGGAAGCCTTTGGGCTTTACACGTATTTGTTTTACTCATGCAAATACAATCATAGTCTAAGTGTGACATAAGCAAAGATGTTAAGCCTAGTTCAATAGGTTCAATTCCTATTGTATTGAACGGATGCGTGGGCATTGAGAAGGAAGGACACTTTTAGTAGAGGGAAAGGCCATGGGGAGATATTGTTTAGAATCCATGGATCTCTATTTGGAAAACTATATTTGAGCCCATTGGGCTTACTGAAACAACTCTAATCATCTCATACTTCATAATAAATACCCAATAATCACTTCTAAAAAAGTCAAAACCGCACATCACCTAAAAGGTACATTCTCAAAGCCCAAAAATTAAAAAAACGTAATTAAAAAATCAATCATCCTCAGATAATCAACAAATAAAAAGAGTTGATTTATCATACAATCCTAGAAACCTAATGTTTGATGTCGATGGGAGTTCACAAAGATGAATATAAAATTCTAAGAGACCTATGTAGGTCTTGAATTAGCAAGGTGCTTCATAGACTAAGAGACAAAAATCAAGGACAAATAGCTACACTAGGAGAAATATAGATTTCAAAGATTAGTGAATGTAATGTCATCACCACTCAAAATATTTAGGAAAGTCTCCTTTGTAGAGGCTCATGTGCCAAAGTAGAAGGGTGACCTTTTGAACTTAGGTAGAATGCTGAAATAATGACTAGAGGGAAAACCAAGACTGCATGCAATGGATGAGCAAGATGTGGCTCATAATTCTACTACAGAAGATTATAAGAGGTGTATAGAAACCCAAGGAAAAAAAATCTTATGGGCGGAGAGAAAATTTGGGATAGTCCTACATGCATTCACACATTTCTAGCATAGTCTACATTATAAACCCCCCTGAATACGATGATATGAAAGAGCATAGGATACAAAATATCAATCTAGAAACGAAAACAAGGAGAGCTTTGTGAAAAGTGTCGAGTCTCATAAGAGACTTCCTTCATGAACCAAGCTATCATGTGTGTGGTAGCTAGGCTAATTGACATTGCCTACTAAGAGTTACACCAATGCATAATGACAGTGCACCTCAATGTGCTTTGTTGAGAATGGAGAACTAGATATTAACAAATACCAAAGCACCATTAAGCATCAGCATTAATGGTAACAGCTGATGACATAATGACAATGTACTTCAATGTGCAGCAATACGCAAGGAGCTTCCTTGAGAATGGAAAAGTAGATATTGAAAAATATCAAAGCAATAGAGAGTATTACTACAAATAGTAATAGGTGATGACTTTATGAATACTACTAAAGTTGATAGTCTAAGGCACATGCACAACATGCATGTATGTGTGCATGTGTACACACATACACACATATGCACGCACATGCACACGCACACACGCACACACACACACTTATATATGGATGGATTATCCGTTGAATACCTTTATGGCACTACAAACGTTTTTCCCATGATATTAGAAAATTTTTATCGATCTCTTCATCCAAAGTGTGCATGCAAATGCTCTCTAGAGGATGCTATATTAGTGCCTTTAGTGCGCAAATTGGATGTTGGATACGTACGTAGCGAGCACCAAAAGGTCCCCATGAACAAAGAACTCTACTTAAGCTCAAAAAGCAAGAAGATAGATTTGCATGACATGAAGAAAAGAGACAAATTGGGTATAATCTCCCCCCATGCCTTGTGTGAGCGCTTCACAAGGTATGTATTTATAAATTTATTCATCTCAAAGCTAAAAAATAGCCCAATTTTATAATAAGCATGCTTTAGCTTTTGTGTTTGCTTTTGTCCAAAAAAAGAATAATGTGATTGGGCGGCCCAAAAGTCGAGCTATGTCCAAATACAATGTTCAATAATGAAATATTTAAACCGTGCGTCCATGCGTATGCAAAATAATAAATATTTGTCAAGCGCTTCAATAAATAAGCATGCTTAAATAAATATTAGTGCCACACCTTTAATAATAAGAGGCGCATCCATAAAAAATGATAATTTCTTCTAGGTAATTTGAATACACGCTATTGCCCAGTGCTTCCCAATGCCATCGCCACCACCTGAAGCATTCATAATTGTTAGAAAATAATAAAATTAAATCGACAAAAGTGAATACTTAACATTCTTCAGCTACAAAATAAATTAATAGGTTGGAACTCTGTCCTAACCTTAATTTAATACGAATGCACTCTAAAATCATAAATGTCCATTAATTTAAATATGTATTTTGCGGAATCACCCGCTATGGAGTCACCCACATGCACATTTAATTAACATGACACCGAAAAAGGACAGGCGTCCCCGTCAAATTCTCACACAAGGAATCCACCTTGTGTACAAGCCCCAACAAATAAATATAGTTTTACGAAATCCACCGTGGAATAAAAACTCACGGAATCCACCGTGGAATATGCCTCATGGGTGGGATAGCAATTGTCCTCAATTGCTATTAGCTCAATGTGGAGTGAACAGTGAGGGGTAAGCACTTAGGTTGCGGGCGTGTATCCATTGGGCCTCTTCAACAGGAAGATTTTTAAACTTAACCAAATATCTAGAGTATCTACAGTTAGTTCTAACTGTGGTTATAAAAGTTTAAGAATTTCAGTTTCTTCTTCTAACAAAGGAGGGTTTTCATAGACAGGGTGAATAGGTAATTGCCCCCTAAAAGATAGTAACAAACTGATATGAAAAGTATTGTGGATTTTTCAGTGTTGGGGTAGTTCTAATTTAAATGCATTGTCATTGATTTTGTGAATGATCTTGAAAGATCCATAAAATCTAGGGGCTAACTTAACAACAAGGTGTTTCTCAACACTTTGTAATCTTCTCTTTTCAATACGTAACCAAACATAATCATCAACTTTGAAATTCATAGCTTTTCTTTTCTTGTTAGCTTGTTTAGTGTATGATTGCTGGGCTTTCGCAATCATGTCTTTGACTTTAGCAAAAATTGTAGCATGCATATTGTTCAACGGCTTTAACTTTGTTTGACAATGATATAACCAATGTAGGCAATCAATGTCCATAAATGATTTCAAAATGTGCTTTCTGTGTAGTTGTATGTGATGTATTATTGTATGCAAATTGAAGTAAATGCAAATATGTATCCCATGTTTGTGGTTTTGAAATTGTGTATGCACGCAAAAGATCTAATATTATATTGTTAGTAGCTTGTGTTTGCCCATTTGTTTAAGGATGAATTGCAGATGAAAAATCAATCTTTGTACCTAAATTAGCAAACATAGTCCAAAAATTATTGCAAAATCTAGAATCATGATCAGAAATAATAACTTTTGGCAAACCATGGTTAGTGAAAACAATTTTCAAAAATAATTGAGCAGCTTGAGATGCAGTTAATGTTTTCTTGCATGGAATGAAATATGCTCGTTTGCTAAATCGGTCTACAATAGTCCAAATCATATCATGATTAGCTTGGATGTTAGTCAAACTAGTAATAAAATCCATTGAAATATGTTTCCATGGTAGTTCAGGAATTGGTAAAGGCATTAACAAACCATAATGCTTACCATGGTATTGCTTAATTCTTTGACAAATTAAACACTCAGACACAAAGTTCGAAACATCAGATTCCATCCGTGGCCAATAAAAATCTTCAACCAATGTACGCAAAGTACAAATAATACCTCTATGGCCTTGATATGGGAAATAATGAATTTCGTGCAACACAAATGATCTAAATGGAACAGTTACACACAATCTTTTCTCATAAAACATAAATCCATCAGAATAAGGCAATGAATCTATTGGAATCCATTTATTTGCAACTAATTTATTCCAATCATCTTGAAAACTGGGGTCTTGAACATAGGTATCTTTCATAGGGATAAGGGCATCAAAAGATATAACTGAGATATTATGGATAGTTGGTCTTCTACTTAAGGAATCGGCAACAAGATTCTCTTTTTCAGGTTGATATTAGATAAGTGGATGAAAACTTTGAATAAAAGCATCCCATTTGATATGACGGTCAGAGATTTGTGGCTGACTAAGGAGATGTTTCATACTTTCTTGGTCAGTTTTGATCATGAATTCAGATCCCATTAAATAGTGTTTCCATTGACGTAAAGCTTATACTATATCTAACAATTCCTTATCATAGGTAGAATATTTGAGTTCAGATGGTTTAAGTTTGTAGCTAGAATAGGCTATGGGATGTGAATCTTGCATATGGAGAGCTCCTATTCCAGATCCACTAGCATCAGTGACTACTAGGAAGAATGGTCTATTAAAGTCAGGTAATTGCAAAACAGGGGCATGTGTTAAGGTATGTTTCAGTAAATCAAAAAACTTTTACTGATTATCAAACCAATGATACACAATACCTTTCTTTAATAATTTTTTCAAGGCAATGCAAGCAATGAAAAATTTCTCATAAATTTTCTGTAAAAGCTAGCAAGACCTAAGAAAGAATGTAATTCATGTACATTTTTAGGTATCGGCCAATTCAAAATTGCTTCTACCTTTTTAGGATCAACTTTAATACCATCAGAAGAAAATGTGGGTTTGAAAAATTTCACTCTTTTTAGGGTTAGCATATAATTGATTCTCTTTCAATAATTTGAAAACCAAAGATAAATGTTCATAATGCTTGTTCGCATTCTTATTGAAAACCAATATGTCATCAAAGAAAATAATTACACAATGCTGATGCTTCAAAAATATGTGATTCATCATACGACTGAATGTGGCTGGTGCATTAGTTAAACCAAAAGACATAACAAGGAATTCATAATGTCCAAATTGAGTTCTAAATGCAGTTTTGAAAAGATCAGGTGTATCCAGTCGTACTTGGTGATATCCAGATTTAAAATCTATCTTACTAAATATTGTGGTCCCTTGTAGTTTATCCATGAGGTCGTCTACCCTAGGGATCGGATATCTATTTTTGACAGTGATCTTATTTAGGGCACGATAATCAATGCATATTTGATAAGTATTATTTTTCATTTTAACTAATAGGACAGGTGCACCAAAAGGAGAACTATTGGGCCTAATGAGTCCTCAGGTTAGCAATTCTTCAACTTGGGTTTGAATTTCTTTCTGTTCAATTTGATTATGTCTATAAGGTGCTTTACATGGTAGTTGTGAACCAGGAATTAAGTCTATTTTATGATCTTCAGGACGTGTAGGGTATAAACTAGGTGGTAAGTCAGTAGCAAAATAATCTTTAAATTGTGAAAGAAATTGTGCGTGCCTAGGATGCATTGATTTTTCTTAGCTTCAATTTCATTCACCCATATTAAATATATTTTGCTACATTTTCTTAATGCACGTTTAGCTAGTGTGTGACTAAGTAATGAAAAATTATCAAAAGTGTATGTACCATGTAATGTGATTTATTTTCCATTAGAATGAATCTTCATTGATTGTGTAGAATAATCTATATCAGGATTATATTTATGATGCCAAGGCATTCCTAAAACAATGTCACTAGATTGCAAAGGCACAACCAAGAAATTTCTGCACTCAACCAATTTTAATTTCTAAATTATGAACTTCTTGTGTACCATTGTATCTAGTACCTAAGAATGCAGCCTTGATGCGATAATGAGTTGAAACAGTATGTAAATTCAATTCTTTGACCAATTTTGCAGAAATAAAATTGTGTGTGCTTCCATCATCATGTAAAAGAAACTTTTCTTTACAATGCACAAGACATTTCATCGTTAATAAGAAGGATTGAGGATTTGGCATACCTGGTAAAGTATCTGAAGTAGCACCGATATCGTTATCATCTTTTGTGAAATCTGGCAATTCTTCATGCTCTTCATCTTCAGTTGCTCGCAAGTAGTTGATGTGAACAGTTGGCTTTTTGGATTGACAATTCACTGCTAGATGTCCAGGTTGATGGCACTTGTAGCAGACTATGGGTTTGGCTTTGGAAACATTATTGGTAATAGCTAGCAGTTTAAGTATGTTGGAATTTGGCTGGAAAGATGGCTTAGGATTTGGATTTGGATTTAAAGCAGGGGTTCGTGTCCAGGATTTACGGAAAGAAGATGGAACAAAGTGATTTTGATTGAATCTTCAAAAGTTAGAATTGAATTGCTTTGTATCGAAGTTACCATTAGTTGGGAATTGTTGTGGTCGCTTGTCTCATCCTCAAATTTTGTCTTCAGCATCATGGGCCAAAGAAATCGCATCCTCAAGAGTCGTCGGCTTGAACATGATTTTTTTTCGCATAGAAGTGACCAAGAAAACTAGACATAAACTTGTGTTTGTGGATCGCCTCATGTACATCTTCAAGCATTCAAATTTGCAATAAGGTATTCCAGAAATGCTCAATGTATTGCGAAATAGGCTCACAATCTCTTTGTTGCAGAAGATCCCATTATTTTGATTGCTTTTTCGTGGAATTGAGGTGGAAGAAAATTTTGCAAAAATTCCTTTTGAAAAGCCTCCCAGGTAGTAGGACAATCAATACTCTTGCGGACAACAATCCACCATAACAATGCTTTGTCCACTAAATGGTTAGTGACACACTTGAGTTTTTCTTTTTCGGCATATTGTTCTTCATGGAAACAATCATCAAACTGACTAAGAGCGCTTTCCGTCATGTAGCCCATTAGAAGTACGTAATTTAAAATTTCTTTTACTTATCTTGGCTTCTTTCCTGATAGATTGTGCTTTGAGTGTTGCATGAATCATACGTCGTATAACATCTTCAGGTTGCGGTCCATCTTGTTTGATAGTAGATCGTTGAAGAGTAGCCAGTCGAGCTTGCAAAGTTTGATGTGCTCTTTGTTCCTCTTAAAGCTGCATCATAAATAGGTCCATTTTTTGCTCCATCGTTAGTTCCCGTAAATCACCTTCAGCATAAAATCTTTCATATTTTGATTGGACATCCTGCAAAATTTCAAACAACCTCACACATTCGAAATCTTGTTAGTGGGATGAGTGTAGTTCAAAGTTGGGTTTACAAGGCTTGCTCCTTCTTCTTTTTTTAAAATGACTTTTTGCGATCTTTCTTCTTTTTGCGGGTACAAAAATTGACAAAGGTCTTCTTTCCAGTGGGAAATACATTACGCGTGTCAGTTTTCTTGCTGAAAACTGTCTCTGTTAGAGTGCAGGTACGAAGAGGGGCTTGCTGGAGTTGTAAAACTAGTTTGAGAGTATGACAATAAGAATAGTTGATATGTAGGAGATTTAGGATTGAAAATTTGAAGCTTTAATAAGGTTAATAACCTCAAGCTTTAAAAAGCTTAATATTCTTTAGCCAATCGAAGAGGACGACGGCATGTACTGGCTGCAATCAATGCCATTTAGTATGTGTTGCCGCTGCAGGTCGTCAAATGGTTGAAGCTTAAGCTTTTGTTAAGCTTTATTAAGCTTATAAGCTAAAAATTAATGAAAATTTATTATGTGCTTCTCTGAGAATGAAATGACTTGCAAAGGAGCTTGGGAAGTGGTCCTCCACTGTGTCTAGAAGTGGTCCTTCATGATCTGACAACACAGCAGGGGGTTCTTCACTGCCAGAAATATGCTGGTATTGACAGTTCGTTTCGAGAGTGACTATAGAGCCTGTTCATTCCAAGAGCTTCGCCTTCACATGAGATGGTAAGCGATTGGAAGCCCTTGATCTCAGCTTCGCTCCGATACCACTTGTGCACAAATCGGATGTTGGATATATACATAGCAAGTGTGGGAAGGTCCCCAAGAACAAAGAACTCTACTTAAGCTAAAAAACCAAAGAAGATAGATTTACACAACATGAAGAAAAGAGAAAATTTGGGTATAATCTCCCCCCATGCCTTGTGTGAGCGCTTCACAAGGCATGTATTTATAAATTTATTCATCTCAAAGCTCAAAAATAGTCTAATTTTACAATAAGCAATCTTTAGCTTTTGTGTTTGCTTTTGCTCGCCTTTAATAATAAGACACCCGTCCATCAAAAATGATAATTTATTCTAGGCAATTTAAATATACGCTATCGCCTAGTGCTTCCCAATGCCACCGTCACCTACTCTACACATTAGCTGAAGCATTCACAATTATTAGAAAATAATAAAATTAAATAAAAAAAAGTGAATACCTAGCAGATTTTAGCTACAAAATAAATAAATAAGTTGGAACTCTGTCCTAACCTTAATTTAATACGAGTGCACTCTAAACTCATAAACGTCCATTAATTTAAGTATGTATTTTGTGGAATCACCTGCTGTGGAGTCACCCATGTGCACATTAAATTAACATGACCCCTGAAAATGACAGGCGTCCCCGTCAACTTCTTGCACAAGGAATCCACCTTGTGTACGAGCCCCGGTAAATAAATATAGTTTTACACAATCCACTGCAAAACCTCATGGAATCCACCATGGTCTTACGGAATCTATCGTGAAATATGCCTCTTGGCATCAGCCTTCCCTCCAATAAATGCTAGGGCTTTTTAGGCCCCTTAAGCTTATTAAAATGCTATAGACATCTACGCTGTTTATTTTTGTAGGGCATCCAAAGAATGTAATGACAATGTAGTGTGATGGGGCTTCTCAACATCTCACACTACTTTTTTAAACTTCTACTAATAGGGTTCACTCTAGTTGTGTTTGTCATGAAGGTCTACTTTGACTTGAATAGGCACCATCACAACTGCTTTCTTTGTGCTTTGTTTTCTATTATTCCTATCATGGTAGCCCTACTATGTCGCCCTGTTTCTCAATGGTATTCCTCTTGGCTAGCATTAGCACTTTATAACACAACAATTATAGAGATATCCTAATCATTAGGTACTTTTACCTTAGTTACAAAACATAAAGCAACTTCAATCCCATATCTCATCAAGCCACTAATACCATTTAATCCATTTCTTTATCCCTATCTCATGCATGATTCACCCCATGCGAGGTTTTCATCAACGATTGCTTTGGTTTTCCTCAATGATTTTTTAACTTTAGGTTGATCACTAGCAAAAATGGTGCACTATCACACCTATTAATAAAATAATGATATCATTTCTTAGTAGAGGTATGTTCGCATTCCTCATTTTTAGCTAAAATGATTTTTCATATAAAAAAGTGAAATGCTAAATATTTTTGGCATCATAAAGACATTGGCACTTATAATTAATAGAAGAAATGACATAGTTGGTGATAGCTTTGCATGTTGCTGCTATTGTGCATTATGATTCAAAATAGTAATGGGACACCAAATATATTCATATATTTTTCAAGATTGTTCTTTAAGGGGCTTAGTGTTTTAAGATTCCCCATCTAATTATATGGAATATCTATGGAAAAACTTGACTTCTCTCACAACACTTAAGCATCTAAAATACACCTCTCTATACACATTAGCTACATGTAAAACACAATGTTCATATCCTCTCTACTAGTTGCATGCGTGTGTATGTCTATATGAGAGAGAGAGAGAGAGAGAGAGAGAGAGAGAGAGAGAGAGAGAGAGAGAGAGAGAGAGAGAGAGAGAGAGAGAGAGAGAGAGAGAGAGAGAGAGAGAGGAAAGGGAGAACTAAGAGAGGAGAGATCATCCTCAAGAAAGATTCTAAGAGAGAAGAGAAAGTAGAAAGCAAAGAGAGAATATTTAGCGAGACAACAGAGAAATATTACATTTTTTTAAACTTAAAACATAAAAAGTGTTTTGATATAGACATGTAAAGAGTGGAACTTTGAGCTAGGAGCATTTCAATGGAGCTAATCATCATGTCATTGTCTTCTTTGAGCATACATGGATATGTTTACATTGCTAGCTTAATATGAAATGTTTTCTATTATTCTAATATATAAATCATTGTTTATTTAAAATAAAATAATTATATATTAGTTTACAAAAATAATATATCATTATGCATTTAAAAATATTGCTCTTATATAAACAATAATTACATAGTCACAACAAAATAGTTAATTGTGAAAGTACTAATTAATTTTATGAAAATTATGAAACTATTTAATTAACTATAAAAGTAGTTACTTATAAGAAAGTAGTAAAGTAGAGAAAAAGTAGAGGAGAGAGAAAAGAGAAAAGAAAGAGAGTAGAACAAAAAGAGAGAAAATTAAGAGAGGAGAGGTAGTAAATAGAGAAAAGAGAAAGTAAAGAGAGAATAGATAATAGAAAGAGGAGAGAGGGAACATGAAGAGAGTGAAGAGAAAGGAAAGAGAGTAGAGAATAGAGAGTAAAGAGAAAAGAAAGAGAGCAAAAAGAGAATAGTAGAGAGTAGATAATAAGGAGTAGAGAATAGAGAGAGAGAAGTGAAAGCATAGAAAGTAGAAAGAGGAGACAAAGGAGACAAAAATTAAAGAGAGGATAGAGAAAAAGAAGAGTAGAGAGAAAGATAGTACACAAAAAGGACATAGAGGGAGTAGAGAGAAAAGTAGGGAGATAATAGAGATAATAAAATATAAAGAAACTAGACAAAGAGAGTGAAAAGAAATTAAACAGAGGAGAGATAAGTAGTTGAGAGAAAGTAGAGTAGAGAGGGCAAAGAGAGGAAAGAGAAGAGAAAGTAAAGTAGAGAAAGAAAAGATAAAGGAGAGAGAAGAGAGCAACACTAAAGAGAGGAAAGACTAGATAGAAAAGAGAAATAAGAGAGAGAAGAGAGAAGAGAGAAGTAGAGTAGAGGAGAGAAGAGAGAGAAAGTAGAGAGAGATACAATAGCAAGAGGAGAGAGAGGGAGTAGAGAGGAAAGTAAAAGAAGAGACGAGGGAAAATAGAGAGCTCAGGGGGTTCACTCATAAATATGTAATCATATCACGTGGGTTTAAGAGAAAGTGTTTTTTAAATAAATATTTTAACACATTTTTTACATTTAGAAGGGTACTATATATAGAGGTTATTCACATAAGTTCACTGACTAAACTTGTGTGTACATGCAAGTAGGCTAGGTGGAGATAGCCATGAGGAAGTGTGTCGAACCCCTTTAAAAAATAAAGGTGCCTGCAATGGTCCCAACATTGGGTTTGTGAGCATAATAGTACCCTATTCCTAAGGGCATGGATGTTCGATGCAACCCCTTATGTGGCTCCTTAATGCCATTCTCAAAAGAGATTCTTCTTAGTCCCTAACACCCTTTTAGTTCTCAAAAAGGATGAATCCAAATTACAATATCTTTTCCACCACTTCTACCTTTCTCTTTCTTACTCTCATTCTCTTTCTTCTCTAGGGTTTTCTCTCTCTTTCTAGAGACCTCATCATAATCCTTTGACGATTCTTTATCAAAAGCATAAGACTCAACCACCTCTATCACAAGAAACTCTAAACCAATTTCTATATAGAAAAATGAACCAAAACTAGTAAAATAAAATTTTTGTTAGTTATAACTAGAAAAACTTTTACTCAATATGCTCATCTTTGTTTCTAGCTAAATACAACTTGCTAGTAGGAAAAAGAAGACTCAAGTGATGTTTCAGCTATTGTTGACACACCAAGGATAGCCTATAGACATATAGTCACATGGGCTAAGCTACCATAAGGCTAACAAATGCACACAATAGGTTAGAGGGTAGTTAGTTCTCTTATGGGACTCACTCATGGTCTTCTTGTTGTATATTCTCAATGCCTCGCTCTCATAAGGTGCTACCAATGATCCATGGTGCTTAAAGTTGAAACACTTCCATTGTGAGGAGAAGCTATGCATGAGCCCTAACATTGGTCTTGATGTATATGCTAGATAATCTCTATGTGACCATGGAGAAAAGGTGACCTTTTTGAGTTTAGCCCTTGGGATAGATAAAGTAGTTCAATTGGTAGTAAGGCAAGACATATTTCATGAAGCTATGGGATATGGGAGTTATCAAGTCCTTGGACTAATGGTAAAGGTAATATTCCCTAATCAATTGGAAATATTTATAATATGATAAGTTAGAAATGTTAACCTAAGTGCTTTCTCATGGTACATAAGGGAGACCCCTCTGAAGCCATTATCTATCCATCTTTCACCTAGTCGTCATAATTCTTCTAGCTAGCCTTAAGCTCTTCACTTATCATTTATCTAGATGGCCATCTAACCTTCACAATGGAAACACACAATTGTACATATTGAGATTTATAAAAGCTTGTGACACTTCTCTCTATATGTGCAATAATCAACATGGTAGAGCTCAATCCTTACTCCACATTGGGGGGGTGGGGGCATCTTGGTGGCATGGCAATGGGGTGTGTCAAGTGACTTACGTGTGTGAAAGTGTTTAACATAAAGATGGGAGACCATGCAAAATGTCCAATATGACCAAGGAAAGTGGGTATGTTTGTTCCCACATGCCAAAGTCTAGATTAAAAGAGGGAAAAGCAAAAGATAGTGACAAAGGGTCATAAAATTTAGTTAGAAAACAAAAAGGTGGTACACATTTTCCATTGTACTAGTGACTTTGGTCCAGGAGGGTTGCTTGTAAGAGAGTATTTGGGTTTGATTTGGGTCTGAAGTTGCATACTGCTATACATAAAGTTTAACAAGATTTATAGTGTTGTAATGTAGTGAGTATTCGAGTACTTGGCAAGGGAATGGAAGCTATGGCTTTCTATAAACTTTGAAAAGGGTCCAAAGAACAATATTTTAGAGGATTTGTCTGCACAGATTACATATGCTACTATAAATGTGACAACCTATGGGCTACAGATTGAAAAGAAGCCTAAAGGTAAAATAATAGAGAATTGAACCTACGCCCCTAGAAACTACAAAAAGGGGCAAGATACTTTAAACAAAGTTGTCCAATGCATATCAGACTATTAGATCTCATACTAGATGAGATTCTCTTAAAGATATGTATTTAATTTATGCTTATGTGGCCAAAACATAGAATTTTGAAAATATTGTGGAAGAGAAGAGGAAGAGAGATGAAGGGAAACTTGGCATTCAAAAAAAGAAACTAGAGGGGGTAGCAAGATTGATCTTGAATAGTATGCACCTTTTGCTAGACTCAGACTCGAGCAAAATATGGAGTGTACAACTAGAAGAGCAAAAAGAAGAAGAAAAAGAACAAACAAAAGAGCAAGAAAAACCAAAAGAGCAAGAGTAGCATGCTTTAACTGCATGTATTGTGGATACAACAACAAAGAGTGAGGAAGTATTCAAGGATATGTAAGCTTTTGTTTGAAGATGCAAATATACTAGAGACATTGGAAGTGCAAGAAAAAGATGGTGTGATAGTAACTACCAATGATACAAAGTTTCTAGATGCAGAGGAAACTCTGGAGGTATATGCATATGATATAAAGATTTAGGATAAAGAAGAACTATATGATGCAAAGATTGTAGATGTAGGTGAAACTATGGATCTTTATGTAGATGATATGAAGATTTAGGATGAAGAAGGGTTGAATGATACAAGGTTTGTAGATGCAGAGGAAACTACGGAAATACATACAAAAGATATAAAGTTTCAAGATGTAGAAGATCTTGAAGAATGTTTAGTCATGTGAAAGCTAATTAGGGTATTGAGAACAACATTGTAAAGTCCATTCTATGGAGATGAATGAGAATATTTTTTATTTCATAATGTAGGAAAAGCCATGTTTTGATGATAGGGCTAAAGTTAGGGGATTGAGATAGAACATAAATTAGTGAAAAAAAAGCTACCTTAAGATGATCTAGGTAGAATTTCCATGTATAGAATGTTACAAAGGTTTTATTACTATGTGATACTGGTGGGATTCATGATGTTTTAGAGCACATTGCAAATGGATATATTCTTTTTGGATTGTTTGAACTTTGGATATATTATGATAAGGAAGGAAATACTTGGGTTACTTGCAAGTTGTCTTGGATGTTAGGAAGTTGGGATTTTTGAGTCAATTGGACATATGGTTATATGCATGAGACGTTGGGAGATAATAATATGGATATTTGATCTAGGAGGGAGTATCTAGGTTGTATGTATGCTTTATTAGGTGATTACAATATGGCTGTTTGACCTAGGTGGAGGTTATGGATGCTTGTTACTCCAATTAGTAAGTTTAGGCTAGATTTAGTGTTTTTAAAATATATGCCACATATAGAGTTTTTATGGTGATCAATACTTCCAAATTAGGCTTTTATACCTAGAAAAGAGGCATAATAAGTTTTTGTTGTCATTAGAGTAAATGTGTGAGAGTTATAGGCTTTGAAAGCTCTATGTCTCACGAAGACTACACACAAGAAAATATAGTTGTAGGATATGCAAACTTTTTTCGAGTAGAATATTTTGGAATTTGGTCCAGGTCTCTTCACGAAACCTGTAGACCAAAATCTAGGCTAAAGGTTTGTAGCGGACAACTTAATAGCCTAAATTATCCATGAAAAGTTATGAATATATTTCTGCAGGGTGGTCGTGATTGACAAATTTAGAGCAGGGAGTGATTAACCTTAATGAATGCAAAATACTATGATCGACATATGGATGATAATATCACATGTAAGTGAGATGAATAGAGCTTAGAATCCCAATTAAGAGTAACCCAAAGATCTATGAAAAGCTAAAGCCACATCTTCATGATGAAGATGCAAAGTAGAATATTGTAGAAGAAGAAGATACAGAGCTTGTGAAAGACAAAAAGGAGTTTGAGCTAACAATAGAGCTTGGAGATTATGATGTGTAGTTGTAGCACATACTGGAGGATATGCAAGTTTAGAGAGGGTGGATGTTGTGGCACTACATGTCCACTCCGTAAAGACTTATAGCAATACTAAGGTTTTATTCATATGTTAAGACAAACATATGATGGAAAGTAGGAGATATGACAAAGACTTGTCAAGATCAAGACAAGGTGTGTCAAGTGACTTAAGTGTGAAAGAGTTTGATATACAAGAGGGAGACCATGTGAAATGTCCAATATGACCAAGGAAATTGGGTATGTTCCTACCCAAGTGCCCAAAGTCCAAATTAAAAGAGCCAAAAGCAAAGGCTAATGACTAAGGACCCTTAGTAAAAAAAAGAAAGAAAAGGTAGTGCCTAGCTCACACTCATGCTAACATAATTTGCCCATTCTCTCAAGACACCTTTGACTTGATTAAACACACCATCATATATATATTTACTACTGTAAAAGAACTCCATGAAGACCAAATATATTCAAAAGAAAACTCTCATGAGTTTTATGAGAATAAATACTTGAGTTGTGTAATGCAAAAGCATGGCTGAAAGCACGCCATAATAAGGGCTAATTTGTTGTGAATTGTCCATGAAAAGCAAGAGTAATGGAAACCAAATTGATACTTGTGTTTTGGAAGGAAAACTTCAAAGCAATGAAGAGTAAAATAGGGCTGAACTAATCTTGATGCTTATAAATACAAGGAAGAGACTTTGATGATCCTGGAAAATTTATAAATGATCTAATGCTACGCTATTCAGAGCAAAACCAAAAGAAAAGACATTTCTTGTCTCTCTACGCGTGCCTTTGGCCCAATAAGACTGCATATAAGAGAGTACTTGGGTCTAAAGTTGCCTATAGCTATAGGCAATTAAGAGTTTTAATGCTATAATTGAGCTCTCCTGACAAGGATTTGTCAACGTTTTTGGGTTGAAGTACATCCACGTGGTCTCTCGCACATCTAGAGTTATCTTCACAAGGGCATAGCATACATATTGAATCTATATAACTATAGCAAAGATATTTAGATTACAGAGTAGTCAAAATAATAAAGTTTTTGCCTAAGCTAATGGCTTAGGTGCAATGTTTGTAATCCAAGAGGATATCCATAGTGTACAATGTCTTTTATAGAGTGCTATATAGAGTTTTTTTTTTGTCTTGATTCTTCCTTCCATCTTGTCTATTCTCATGAGCCCATATGGTTTGGGCTTAACACATGCTCCCTCAACAATGATCTATTAGTTAGTCAAATGTTTTTCACATAATATGCATATCCCTTTCCATATGTCAATCTATCCATTTTTTAGTTGTACAATTGAAAGTACTAGTTTGCCGTAAATATGGTCCTTCCTTCTCAGTTGTTCATTTTTGGCTTTCCCATCTCACATTGGGACATATGCTTTGGGTATAAGACTTGTGCATGCCTATTGGTGAAATTTGTGAGATCTCTAAGCACCCATATTTGATCATGATTTTTTTAAATTAGGACTCTTTTGGCCACTTCTACGTATCTATTCATGTGGGATCTTCTGACTTTACCCTTATCAGCATGAAATCTAATCTACTAAATAGTCTTGTTTCCATCACACAATTACACATTGCATCTTTATTACAAAAAAATGCAGTCTGAATCATGTAATAAAATAATGGATTGTGTTGGTTCCATTAATCTTGCTTCAATATTTTGAGCCATACCAATTATTTTGTCATGTTGCTTTCTAACTTTTCTCAATTGGTATTGTACCCTAGCTAAGAGATATTGCATTACATCTTGTGGTAATTTTTGACCAAGTTCTTGACAACCACTAACTAATCTTTATTCTTAGTGAGCATCTACTTCATGGGATCTTCTAGGGCCATAGCTAATGAGCCAACAACTCACAAGTTTCTATAATGAGTTACATAATACTCTTTTTTTGGATGTGTATATCCTTATTTGTGATTAACACATTACAAACTAGGGGTTTTTGGTATGCAATTAATAATCTTGAAAATGAAATAGCTCTATTTTCTTTCTATGTGGGACCTCATGATTCACATTTTTTTTTGTATAAAAACCATGTGTTCTAGCTCCAAAAGGTTGATATGATTTGAAGTACTTGATGTTAGTTTAGGTTAAAGAGCTTTTGTACAAAATAATACTACCATACATTTCATTCTACTTGGCCTCCATTAAAAAATACATGTTTTAAGATTTTTTCATTATCATTTTTTGAAGTCTTAGAAATGCGAGAGGCATTTTTCATGAAAGAATCTTCAAATCAAACTTTTAAAATGATGCTCCACCTTAATAATTTGACACCACATTAGCAAAGCCTACCTTGCATTATGTATAATTGTTTTTGTGCCTAAACTTGACATATGAAACACATTTGATACTCATATATACCAAATGAAAACAAACACATAATGTACTGTCATCATGACTCAAGCATGACTGCTAGTGTGAATGAAGTTTATTCTACTACTTAGAAATGTCTAGCTATAAAAATGCATTGTCGTGGTAGCTATGAAGTTTTGCATTTGTAAATTATCTTTTGCTATCAAGCTATCTTGATACTTATAGAATCCAAAATGAAAAATGGGGGTAGTATCTCTCATAGTAGCACCCATAGGGGTATCACCTGCAGACAATTGAGAAAAACCCAGAGTCACTGAAGTAGATGTCCCTATAGGTGTGACAAATCTTGGAGGTGACAAGTATCCACCAGAACGACAAGATGGAGATGTTACATCAGTGCCTCCACAACACCCACATAAGCCACCCTCTCTAAAACCTATATGAAAGCAAGGAGTAGCATCCTTATCTAGAACTGATTGCAGGCTCATGACATCTACATCTCCGTAGCACCCCCCCAGAATCACTCCCTCCATCATGGCCCAATCTAGAATATCGACCTTGTCTATTGGAAACCAAAGCATCAGAGCGTATGGAAGTAAATCTCAAAAAACGACCCAATGGTCTGTGAGAAAGCTCCTAGTTTGCCAAATCTTTAAATCATGCCATCTAATCTAGACACATATGTGCGAATATCTCCTGCAACTCCTCATTACTCATCCCTCGACTCATCCTACCCTCGAAGTATTATCAGAGGTAACCTGCATAGACAAAAAATGATGTTAGCATAATCAATATAAAGATTTAGGTAAATCACGATAATATAACTCTGAAAAAAATGATGCTAATTAAAATGCATATTCTAAAGTATCCTTAAATGTAAATCATCAAGGAATTGAGTAGGCAGATACAAATATGACCCAGCCTATGGTCCCATGTCAATCTCTTGGCACAACTCCATATACACTGGAAGGTCTATAGATAGGTCACCACAGAAGGACGAGTCGACTTTGTTCTCAAATAATTCCTCACCTCCTGGATCTTTATCATGGTTACATGTGTCTACCTCCTCTACACGCTCCAAGCCCTTTTCGACCTCCACTCTCGACAATATCAACCCCTCCACTTGCATACTCTCCTTGTCTATGTTGGGAACATAGCTTTCATCATACACTCTTGCACTCCAATGAGTTGATGGCACAATATACCAGCATCGAGGTTGTCGGGGATTTGGATAGAAAATTACATATTCAATATCACATATAAGAGTGAATTAACACTTGTGATTATTTTGTGCCATGAAAAAAATTTAAAAGAAAAGGTCATGCACTTGTTCACAATGGACTGGCATGGCAAATGTGTTGTGCAAATCCGTCCATCTTTTCTCAAAATCTATTTTCAGAAATTTAGATTTACCTCGCTAAACAGTTGGCTTGGCTCCTTCCAATACCACTTTGAAGCATTGTACATTGAATATGATCATGGAGAAGCTACGGTAATCCACACTGAGATAATACTTTGCAGATTCCCAAAATACTCCATCTCATCTATCACGCTATTTGGATCCTTGGCCTGCCATCGGCTCTTTTGCTCGAACTTTGCCATGACACCACAATCCATTGTGGAGTGTATTTTGTGGATGTGCTCAATCCAGAAATGTCGCCCTCGTGACCATGCCGCACTATAGATTTTGTATTGTACAGTGAAATAGTGTCGTGACACTGTGCGTCCACCACTACAAATTTGAGGGCGGAGGTTTTTACCAGAAATTTGATCACATTAGTCAGCGTCATTAGGAATTTATTTCTCATTGAGTATGTCTCTTTGTTTGCATTTGCATGGTGTACGAGAATATGTAGTTAGGCTAGGCAGAATTTCATCAATGCATTCATAAATTTTTATGTGATGCTCGATTGATTGCATAGCATGGATTCTAAATTGCAAACTGCATAAATGATTGGGCACGAAGTTATTTTCCTATGTATGTTCTTGATAGGGTACAATGCGTTCACATGAAGGTTGATGACTCATGAACTTGAGGAAAATATTGTAAAGTTGATCCTTCGTTTTGGTCTTTTCCCATGTGAGTTGTAACTCGGATGTTGGATGTTGCCAACATAGATAGTAAGTCTCTTCAAAAGCGAAGTTGGTTATTCGCTTGTATCATGGACATTTAAGTGGAGTATTTCTACATCTGACATTTGCATTCGCTGTGGGAAAGGAGGAAACTTTCTGTGCTACTCTATTGTGGGTCCTATTCAAGTTTACAAAGGATCAAGATGGACATGCTATCTGAAGAGCTATTGAAAATGCACGCAAGCTGGAATTAGTATTTCAATGGCAAAGCACACTTTTTGAATGATGCATCTTTCCTTAAGACTCAACTTGTACATGGCAATGATCTTGACTATGGACAAATTGCAAACCCCAACTATGACACTGAGGAAGCATCTCCAACAGCAATGGAGTCCTTTAAGACCCTATCTAACATTAATGAAGCTAAAATATTAAGTTGTCATTTGTTCTCAAAGATGTGAAAGCATGCTATCTCATTTCTTTGCGGACTGAGAAGGCTACCACAAAAGAGGTGTCGGCGGCCAATGAAAATGAAGATGAGAAGGAAGACAAAGAAGAGGAAGAGGGAAAATCAATGCTAGACATGACAGTGGGCATGACATAATTGTCTCCTCTCCAATTCTGAAGATAAGAGTAACCGTGTATAGGATATGTAAACAGAACTGGTGTACAAACTTTTCGCAAAGAGCGTGATCATTTTTGGATACTTAACTTTCATCCTGAGAATAATCTTCTGGCTAACAGGGGGGGACGATGACCTTTTTTAAAAGCTTTGCGCGGCATCGAATGATTATAAAGGCACGAGGAGGCTGATGGGACTGGAATCGGGTAAGCACCACCAAGAGACGAACGATGGAGCTCACAAACGACAACGATAGAAGCTGTTGCGGTGACGAAGCTTGAAGAAGGGAAGGAAGGCAACGTCCAAGAAGGTGACGAAGTGGCCGCTGCAGGAGATGAAGATGGTGATGAGAAGCTGACGACGATTCACTGTGACCCGCAGGAGACGAAGTGAAGATGAAAGTGACGAGAAGTTAGTCGAGGAAGAAGACGAGAAGACGGTGACCTACCTGCAATAACAAAGGAGAGGAGAAGGCAAAGACAACGTTGCTGCAACGGCAAGAACAAGTAGAAGAAGGTGACAAAGACGAAGATCTACAGACAAAGAGGCGGATGGAGCTGCATACGGAGGCGGAACGCATGATGAAAAAAGCAGACTAAGAAGCCGAAGAAGGACGAGTAGATGAAGCAATGACGATGAAGAAGAAGCAGCAGAAGACGACGGGAAGAAGGAAGGCGAGCTCCACAAAAGGACGCAAGGTGACGACGTGGAACGAAGGAGAAGACAAGAAGCACCACCTTCTCTATTCCACCTCCTCAGCTAGTACCTCCTGGAGTTTTTGACTTTGCTCTTACTGCGGCATGGCACACATCGAAAAGTGAGACATAATGGATTGCTGCAACACATGTCGCTTCCACGATCGGCAAGCAATAAGTTACCCAGAGGCAAACATAATATGAGACCATCCCCACATGGACGTTCGAAGTGCTAAGAATCTTTACTATTAGTTAAGGGGAGGTTGGGGGCAGGTTCCACGTGGCAGCCCCCAACCTCCCCACAAAGGAATGCGGGGGCGGGTGCCACGCGTCCAGCACCCGCCCTCGCTGCAAAAATCGCGCCCGCTGGGGCGAGTCTAGGTGCGGAGCGCTTATAGTTTATATAAATAGGAGGTGGACATCAAGGTTTCTCGGCTTCTCCTCATATAACAATTTTTCAGCATTCTTACATTGTTGGTTTTGCCAACTTGGTTTGTGGAATTTACGACGACATACATAATATGAGACCATCCCCACGTGGACATTTGAAGTGCTACGAATTTATATAATTACGAGGTGGATAGCAAGGTTTCTCGACTTCTCCTCATATAACAATTTTCCAGCATTCTTACATTGTTGGTTTTGCCAACTTGGCTTGTGGAATCTACAAGACATTATTGGAATCATCTGTGCATTGTCTAATGCTCAAACTCCTCACTTTTTTTCAAAACCTTGGTGATAGAAATCTTTGAAAGTGCACTTGGTTTCTTGGGGGTGATTGATAGCATCACAAGTGTCATTTCCCTTGTCTTCCTCATGAGATATAAACTCCATATTCGAGAATTTGGGAATTTCCCATCAATATGGGAATTCCAAATCAAAATAGATTTCATGAATTTTGGGAATTTCATTGATTTGGAACTTTGTGCAATGGAACATATTACTGCTTATGGTTGTTTCCAAGAGATTGAAAAAAACTCAAAAAGGTGGTATTAATAAACACCTTAGTTTTAATATCCTTGAAAATATTCAAGGAAAATATTCAATCGATGGATTCTTGTAGACTTTCTTTGGCCTTCAATACAACCTTTGAGGGAATTTTAAAATTTTTGGGAGATTTTGTACCTTTCTTCATCCAAGAGAAGACAATGCTCTCTATTGTTTTCCATCGTTCAGGATCTTTTTTGTTGCACATCCAATATTTATCCCAACAATTAAAATACACCTTTGCATTTGTAGCATTTTGACAACTACGCATTTGTAGCATTTTGACAACTACAAACTAGTGCCCAATATTGTATACGTTCAGGATCACACTCAGATGGGAAGAGCCATCCTTAGAGACTTTATTTTCTGATCCACAATTATCAAGTTGAAGTAGTAAGTTCTTTGGCAATCGTTTGAAATGATGATGGCCATCTTGTGGTGTATTATCTTCCATGCATGATTTATTTTGTGCAACACCTTGATGGTGGTCCAGTGTTTTTTTGAGTTAAGGGCATTTAGTAGCATAGAGGTTGATCTCGGCATTCCATCCACTTGTAGATCACCATTTGCATGCATGTGTAGTCACTCCAAGTTCCTAAAGCACAACGGCAATGATGCAATTGTGAAATTAGGATCGTGAAGCCATAGATCGAGTGAGAAATTTCCATATCTACCTTCTCCATGTCCATGTGTAATCATGCTTGTTAAAGAAACTAGTAGTTGAGTAGATCTTTCAGTCTCTTTTGATTGAAACCTTAACCTAGGGATAGTTGTCTTTTGCTGGTCCATTCTATCATGTATGATGCACAAGTTTTTATTTGGATCTAATGTTGAGGCCTAGTGCCAATTGTAGTATATATTTTGACAACTTTGTTGTTGTAGCATGTGACATTGACACTTCTTTAGGAGTACATTTTGCTCTTGAAGACACTTTGTTGCTGCAAGTTGCTCTTTGATCTTTGAGCAAATACTATATTTAGAGAGCTCACTTGTCTTTGCTAAGGTTACATGGTTGAACTCTGTGTTCCAAATACGATTGAAGGTGGACAAGGACATTTGCTTACATCCAATACCACTCAATGTTGTATTTACTTGTGCCCATATATCTACCTGCTTGTAAACATCTGGGATGACCAATTGTGTCTCCCTTGATCCATCTTGCATTGTTCTACTCTTGTGTGGCATTTTCTCTATATTCTTCTTAACAAAGTCTCTAAGGATGGCTCTTCCCATCTCAGTGTGATCCCAAGCTGCTCTTATTACCTCATTGTTTCCATGCATTGCTCTCCTCATGCCATGCTCAAATTGTGTTTTGTACCTGTAAAAAGATGTCTTTGGGATTCCATGAATCTCATACCATGCCTTTCCACATACCACTTGTCCATTGAAGATGAAGCTATGCTTCCTTGTTCCCAAGTAATCAATCCTACATGATGATTCAAACTTGTCATAAACATAGTTTGTGCAGTCTTCAAAGTGCAATCCCCAAAAGTATTTACGTAATTGTTGCATTGCTTCTCTATCAACAAAATGACAACACTTTTCTTGGCAACAATCAATCATGGAAACATGTGAAATGGAGTCCATAGAAGTCCTTAAGTTTGCACCTTTAGGGGCAATAATTTGAGGCTTTCTATTGACCATAAAATATGATCTCTTCTCAACAAAAATTGATTTTTTTGCAAAAACAAAATCTTCATTGGTATCTTCCATGTTTTTGGCACAAGCATTTGTAGAGATAAATTGCATGTATGATTGTTGTTGTAGCAATGATGTTCCATCATCAAAGGTGGCTTGTTTAATAGGCCATGTTTCCAAAGTGACACAGTGGAGGTTGTCATCTATGTATGTTCCTATGGTTTGATCAAGGGCTTTATCTACCACCACACCAACATCCTCTTCTCCTAGTAATTCAAAGTTTATCACATCATATGGAAAAGCCAAACTCCTATCCCAACACACATTGTGTTGCCTTATGTCCATAGCATCACTCTACGTTCTCTCCAACTTTCACAAATGCTAACAACATCAAGATCCTCAAAAGGTAGGACATGCTTTGATTCGTAATCATCTCCTTCGTCATGAATTGCTATTGAGTTTGAAACAATCACCACATCTTTCTTTCCCCATTTTGCAAAACCACCTACAACTTCATGAACCTTCATTGCGTCAATTCTTGGGAATGGAAAATATGCTGCTACATTTAGACATTTATCAATAGCCACTGAAATATATCCATCTTCAAGTGTTTCTCAATGGCATGTCTCATTTGGATGTATTACATGCACTCTCCCAAGTCCAACAATCTCATGATCAACTAGCAAATTCACAGTTTCTCCAAAATAAAACTAATTATTCATGATACTTGTACAAGTGAGAAAATTGAGATTTTATCATTTGTATGTTGTCACCTCTCAGAAATTAAAAAATAGTAATGAAATTGCTAAATACAATGAAGTATCAAATTTTATTAAAATAAAAAAAGCACTTAAACATTAGATAGAATGAGTCCAACATCCATAATAGAAAGTATTAATGGAAACATCGTACAGAAAGGGGATAGATTTGACCATATGGCCAAAAACAAACTTTCTCATGAAGTATGCCCTAAAGTTAAGAAGAAAAGGTTCTTCTATTATTTTTAGTTGCCCTTGATTTTACTTTATTTTATTAGCCACTCTTTGAGTAAGCAAAAACTTCATTGTGTGTTCTCATTGGAAAAAGATATAGCAAATATCAATTAGAAGCTATCTGAGAAAGAAAGATAATTTTTATCATGGTTAAATATTTATAAATCTTATACTACCTACTTGTTGATAATAGTAAAATGTATCATATTACATTTTATTTTTAAGCTATACTATTTTAGTCTAAATCATGTTATATTAGTATAGCGTGCTATAGTATCAAAATATATTTGTTAAAATATATAATAATTTTATCTATTAATAATTAATAAATATAATTAAAATATACTAAATTATATTTTATAAGAATATGTATATTTAATGTATCTAATATGTAATGTGTAATATCATTGAGGATTTTGAAGCCACCTTAGTGATAGTTTGAGAGTAGAATCTCTAGCAGGGTAGGATAGAGAGTATGTAGGTAAAATCTCTAGCTGTGGAAATAGGGGTAATATCCCAATGGTGGGTTTTTAATGAGGGATGAGGGGGCAGGAGTGGGCCTAGGAGAAATGCCCTTGGTGAGAGTTTGAGGGCAATGTCCTCCTCAATGGAGGTTTGGGAGCAATGCCCCAAGTTGGGGTTTAGGGATAGCACCCCTTGTAGGGATTTGGGGGCAATGCTCCCAATGGGGGATTCGAGGGGTAGCACCCCCTGGTGGGAATCTGGGGGCAACACGCTTAGTGGTGGCCTGGGGGTAACGCCCCTGATGGGGGTTTGGTGGCAATGCCTCCAACGGGGGGGTCCAAGGGGTAGCGCCCCATGATGGGGGGTTAGGGGGCAACACCCCCGATATGGGTTTGGGAGCAATGTATTCACGAGGTCGTTCAATGCGATCTAAATCTACTCGTATTTGGTAACAAGTTATGGTAATTCAAATAGCATGATACATTAAATGATCCCTTTCACAAGGTCGGTCTTTATAACTAATCATGATGTTTTTCAAAACTAGTTTCTCTTCCTCTCCCTCTCTCTTCCACGCAACTCTCTAACCTGGGTGTTTTCTATGTTGCATTTTTACAGTTGCAGGTTTTGCATCTTTGATCCTCTGTGTTTTTATCTCTGCTCCTGTCGCCCCTCTCTTATTGCAAGTTTTACAGACCTAATCTTTGGCGGTTCTATCCCCTACTCTTCTCTAACTACTCTCCATTTCTTCATTTTCTCAAATTGAAACAGATTGTGCAGTGCAAATTTTGGTTCGAATCAGGGTATTATGACCAAAACTACCTACGTCTTCAAATAAAAAATCTTACTCCAAGGGTTTAGCAATTCAACAAGGCGGTGAACGATTGCCACTCCACAACGTGTCTACTCTACTTCACATTGTTACGAGCGGTGATTGAGAGCAAGCCTCACTCACAACCCAATAACGAGACGTTAAGGAGTGTCGGTTGGGGTAATTGACTTTGTTGAATGCACAACACAACTTGAAAAATTTAAATATTCAACAATACATCACATGAACCACACATGAAAACAAGATAACACACAATACCTCTTGAAGCTTAAAACAACTAAAAACCTGAATGGAGGTAGAGCATTACACAACCACAACACAATAAAATACCAACAATTTGAAAATAAACCAAGTGATATATATTTTTGTACCTTAACAATCTTGAGCCGATGCTTGGTGCTTTGATACCCAAAAGCTCTAACTTCCAAATTAGCATGACAAGAGTTCACTCTAGCATGCGACCCTCCACTCTCTTCTCTCATCAAAAATACAATTATAATCAAGGAAGAAGACCCTTAGCTCTCCATTCTTATCTCCTTATATAGTTTTCTATCCATACTCACACACATTATGCTTTTTGCTTTCAGCTTTTGGCTTTTGCTTTTCTATTGCTTTTCACTATTTTCGTTTTTTCTGCTTTATGCCTGTTTGCAACTTGTTTGGATCATAACTTTGTCATTTGAACTTCGAATATAGTTGTTCGGGTACTCAAAACGATCGGAACATATATGTCGATAAGTCTTCGCGGGCAGAATTACAAAAATCCATAAAAAATGGGCAAAAGTATTGATTTTTGTAAATCACATCATATTTCTCCATCTTTTAACTTGGATGACTTATTCCCTTCCTTGGCCTATTGTTCTTGTAATTCCACACACTTTCACCACACATGTCCTCTCTTTCTTTAAGAAATACTCGTTGACGATGTAAAACGTACAATCTTTTTCCTTTGATCCTTGAGTCTTCAAAATGAATATTCTCTCGATATGAACTTGTTTTTTATGCAGTGTGTCCTAGTAGAAATATGGTTTTTTGAAATGAACTCCGTGCCCAATCATTCATGATTTGGAAAAATATGCAATGTTGGATCCATGATATGCAACCAATCAATCGATGCTACAAAAAAAAAAGAAAAAGTATGCATTGAAAAAATTGTGCCTAGTCTATCTACATGTGATCGTGCGTCATGCAAAATGCAAACAAAATTTCTTGATTAATTTAAAATTCCTTATCCTCACCTCTCAACTCTCATAAAAAGGATATAATATACTCCGCTCCACCCATCCATAATCTCACAATCTCTCAAGAAAATGATGGTCCTGAAGATGTTGACCAAATATGAACAACCCTTTTCACAATTGGTGGCATCCTTCACGACCCTCTAACTCACCCAACCTCCTTACACACTCAACCAGAGGTTCCTAACTTTGTGATGAGCATCCCAAATATCGTGCGTGCAAGAAATGTGTGTGCTCAATGACAAGTGCTCTCTCATGTGTGCATGCATCTAAAATTTACTGCATATAGCTGTAGTGGACCTCATGCCATGCTAGTGCTCAATGATGGTGCAAAATGTGCATAATCCCAACCCATGGTATGGAAGTATTTGATAAGAACAGGAGACGACCCCCGAGTGCAGTGCATCGACAATTGCAACGTGAAGTGCTTGTGAACCCATTATCTCCTGTGATGTGCAAAAGTCTCGACAAGAAAACATACCTTGTTCCTCAATGTTCGGTAGCTAATAACAAACTCCTACTTCATCCTGTTCAAAAAAATACCAAGCTCGACCAAGGCTATCAAGTTCCACACTCAACAATTCAAACAAAATGACAGAAGCAAATCCTAAGCTTAAACAAACACAAGAAATTCAACTACGAAATAATAAAAACAAACTGTCACACAAACAACTAAGCTAGCAAAGATCAAACCTAACTACAATTTGACTAGGGGATTTCAGTTTTCAGAAAAACACTTGACAATGTGTGATTTTTGTTACGTTGGTACATATTGTTGACTTCTACTAATAACAACAGGTTTTCAACTCTTTCCTACTTCATTTCTGATTTTGAGTTAAACTACATTGATTTTGATCATTTCAATCCATACAATTACTACAAATCACACTACTACTCTTTTGTATTATTAGTATTGAATAATATTAAGATCAAGCACGACAAGCATTTTTTAAATAAGAATCATGTATGAACATTAAATGCAATCTTTATTTCTGTAGCAATGAGATTAGGCACTCACTCTTGAGAATTCAATGTCTTCTTCTTTTTCTCGATTTCTTGATTGATCTCCTGGAGTGCCTATCTTTTTTTATGTCCACTACCTTGCAATTATAGCTTGTTTGCAACGAGTATGAAAAACATGATTTGATCTTGCACTTTTGAAAATACTCTATTTATTGTGAATATAAAATGTATGATTTGTGTAATATTGAAAAAACTCTCATGGATGTAAATATGGAATAAATGGTTTGTGCAATGCTTTCATCAATGAGTGCTTTCAAAATACTAACCTTTCTTTCTATTATGTGATGCTATATACCTTAAGGTTTTGCCTCAAGGCTAAATCTAGCCTTATATTTCTTTTATCCTTCAGTAGTATTAGAGAACTTTATCAAGTTCTTATACATCGTATTATACTTTACTATATAGAACTTTCTATTATACTATATTTTCATAGTAAAAGCATTTCCATTAGATTTTATGGTTACATTTTTTATAGTTTTACAATAAGCATATGTCTATATAATACTTACCAATACTCAATATGATTTTGCCATAGGATGTAATTTGATCTTCTAACTTGAGCACATATCATTGACTCTTTCATCAATTTATAGATTAGACCATATGGTCAAAACTTTTCTTATAATATAACAAGTACTCCCGAAGTACTTTTTGTTATTTTATTCAATACAATCTGAGATTTAGCCATGCTGCTAAATCTTCTCCTTAAGCTATCTCTTGGCTAAAATAAGGACTCTTGTAGTATGACAATATCTTGCAACAAATCAACCACTTTGTTTATTTCACTACAAGAATGGTGTTTTTCCATTTGGTTAAATGCTTTCTTATATTATCAACCCTTACTTACTTCCAAAAGGAAAGACTAGTTTCCACTTAGAATTCCTTACTTTCTATAATTTGGCTATGTGTTCAAATCTTGTCTTGCAACAAACAAACCACTTTTTTGGGAATTGATTTTGAAAAATTAAGACTGAATCTGTGATGGATTTGATCACACAAATTTTGGGTATGCTAAATTTGGTTGTATGGCAAAATCTTTTGAGAAAAATATCTTTTATATTATCACCAAAAGGGAAGATCATGTTTTACTTGGAACTCCTTGATTACCTACTATTACATAGCCATATTTGTTTATATGTGAATCTCATATCACAATAAACTGCATCCTATGTTTAACTAGCCTTTAAAAACCACATGGTAAAAACTTATGGCAAAGTTTCTAATCTTATAGATAAGTCTTATGACTAAATAGGATTTGACCACATGGCTAAAACCAATGACAATGTTTCTACAATATAGCTCCTTTCAAGGGAAACTTACATGTGTACTAATTAAAATGTTAACTTTGATAACCACATTGATATATGGGCGGATCTCATATTGGACTAGATCTCATTCTTTGATTAAATAGGATTTGACCACATGGTAAAAAATCTTAGTAAAGTTCTTGGAGTATGATCCTTGCATAGGAAACTTACATGGAGAATAAATCCAATGTTAACTTAGGGACAAAATCATCCATGACATTTTCTACATAACCACAATGAGTTTTCACTATATCTCATACCACACTCACACTCAACATTTCATTAATACTTGACCATTTGGTTAAGCCCATGGCCAAGTCTCACCATTAATAGAATTTGATCTTCTCACCGAAGTCCATGGCAAAGTTTTTACTATATGATTCTTGCAAGAGAAACATAATTAATGCTATCTTAGGGCTAGAATAATCCATGAGATTTGATACATAAGCACATATATTTATGGTTAGATCTCATACCACACTTAATCTCAAATTTTAATATTTCATTTTATGAAAAGTCCCTTTAGAGTACATTTATCTTGTATTTCGTAAAATCTTGTGTTGTTGTGTTTTCAATTTTCAACCTAGAAATCTTATACATTTATTTGGGTTTTGTGAAATTTAACTATTTTTAAATCCACTTTTATTTGACAACTTTTTCTCTTTGTAGAACTATTCAATGGCAAAGAAAGATAGCACATCCAAAAAGGAGACCCAAACCATTGATGGAGTTAGTGGTGATTTTGTGTATCCATGGTATGTGCTGTTTATGATAGTCAGGGAAAAAGGGCTGGCAATGCTCTCTTATTTACTTTAAGGAGTGATATTGCATTTTTTCAACAAGATGGTGTCATAGAGAAGATAACAGATGGATGTGCTGGGAAAGAGGAAATACCATGTAATCTTGTTAGGATCAAGGGGAAAAATGTAGTACACAAACTTGATCCTTTGTCATTTCACTTTGCACGTATTAAAGGGGACAAAGAATACTCTTTGAAAACAATGGGATGGACCTTATTTGAGGAGGTAAAGGGCATAGAAGACATTATATCAACATTCCAAACTGTCCAAAATAGTGAGCTACTTTCCCTATCAAGAAAAGGTGATCGCCCCAACAAAAGAATGAAGCTCCAAGATAAACAAATAGACTTGAGATCTTCACTTGCTCCTCAAGAAGAAAATAATTCACCGAATCCCACAAGCGCAAAGTCAAAATCACCTCAACAAAGTTCCTTGTCACAAGCTCTTGTTGTTAGTATATCTGCTAACACCACTGAGAATAATGCCACTTTACCTTCCATGCTAGAAGTTACACCTGCAAAGCCAATAATTTCTCTTGAGGTCAAGGGAGTAGAAAGAACATTCGATTTTCTTGAGATAGTTAAGAAGAAGGGAAAGAAGGAAGAATTAGGATTTCACATGTTTGAAAAATTCTTTCCATTTGGTCCAACAACACAATTTCCTATTCTCGTTGATAGGTGCTATGAGGCACCTCCTTTGTATGCTTATAGGTCAATGTGTTAGAATTATGTAGAGAAGCTAACCACGTCTTTCATAAACAATCCCATGAATCCAGCAACAACATCATATCTTATGCCTTTTGTACAAGACAACAATGAGAAGAGACCCATGCATCGTGATGAGGTGGATGCTAATAAGTTAGACACTTATAGTTATTGGATTATATCAAGGCTTCACTCAATTCATGCAGCAAAGATATATATTTAGAGTAATACTACGTGTTGTCTAGCAATCAAGCATTCACCATGAGAAATGCTAGAATATTAGTTGATTGTCGTGCATGGAAATGTGCATTGAGCTTTCACGAATGACAAATATGGAATCACATAATGTTATGAAGAATGCCCCTTATGTTAAGCAACTTCAACAATTAAGAGATTAGTGACTAGCATTTGGTTCTCCACCAAAATCCCAACAAGGGCTTTCTAAGACAAGCTCTCAAAGAGTATCATGGCAGGTAATCACATATAAACTTACCTTCTCTTTTTGTGAAGATTAGTGTGATGCTCTTTCTTTTGTTCTATGCTCACTATTTTGATCTTTTTTTTTGCAGAGATTTGTGGCATACATTGGAAAAATTGTGTATCTAGAGATTGCCATATGATTGTTAGCTCTCAAGAAATGTTTGATAGTTGGATCAAAATCATGAAGAGATACTCTAGAGGTGAGCTCATATCCCAAGAGGAGAGTTTGAGAAAAAAGGGAATGCAACCTTCTCCTGCTGCATTTCGTTGCCCTATGGGTTTAATGGATGGAGACATCCTTACACTACAAGAGAAGATCAGTGAATGTTATATCCTTTTTCTTAGAAACAAATGGGATAAAGAAGATATGATTGACATGGAAACAAGGGCTAAGCAAATCAAGCAAGATAGGGTCCTAAAGGAGAAATTAGTCACTCTTTTCAAAGCCTTAGTTCTACAAAGTAGAGCTGTGATGAAGACTTGGGAAGAGCTTGTTGATGATTATGATATCAATGATGAAGTCTACACAAAGATTTTAGGCATTTGCAATGATTGGGTATCAAAGAAGCTCACACATGGAGCTGATGCAGGGTCCCTACCAAATGGAGCAAAAGATATTGTGAACTTCCTAATTGGAAAAAAGCAAAATCCTCTTCAGTCCTCCACCACTTCCCCTTGGTGTATATATGTTGTCAGATGCAATCTAGAAACCTTTGATCTTATACATAATGTTTACAGAGATCCAATTACCATTCGGGTTGTTGTTCTAGATGTATCACATGGGGTTGAGGAAATGAAATGGGACTCTATAAAGTTTGGAAATGTTGTATCCACTCTATTACAAATGACATGTGAACTTAAGCAATTCATGTTGTTATCATTTCTTGATTGAAAGCAAATGGCAACTTTGGAAAATGCTCTTGAAAGCATTCACGCAAGTATTACATGCTAGTTAGTAGTATTGATTTCCTACCAATGGATAGAACCTTTGCTTTTGGATCTATAGATTCTTTTGTGGTTTTGACATTAGTGACCATGGAGAAAAAGCTTCATCAATTTTGAGTGATATATAAACAATGTTAACAAGACTTCTATTTTGGACTTTGAAGGCTTGGACAAGGAGTGCAATGATGAAGAACTTGAAGAAGAACAAAGGATTGTAAATGTTGTTTTGAGAAAGAAAATGAAAGTTATGGAAACTACAATCAAAGCATTCAATGATGCTCATGAGGTTGTATTTGATGTATATGCAAGTGGACTTGCATCTAAGGTGGCATTGCTAAATCATATGAAGACTATTGTAGTGGTTTGCAACACTCAAGAGCAAAGAGAGGTTGAAGCACAATTGTGGAGGGTCCATGAGAGTGCCAAACAAAATTCAAACTCCCAAGAGGTTCCTCCTACTGAGGTTCAAGTTCTTGAAGTACCACCGGAGGGCATAGAAGAATCAAGCCAAGATATAACAAGTTTAATTATGAAAGAAAAATTAAAGGCTATTTCAGGTGTTTAAACTATGTTCATTCTTCTTTCATCAAGAAAGACACATTGATGTAATTTTGATTTTTTTCTTGAGAAGTTACTTCCATTAGCATTTGTAATATTTTTTTTCTTTGGTGATATTACTTAAAGAAACTATATCTTTAGTTTTTTAATTTTTTACAAAAGGTACCAAGCATGTTTGGTTTAAAAAATCTATTTAAGTAAATCTTTTACGAAAACAGTATTAAAGTTCTCATTAAAATTTATCATCCTTTGTAAGGATAATTGTGTAATTGTAATCTAGTGTGTAAGAATACCTATCATAATGAAAAGTTTGAGCTAGCTATGCAAAATTTACTTAAGTCTATTTTAGATCTTATTTCAATTAAACTCTTATATGTGTTGTGTAATGATCTTATCATGTTAGTTTTGGTTAGATTTGTCCACATTGTCAAATCTCTTATCTCTTATGACCTCTTTTACTACATCACTAGTGTATGTCTATGCATGTACCTTAGAATAAGAGAGCCAACAATATATTGCATACCCCAAAAAAGATTCAGTGCATCTCCCAAAGGAGTTTTACCTCAGCACCAAATATTGCAACAAAGATTTCACCTCCAATGTATCTTTTGAGATGTACATATGGAATATTAAAGTAAAATCCTTGTTACAATTTATGAGTTTGAATATCTATGGGATATAACTAGTTCAAAAATAGAATGATTAGTCCTTAAGAAGAAACTATGAAAACTTATCCAATTAGAGTATAAATTATCTCAATTAAATTGTCATGTGTCACTTATATGTGATATAGTTTTGGTCACATGGTCAAAAGTATCATGTTTAAATTTTCTTTTAATAATTAGGACTAATAAACACCTTCTTTGTACATGCCATTTTGAAGGCATTTTTAGAAACCGAGTATGTTTAATATTATAATGATACGATAATTTTTACAACTAATTACAAGAATCTATTGTTAGTATCTCAAGTATACTTATAATTAGTGATAAAAAGTAGATATGGAAAAATGACTTTATTAGAATAGATTTTACTTCAAAGAAATCATCATATATATTTTTTTCACCTCATGATATTACTCTTGGTTAGATTTGTCCACATGGTCAAATGTCTATTTTCTTAAGACATCATTTATTAAGTAGTACCTATGTATGTATTTGTCAATATGAAGTTAAATTTCTTTACTGTTCTATGCCAGTTTATAGCTCAAACATTAAGTAGAATGCTGAGAAAGTAAATGAATCCAATGTGCTTCTTTTTCTTCTTTGTAACTTCAACTAGGACATCTATGGTTGGATATCTAACAAATTCAAAAACAATAGAGCAAGATGATGTGATTGATGTGTCCTTGATCAGAAATGCAACACAATTATGTGTAATACTTGATCTCAATGGTCTTCTTTTACAACGATGTTTTAGCTACGATATCACAAACATTTCATAAATGGTAGTGCAGCTAAACGTTTTATACAAAAGTTGTATTTTTCCAATATACATGATGTAACAAGGCCGTGACTCTATATGGACTAATTTTGACTTTTATAGTAAATATATCCCTTACATTAAGGACTTTTGCATGGCTATGAAATATATGCTTGTTAGAAATTTAAAGTGTTTTATGTAATTACCTTGGTGTTTTCAAACTCCACCAATATCAATGAGAGAATCTACTTAAAGTTTTTTATTCTTTCAATAACATTAGTTAATTGTGTTGAAATTTCTTATAAAGTGGTTTAAGTCCTATTTTGTACTTTATGGCTGTGTATTATACAAACATACTCAACAAATGACTCGCATCGTCTTTCACTTACATTGAACAACTTACAATTATCCAAGTTGAAGCAGACTCCTTTAGTCTCTACTTTGAAAGATATGGAAGCAATGCAACTTGCTCATGAGTTAGGATATCACAAACATTTCATAAATGGTAGTGTAAATAAATGTTTTATACAAAATCTACAAAAGTTATATTTTTCCAATATACATGATGTAACAAGGCAGTGACTCTATATGGACTAATTTTGATTTCCATAATAAATATATCTCTTACATTAAGGGCTTTTGTATGGCTATGAAATATATGCTTGTTAGAAATTTAAAGTGTTTTATGTAGTTACCTTGGTGTTTTTAAACGCCACCAGTATCAATGAGAGAATGTACTTAATGCTTTTTATTATTTTGATAACATTAGTCAATTGTATTGAAATTTCTTATAAAGTGGTTTAAGTCCAATTTTGTACTTTATGTCTTAGCTAACAAATAAGTCTTAATTAATAATAAAATTTATGTCTATTTCTTTGGAAACACAAACCATTGGTCAAAGGTTAAATCTTTGGTCTTAGAAAAATCATAAACTTTTAGCTTGGTATATAAATCTTCATTTTATGATATGAAAGTTCATTTAGCTAGTCAAAGTGTGAAGCTAGTTGATTTTGGCCAAAGCCAATATCCATCTTGTCCATATATTGTCAAGATAGATAGAAATTTTGAACAAAAGATATTTACATATCATGCATATACATACAAAAAATGAAAATGGAATGAGCAATTATTTAACATACTTGTGTCTATTGGTTTACATTAAAAAAAGAAGTATCACATTATAGGTTATCCAAACTTATTACTGTATGGTATTAGATCAAGTTATTAAACCACACCTAGTTAGTGGTTACTCTTTTAAGGTCCTAGTTCATGAAACTTATATATGCCACTTTAAATGATGTTATATCTAAAACAAAAAACTCATATTATAATATCTTCAAATCCATAATATTATTAATCTTGGCCATGATAATATATTTTCATATAATTTTTATGGCTCTTGTATTCTAAATTATCTCTGCACTCCTTCAAATATTTATATTCTTACATTAAACTTGGAAATTTCCTAGGTATATGCTAGCTAAGCCTCCTTGATGTTTTCACCACCATACAATATCATATTTTGTTAGTATGCTAGAAAAGATAGAGGTGAAATCCAAATCTCCTAATAGCCACATAGCTTACATTCATCACTTAAGCTCCCAAGATGTGTGATCTCATATTTGTAACATACAAAGTGCTCTTTAAAGATAAACATAAATATAGTGCTCTCTCTCATTCACAAAAGTAAGACATTCATTAAAAGTGGGACTTGGGAAATTCCCAAAATCTCTAGTATGGTTTTTATAAGGATGTTGGAAGCAAATATTTGGAGGAGCTGGAGTCTCTGTTGGTAGTTCTGTACAATGGGATTTGTTTTTACTTTGCTTTGAAGTCTTTCAATGTATGATCTCTCATCATTGTAATGTGCCCGCTTGTCCGCTTGCGGGACATGTCTTAGCAGTCCATTGGGAGGAGTGTCCAAAAGGCTCTGCCTAGCACTTGCAGGGAATGGCACAGGGTTTGCGATCTAGGTCTTCCCGAGTCTGCCCCGAATGGAAGTGTCCAACCGTTCCCACTTGGGATCGACCTGAGGTCAGGGTTCCTTTCCTATCAGCAAAGTCTCTAGGAAGAAGCTAGCGTCGAGCTCCAGATGTGCCACTTGGCGTATGAACAACATAGTCGAAACGGATTCAAGCTGCACTTGGTTCATGGAGAATGGGAAATGAGAGGGATGCGAAGCTCAACCTCTCTGTCATATAGCAGAGCCCCATTCCTTTCCCCTAAAATGGAATAAACCGAAAATTCTACATCTACTGACACTAGGTCTTCATTGTCTTATCATCTCATCATTTGAGAAAAAGTTCCCAGCTAACTGGGACCACCCTTCTGTAGGATGGACCTAAGTCACGTCCACCATACTTTCCTCAGTTTGCTTTAGTTATCTAATTACCTAACACATTACGTTTTGACATGCAAAAACAACTTCCTTAATTAAACAAATTAATCATGGGTTCCTTCACGTAACTTAGGGACTGACACAAAAACAATGTCAAGCAAGTTCCTCTTTCTCAAGTATCTGTTCTTTATTTATCATAACATTGGATTACATCCAATATCATGCCTGAAGGCCATCCCAGCAATCTACACGATTGCTGCTCCAAGTTCTGCCCGTAGACTAGTACACGGGCCTCGAGATCCCATCTCGAGTCACGTCGGCCTCTTGTGTGGAATCTGGAGGCAAGGGATTTACAGCCAGAGCCTCCCCTGGCACCCAAGCGTCCTCCCGCTCCAAGCAGTACCCACAGAGAGACCTCTCGCAACAGGTCAAGTCCATATACCCGGTGCGGCTAACAATCCCCTTGGATAGGGCCAGGCAGACAATCGGAGGTAACTGTTCCTACCTCTCCCTCCAGGCTTTCAACTTGAAGCATTAAGTGTTTTCCTTGAATTAGTTCCTTGAGCAAAGAGATCAAATAATGTATCTAAGTACAAGCACGAACATTTTCGGAGGTCATTGGTGCAGCCGGCTGCTAAGGTGTGATTCCCTTTTTCCGGGATGCTCCCCAACACCCGATCCTGGGTCTTTTCACGACTTGGCGAGATCCCAATAATTTTGAATAATATGTGCAAGCAAATGGTCTTGGTAAGTTGACTTATACTTGCCCTTTTCCCTTGGGTTTTACCTTAGGGTATCTTAGTCCCTAACTCAAGCATTACCTGGTCAGTCAAGGCAATGGACATGCCTTATTCGCAACCCAAGCAAGGTCTTTTAATCTCTAATTCCAACCAAGCTCAGTTAACACACATGGAAACACATGATTTTTCATTTAGACTTTCAAGATTCAATCTAGATGCATGCGATCCTTTCAATTTTTCTTAGTGTGGTTCTATTCAGGATTTCCCAATCAACCTTAACCATCGTGCACATTGTGTGTTTAGTATAGTTGCACCTCCTAAAGGACTTTTATCTCTCTTTGTTCCTGGCAATGAGTACGGATTTCTAATGCACCGGATCACATGTGATTTGCGACTATGAAAGTCTAAGGTTTTGTCTAACGATGCAACTGTATCTTATGAACAGAAATTAACATTTCATGTGTTTCTTTTAACCATGATTGCGAAACGTGAATTCTAAATGACAATACATGCACTGAACTGGTTAAAAAGCTATCATTTTATGTGAAGTAAGGTGATAACCCTATCATTTTATGTGAGTAAAAGCTATCATTTCATGTGAGATAAGGTGGTAACCTTATCATTTTATGTGAATTCCAAACTCTTCCGTTTGCGCATGCAACTTAGTTCTTAGAGTAAACAAAATCCTAAGACTCGTTCTTGTTTCATGCACAAACCATTTCATCTCTTCCACGAGTAATACTACTTAATTAATTTTTAGGCTTAGAACCTGGGCTTGATTCGTGTGTGATGCGTTGGTCATTTTGCTCGCCCCTCCAGCATTACCGGTGGCTTGGACGCCTACGCTTCCCGTGACTTTCTTCTTAGGAGCCATTCTCCTTGCCGAGATTGGGCAGTTTGGATCTTAGCGGTTTCGGTTTGACACGTTCGGTTGGGAAAGACCGCTGGATGGGGTTTGTTGCCGAGATAGTGGTTTGGATGACTTGTGGCGGTTACTCTCTTCTTCTTCTTTTTCTCCTCTCCTCCTTCTTTCTTTCTCCCTCTCTTCTTCTTCTTCTTTTTCTTACTCTCCTACTCTCTCTCCTTCTCCTTCTCTTCTTCTCCTTTCCTCTACTCTCTCTCTCTCCTTCTCTTCTTTCCTTCTCTCTTATTTCTCTACTCTCTCTTGTTCTCCCTCTTTTCCTTCTCTCTTATTTCTCTACTCTCTCTCTTCTTCTCTTCTTCTTCTTCTCTTCTTCTACTACTCTCCCCTTCTTCTCTTCTCTTTCTCACTCCTTCTTTTTCTATCTCCTCACTCCTTCTCTCCCACTATTTCTCTTTTCTCTACCACTCCTTCTTCTTCCCTCCTTCTCCTTCTCTTCTCCCTCTTCCTCCTCTTCTCTCTCTTCTTTCTTTCTCTTCTCTCCTTCTCCTTCTCCTTCTCTCCCTCTCTTCCTCCTCCTCTCTCTCTTTCTTCCTCCTCTTCTCTCTCTTCCTTCTTTCTCTTCTCTTCTTCTCCTCCTCTCCCTCTCTTCCTCCTCTTCTCTCTTTTTCTCCCACTACTTCCCTTTTTTCTACCACTCCTTCTTCTTCTCTCCTTCTCCTCCTTCTCTTCTCCTACTTCTCTCCCTCTACTTCTCTCTCCCACTCCTTCTTTTCCTCTCTGCTTCTCCTTCTCTCCCTCTTCTTCTCTCTTCTCCCACCCACTCCTTCTTTTTCTCACCTTCTCCTTCTCTCTCCCTCTTCCCTTCTCTTCCCTCACCCTCTCCTTCTTAACCTCTACTTTTTCTTTTCTCCCCATGGCATGAAGCAACCAAGGGGGAGAAGGCGGCTTGTTTGGGGGCCCAAGGAGTGTCCCGCAGAGTTTTGTAATAGGGAGGGGGGGTTTGACCAAGATCGAAGGCCCCAAATGGACCGCGCAGTGTTGATGGGGGGGAGGTGATGTGTGGAAAGTTGGGTGGCGGAGCGTTAGCATGTCGGACCAGGGGGACGTGACGATGTGGCAGGTCGTAGTGAGGAGGAAAACACCGTTGGGTCGTCCGGGGTAGTACAACAGCTCGCGGCGGGGGCTACGGACGAGGGCCCAGGGCCTTGTGCAGCAGGATGGAGGGGCAGTAACGTGCGTGAGATGAGGCATAGCCTCTGTCTTCTCTCCGGGGAGGGAAAAATCCCTCCTCTATATAAGGGGAGGGGAGGGGATAGGTGGCATGGCCACCCTTCACCTGGAGGTTGCATGCCTCCCCCCCCCATCATCCACCACTCCCACTCCCTCTCCCCCTCCCCCTCCCCGACTGCTATCAGCGGGGAGAGAGGGGAGAAGTAAAAAAATTTGAACTAGGGATACTAAAAATTTTCATTTTCTTAAGAATCTTTAGGGGAGGGTTCCTATGGCCCATTACATGCTCTCCCCCCCTTAGAGGAATCGAGATGTCCTCATCTTGAGAGGACCTGGGGGGTACAGTTGGTTGAGAGTATCTTCGTCCATCCAAGTGGCATCCTCTTCGGGATAATTTTTCCACTGGAAGAGGTATTTTCTCAAGATCCTTCACCGCAAATGCCTCTCCGTGACATCTAGGACTCTATCAAGCCATAGCTCAAGGACTCCTTGGCTAGGCATTACAACTTATTGATCATCAAGTACATGACTTGGATTAGGTAGATACTTTTTCAATAGGCTAACGTGGAATACATTATGAACCTTTAGGATTGCGGGCAGCTGTAGTCTGTAAGCATTAGGTCCTAGGCACTTAGTGATCTTATAAGGTCCACAATACCTTGGACTTAGCTTCTTGTATTCTCCCAAGGACAGTGAACTCTTTTTAGGGCGTACGTGGATGAAGACCATATCATCCTCAATGAAGGATCTGTCTTTCCGTTTCAAGTCCGCGTAAGCCTTCTATCTATCCTTGGCGTCCTGTATGTCTTATCTTATTGATTTGATTTGGTCATCCATGTCTTCCAGTATCTTCTTTGAAGCTTCAACCCTCAAGGTTGGAGCCAAGAAGCTCAAAGGAGTACGACAATCGTGCCCATACAATGCTTGGAAAGGGTCATTTGAATACTTTGTTGGTAAGAAGCATTGTAGGCAAACTCAACCAGTGGTGGCAAATATTGAATCCACTTTTTGGGTTCATGACAGCAATATGCCCTAAGCATATCTTCAATGACTTGGTTAACTCGTTCCGTTTGACCATCAGTGTGGGGATGGTAAACTGTATTGAAACAGAGTTGAGTCCCAATGGCCTCGAAGATAGCCCTCCAGAAGTGTGATGTGAAGAGAGTCACGATCACTAATGATTCTTCTCGGTAACCCATGCAGTTTGAATATTTCCTTTATGAATAATCGTGTGATATCTGAGGCTTTATAGTTTGTCTTGATAGGGATGAGATGTGCAACCTTGGTGAGCATATCTACTACAACCATAATAGAGTTGTATCCTCCCTGAACTTGGGGTAGGCCAACAACAAAGTCCATACTAATTAATTTCCATTTCATTTGGGAAATTTCAAGCGGTTGCAATTTCCCTGGCATTTTGACATGTTTTGCCTTAATGCGTTGACAAGACAAACATTTCGTGACATATTTGAGAACTCACCTTTGAGCCTATCCCAATAATAGCTCTTCCTGACCGCATTAAGGGTGTTGGCATAGCCAGGATGTCCTGAGAAAGGGCAATCATTGGCTTCCCAAAGTATCTTCTGCTTGATAGATTCGCTTGCAGGGATACATAATCTTGTCCTAAAGTAGACAAGTCCACTATTGACGGAGAATTCTTGATACTTCGTCCTAAGCTTCGGGTCTTGATCCTTGATGGGGATCTCCCTTAGCAATTTTTGGTAGATTGGGTCATGACATGCCTCTTCTCTAGCTAGCTCAAGGATTGGGTTGTTTGGCATTGATACCTTTGTGGCTAGAGATCTTCCTGTAGATGGATCTTGCAAAATAAGAGATTTCAGAAATGCCTTGCGACTGAGTGCATCGGCAACTATATTCTCTTTTCCAAGCCTATATTTGATTTCAAAATCATACTCTTCCAACACTTCGATCCATCAACGTTGCCTCATGTTAAGCTCATTCTAGGTAAAGATCCATTTAAGGCTCTTATGGTCCGTCACTAAGGCAAATTTGTTACCCAGCAAGTAATGTCTCCAAATTTTGAGAGCATGGATGACAGCCAACAGCTCCAGATCATGGGTAGCATAATTCCTTTCATGGCTCTTCAATTTCCTTGAAGAATATGCTACAAGATGACCTTCTTGCATAAGCACACATCCTAAGACAAGTGCACTAGCATCAGTTACCACTTCAAACTCCTTACTACGATCAAGAAGTTTCAGGATGGGTGCTGATACTAAGCTTTGCTTTAGCTTGTCAAAGCTAGTCTGTTCAGCCAGGTGACCATAAAATTGCTACTTGCTTCTTTAATAGATCAGTCATAGGCGCTGCAATCAAAGCATAATCTTTGATGAAGATCCTGTATCATCCTGTCAAACCAAGAAAGCTACGTATTTCTTTAACAGAAGTTGGTGTTGGCCATTCCAGAATGTCCCTGACCTTGGCTGGATCTACTAAAATTCCTTCCACTGATACAATGAATCCCAGATATTCAATCTTTTGCTTGAAAAATGCACACTTCTTCTTCTTGGCATAAAGCTTGTGTGCTCTCATTGTTTCAAGAACAATGCAAAACTGGGGTTCGTGATGTTTTTCCTGTTTAGAGTAGACTATGGTATCGTCAAAGAAGACGAGTACGAAGTCATCAAGATAGGGTCTAAAGATATCCTGCATTAACCTGTTAAAGGTAGCAAGAGCATTTGTCAGTCCGAATGACATTACTAGGAATTCAAAGTGTCCATACCTTGTGCTGAATGCAGTCTTTGGGATGCCTTTTTCCTTGATTCTTATCTGATAATATCCAGATCTGAGATCTATCTTAGAGAATATCTTCGCACCTTGAAGACGGTCAAGTAGTTTATCTATTATTGGAATGGGGTATTTGTTTTTAATGGTTGATTGATTCAACCCTCTGTAGTCAATGCATAGCCGAAGCATTCCATCTTTCTTCTTTTGGAACAGCATTGGAGCTCTCCATGGCGAAATGCTAGGACGAATGTAGCCTTGGTCTAATAGTTGCTTGAGTTGCTCCTTCACTTCAATAGCTTCCACGATTGACATCCTATATGGTCTCTTTGCGACTAGTGTAGCTCCTGGTGCTAGCTTGATTTCGTGATCGACTTCCCTTTGAGGAGGAAGTTCAATAAGCTCTTCAGGAAATACATCTGCGTATTCCTTTAACCATGAGGGTTCTTCCCCAGATTCCTGATTCTGATCTAGCTTATTTAGTTTAATCAGATAGACAGGTAGGCCCTTTCTAGCTCCTTTTATTATCCATGTTGCTTTTGCCAGCTGAATTTTTGGCTTACTAGCCTCTCCTTGAGTTGTAACTAGTTCCCCTTCAGAATTTTGGAAGGAGACTTGGGCCTTTCCACAGTGGATGTGGGCATCATTGGGTATTAGCCAATCCATTCCGAGCAAACATTCGTGGACACCTAGGTTCATTACCTTGAATCTCACCGAAATTGGCTTCCTACCCAGTAGGAATTTCACCTTAGTAGTTTGCCTAGTACAAGAGACCTCACGACCATTTGCCAATTCCACAAGTAAAGTAGGTGCACCTATTGTGGCTATCCCAAGCCTTTTTGCACAAATCAGTGAAATAAAGGAATGTGTATTGCCACAATCGATTAGGGTTTTGAAGCTTTTACCTTCATAATCCGATGAAGATTGGATCACAGAGAATTGCGATTCGGTCCCTTCTTGTGAAGAGCGGCAATATGCACCAGTGCCCTCTCAATGCCAGCATCCATGGATGGATCTTCTTCATCACCTAGCTCCTTGTTGGAAACACTGGAGGTTCTCCCTTTGGCCATGACAGTGGCTCCTTGGCCATGGGCGGCTCCTTGGAATGGCCCTTGGCATTGTCCTCTGCTAAGCTTGGGACACTGCCTCTTGAAGTGTCCATGCTCATTGCAATGGAAACAATGGAGATTGCGGTCATTACCTTGTGTAGGAACAAAGTTGTTGGCATCATTGGTCCTAGCTTTCTTCCTTTGTCCCTGAATTTGACCATGCACTCTCTTAGTCTGAGCCCTATACATTCCCTTGTTCTGATCCCTCTAAGGCCAAGTCCTGTTGTTCCTTGGCTTGGTCTGCACCTCCTGTATTATTGGTGCAGCTCGAATAAGTGCGTCTTGTAGGTCCGTTGGGCGCATTGATTCCAAGTGGGTGTTTATGGGTGGATTTAAGCCAGCACAAAACTTTGACGCCTGTTGTGTCATATCCATTTGTGGCACGTACTTTAAGAGAGAGACGAACTTTGAATAATATGCATGAAGGGATAGTCCAAGCTGCTTCAATTCATAGAATTCGTTCATCTTCTGTGTGCGGTAGGCAGGTGGCAGATACCTCCCTCGCACAGCTTCCTTAAGCTTCTCCCAAGTGACCGTCCCTTTCGAGATCCCTTGGTCTCTACTCCACTGTTTCCACCAAAGTCTTGCTTTGCTTGTAAGCTAAAGTTTGATGAGCATAGCTTGGTTAGCAGGTGCAGTTCATGCTGCCTCTAAATAGTCCTCCATGGACTCGATCCAAATCTCGGCATTAGTTTGAACAGTCCTTCCCTTGCCATCGAATTCAGGTGGCTTGATTTGTTTGAGAAGGAACTTCTTCTCTTGAGTCACAGTTGTACTTAGTGCAGGGATCGGACTTGGAACCTGCACTTGGGGTTGCACTTGGACAATAAGATTCTTTATGTTAAAAACTTATCAAATGTTTCTCATATTACATTAATATGACCAGCACAACTTTTAGCGAAGTGACATAATCTCTTAACTTCTTTGGCAACATTTATAATCAGGATAGACAATCGTGAGAAGTTTTATTCATTCATGAGGGTATAGCCCTTTGAGTACATTTATTTTGGGAAAGTAGAACAAGCTGATTAGTATATCAGTTTAGGGAAAATAGGATTGTGTTACAATCGGTTACAGGGATTGAGTAATAATATGAAGTGGGGTCATGGATTTTCAGGAATCGATAAGTCATAGGAAGCTTGGGGTATCCCTTCCTTTGATACCCATTCTTCTCATAACACCCCAACACTTTGATTCTGTCGACAGGGATCACCCGAGTCACTTCTTCATACACATACTTGTTTTGCTTGACTTTCCGACTGCCAACATACTTGTTCTGCTTGACAAAGATGAACAGCTTCATGATCTTTAAATCCTCCATCCACTTGATTCTCTTCAAGTTGGTCTGAAGGTACGCAAGTCGATGGGCTGCTATGTATTATATTCCTGATTCTCCCGTCCATCTCCATTCCGTGTTTAGGGGTGAAGGATTGTAGATACGGTCTAGGATATTCATCATGCCTAGCCTCCATTGATAATCCGAAGCACACATTGCAATCATAAACATAACCTGGAACACCAAGAACTTGTTCCATGCTTCGTGACTCTGCAACCCAACATCCATAAGTGAGTAAGGAAATGTTTTCAACAGAAAACAATGCTCTATTCCACTCACCTTCCCCTGGCTATCCCCTTATTCCCCCTACTAAGTTTCTTTGTAAATCTTAGATCTCGTTGGTTTGCTCTAATACCAACTGTAACGTGCCCGCTTGTCCGCTTGCGGGACACATCTTAGCAACCCATCGGGAGGAGTGTCCAGAAGGCTCCGCCTAGCACTCACAGGAAATGACACATGGTTTGCAATCTAGGTCTTCCCGAGTGTGCCTTGAGTGGAAGTGTGCCGTCGTTCCCACTTGGGATCGACCTGAGATCACGGTTCCTTTCCTATCAGCAAAGTCTCTAAGAAGAAGCTAGTGTCGAGCTCCAGATGCACCACTTGGCATAGGAACAACAAAGTCAAAACAGATTCAAGTTGTACTTGGTTCATGGAGAATGGGAAATGAGAGGGATGCAAAGCTCAACCTCTTTGCCGTATGGCATAGCCCCATTCCTTTCCTCTAAAATGGAATAAACCAGAAATTCTACATCTACTGACACTAGGTCTTCATTGTCTTATCATCTTGTCATTTGAGAAAAAGTTCCCAACTCACCGGGACCACCCTTTCGTAGGACAGACCTAAGTCACGTTCACTGCACTTTCCTCAGTTTGCTTTAGTTATCTAATTACCTAACACATTACGTTTTGACATCCAAAAATAGCTTCCTTAATTAAACAAATTAATCACGGGTTCCTTCACATAACTTAGGGATTGACACAAAAACAATGTCAAGCAAGTTCCTCTTTCTCAAGTATATGTTCTTTATTTATCATAACCCCGGATTACATCCAATATCATGCCCGAAGGCCATCCCAGCAATCTACATGATCACTGCTCCAAGTTCTGCCCGTAGACTAGTACACGGGCCTCGAGATTTTATCTTGAGTCACGTCGACCTCTTGCGCTCGGAGGCAAGGGATTTACAGCCAGAGCCTCTCGTGGCACCCAAGCATCCTCCCGCTCCAAGTAGTACCCACGGAGAGAACTCTCACGGCGGGTTAGGTCCATATACTCAGTGCGGCTAACAACCCCCTTGGATAGAGCCAAGCAGACAGTTGGAGGTAACTGTTCCTGCCTCCCCCTCTAGGCTTTCAACCTGAAGCATTAAGTGTTTTCCTTGAATTAGTTCCGTGATCAAATAGATCAAATAATGTATCTAAGTACAAGCACGAACATTTTCGGAGGTCATTGGTGCAGCCGCCTGCTAAGGTGTGATTCCCTTTTTCCGGGATGCTCCCCAACACCCGATCCTGGGTCTTTTCACGACTTGGCGAGATCCCAATAATCTCGAACAAGATGCGCAAGCAAATGGTCTTGGTAAGTTGACTTATACTTGCCCTTTTCCCTTGGGTTTTACCTTAGGGTATCATAGTCCCTAACTCAAGCATTAGCTGGTTAGTCAAGGCAACGGACATGCCTTATTCGCAGCCCAATCAAGGTTTTTTAATCTCTAATTCCAACCAAGCTCAGTTAACACACATGGCAACACGTGATTTTTCATTTAGACTTTCAAGATGCAATCTAGATACATTTGATCCTTCCAAGTTTTCTTAGTGTGGTTCTATGCAGGATTTCCAAATCAACATTAACCATCGTGCACATTGTGTGTTTAGTATAGTTGTACCTCCTAAACAACTTTTATCTCTCTTTATTCCTGGCAATGAGTACTAATTTCTAATGCACCGGATCACATGTGATTTGCGACTATGAAAGTCTAAGGTTTTGTCTAACGATGCAACTGTATCTTATGAACAGAAATTAACATTTCATGTGTTTCTTTTAACCATGATTGCGAAATGTGAGTTCTAAATGACTATACATGCACTGAACTGGTTAAAAAGCTATCATTTTATGTGAAGTAAGGTGATAACCCTATCATTTTATGTGAGTAAAATCTATCATTTCATGTGAGATAAGGCGATAACCTTATCATTTTATATGAATTCCAAACTCTTTCGTTCGTGCATGCAACTTAGTTCTTAGAGTAAACAAAATCCTAAGACTCGTTCTTGTTCCATGCACAAACCATTTCATCTCTTCCACAAGTAATACTACTTAATTAATTTTAAGGCTTGGAACCTGGGCTTGATTCGTGTGTCCTGCATTGGTCGTTCCGCTCATCTCTCCAGCATTATCGGTGCCTTGGATGCCTACGCTTCCCGCGACTTTCTTCTTAGGAGCCATTCTCCTCGTAGAGATTGGGTAGTTTGGACCTTAGTGGTTTTGGTTTGACATGTTCGGTTGGGAAAGACCGCTGGATGGGGTTCATTGCCGAGAGAGTGGTTTGGGTGACTTGTGGTGGTTACTCTCTCTCTCTCTTCTTCTTCTTTTTCTCCTCTCCTCCTTCTTTCTTTCTCCCTCTCTTCTTCTTCTTTTTTTTCTTACTCTCCAACTCTCTCTCCCTCTCCTTCTCTTCTTCTCCTTTCCTCTACTCTCTCTCTCTCCTTCTCTACTTTTCCTTCTCTCTTATTTCTCTACTCTCTCTCCTTCTTCCTCTTTTCCTTCTCTCTTATTTCTCTACTCTCTCTCTTCTTCTCTTCTTCTTCTTCTCTTCTTCTTCTTCTCTTCTTCTACTACTCTCTCCTTCTTCTCTTCTGTTTCTCACTCCTTTTTCTATCTCCTCACTCCTTCTCTCCCACTATTTCTCTTTTCTCTACCACTCCTTCTTCTTCCCTCCTTCTCCTTCTCTTCTCCCTCTTCCTCCTCTTCTCTCTCTTCCTTCTTTCTCTTCTCTCCTTCTCCTTCTCTCCCTCTCTTCCTCCTCTTCTCTCTCTTCCTTCTTTCTCTTCTCTCCTTCTCCTCCTCTCCCTCTCTTTCTCCTCTTCTCTCTTTTTCTCCCACTACTTTCCTTTTTTTTAAACCACTTCTTCTTCTCCTCTCCTTCTTCTCCTTCTCTTCTCCTACATTACAACAGAGAGGCCTCTTAGATGCACTTTTAGATGCAATTTTGGAATTGAGAGAATCTTACAGGAAGGTCTACCCGCCCGTCTATTTGCGCGTCTACAATCTCGCGTCTATAGTCGCATGTATGAAGAAATTTATACGCAAAAATAGACGCGCACTAGATGCGCATATACACGCGTGAATACAAGCGCATAAAAAAACCAAAATTATTATTTATTTAATTTCTTTTGTGCGTCTACCAGCGCGTCTATATGGCAAATTAGATGGGCATATATACACGCCCATAGACGCGCTTTTACAAGCGCCAATAGACGTGAACGCAAAACCAAATATCTTCTTTTTTTTAGATATTTATTTTTTAAAAAAATTAAATTATATAGCACGTGTATGAGCGCGTGTACTCTGCATTTTAGATGCGATTACAAATGCGCGTTTTCTACAATTTAGACGCGCAGATAGACGCGAAAAACAAAACTGGAAAAAAAAAACCAGAGAGCAACCACGTGCTCTCTGGTTTTTTTTCCCCCCTCCCATACATCAAATTGTGCATTTGGGAAAAACACAATGGATCTGAAAGCACAAGAATTGAAAACAAAAATCCATGTATTCATTATAGATAAAACACATTTACATAGGGAGTTTAAGTGCTTGCGACCTAAAGCGTGGTCGCAAGCAGTAGGCTCAAAGATGGATAATAGATATACAAGAAAACAAGGCCATAGAGGAGATATGGTGCTCCTCTACGAATCTGAAGAAGAAACATCTTTGCTAGCACCACCATGGCTACTAGCGTCGCCATCCCCCTCCTCGCTATGCTCCACATCAGGGTTCACCTACACACACAAAAGATCAAGGTTTCTTACGTATAATTGCAAAGAGAAAGTTATAATTAGCTATACTTTTAATAGGAAAGTAAGAAAAACATACTTCCTCTGGCTCCCACGACTCTCTGCCGCCCGATTCGTAATGTGACGATCCCATGGTTTCCATTTGGATACGTCGCACCTCTATGTGCTGGCGACTCTTCACTTTCTCTGCTACTTTTTTCTTGGCTTTCTTCCACTCTATGTGGTGGAACATAGGTGGTTGGCTATAGGCTCCACACCCCTCCTCCTGTCTCTGCAGTGACTCCCTGGCGCATGTCATGAGGTGGGATCTTTTGTTGTGAAGCAAATCCCTCACTTTTTTGCGTCCCCAATCATTCGAGAATCACTGACCCTCAGGATTTGGGTAGCTCCTATGGACTGCTCTCAACACCTCCTACCCCACAAGCCACTTTTATGATTCTAGACGTAAATGAAACAATCTTTATACGTCGCATGCACGACGCTCCTCATGTACGCCATTATATCCCTTTCTTCATCATCATGGAAGATGCCACCAGTATTCATAACTCTATAGTATTGGCATACAGGCTCCTCTACGTGATCTTCTGGTAAGGGTGATCACTCACCAGCTTCTAGGCAACTCCCACACAAGCCTCGTCCTCCCCCTCGACTCTCCCTCCTCCCTCTCTGTCGACTACCCTCTACCTCGTTGGATGCACGTGCGTCGACTGACGCTTGTGCTTCAACCGATGCATGTACAAGTGCTACACGTGGAGTACTTGCAATTGGAGTTTGGGCATTTGGTATTTGGGAAGAAGTGCCAAGCAAAGACGTCAGAGGCGTTCCAGACATGACGCTTAACACCTCGTCTGCTATGGGAGAGTGGCCAAGGTGTCTAGTCATCTCTCCCATGAAGTCTTCTTTTCTAGGAAAACCTCCAAAAAATGCGTTGACCCCTCTGCCGAACAAGCCCAATGTATCATTCATGGGATCCAAATCTAGGTCATTGCTAGATGAACCAGGATGTGACATCTGCAAACAAAACACAGGAAAAAGACAAATTCGTATAATTTCAGAAATAAAAAATTATTTTTTATCAAAGCTGGCTGGCGCGTGTATAATCTCGTCTGAAATGCAAGATAGACGCGCTCTCAGATGCATCCCTGAAGTCAACCCTCCGGTTAGAGCACGTGTATATTCACATCTGAGATGTAGCATAGATGCGCTCTTAGATGTGATTCTAAAGTCAATGCTTCTGGGCACGCATGTATCCTCCCATGTGGAATGTAGAATACACGCACCTGGAGACGCGACTCTGAAGTCAAAGCTTCTAGGTATGGCATGTGTATTCCCGCGTCTGACATGAAGGATACAAGCGCCTGGAGACGCGACTCTGAAGTCAAAGCTTCTTCTGTGCAAAGCGCGTGTATTCTCGTGTCTCAAACATAGAATACACGCGCTATGAGATGCGACTGCAGACACAATGACATCAAACATAGCTTCGCGTCTATACCTGCATCTATACTAAAATTTAGACGCGCTGGCAAACGCGCTCAATCAGTGATTTCAATCCGACGACCGCCATTCATGATTTATTTGTGCTATAAAAAGTTCAATCATAGATCCTAATACACAGAGAGAGAGAGAGAGAGAGAGAGAGAGAGAGAGAGAGAGAGAGAGAGAGAGAGGACTCACCTTGGGTGTTTGGTGTGGCAAGTGGTGGCACTTATTCCTTCTCCTTCTTCCTCTCCTTGGTGAGTTACTCTCCCTTGATGCTTGCTTGCTGCTTGTTGTCTCCTCCCTTTGCTTCTTCTTCCTCTTGTTCTCCTCTCTCTTGTTCTCTCTTTCTTCCTCTCCTTGGCTTTCCTTTTTCCCGTCTTGTCTCTTTGAAGTGAAAGAAGGGGTGAGTCATGAGGAGGTGAGGCATGAAGAGACTAGTGGAGGTAGACTACATGTCGGCTAAACTCGAGCTTCAGAACACGCAAAAAACGCATGAAAGAAAATACGCAGTTTGAAAATAAATTATTCAAGTATCTTTTGAATTTTGACTTTTGCGTTTATTTTCGCATGTATATGTGCGTCTAAGTTTACGTAGACGCGCTTATAGACGCGAAGTTAGATGCGCAAATAGACACAGATTTAGACACGCAGGTAAACACAGATGTAGACGCACATTTAGCTTTTATCATGAATTTTTTTTAAAAGGATAAGTTTTGATAGTAAGTTCTTATCATAGGTTTTTATGTATTTATGATAAGTTTTGTGTATTTAAAATTGAGATCTTAGAATAATTAATACGCCAGCTTGAAGTTTTTATGTAAACATATGAATAACAAATTTTATGTTGTCATGAATTAGGTTTAATCATGCCGTCGTCATCACCTAGTGCGGTGCATGCTGATGAGTCAACGAGCACATCCTCAAGTGAGGATGAAACATTACGTCTTCATAATCGAGATGCATGGCTACGATGAAAAAATAAATGCATGTGTGATCGTTGTTGAGGGTGTATTTTTCGAGCATGTCGAGTTGCAATGTCACACCTCAGCATGTATGGAGAATGGGACCGAGAAAAATCACCGGTATTCATTGTTTTTTTTAAACACCAAGATTGCTAGTCTATGTTACTCAATATATATCAGCGTACATGAAACTCCCTTTTGTGGTTGAGCAGGATGCGGTGCCACATCCTCAGATGCTCCCTCCCAGGCGTCGAGAGGCTGCAAAATGTCGATGCGAGGAGGAAGAGTCTTCAAGAAGAGTGGAGATTGACGACCATGATAGTAGCCCTCATGAAATGCCCCATCAAGTTGTAGAGGATGATATTTTGGACAACATGGTACACCATCTATTTTTGCAACCGGTTCAGGGATAAGATCACTCTACGAAGTCAGATGACCCACTATACGTAGCGTCATCTACTCCGTTGTATGAAGGTTGTACATACTCTGTTCTTCATGCATCCCTCGAGATACTTAACTTGCAAACAATTTATGGATGGAGTAATGTCAGTTTGAATGCATTATTGAAGTAGGTATCAATTCAGTTTGGCTTATGAATCATAATATTAATTGTTCTATTTTGAAATCAGACACAAATATATGTTGGTGATTTTTTAACTCACTTTTAAAAATATATGTAGGTTATTATCACAAATGCTTCCAAAAGGAAACAAATTGCCAACTAAGAGAGAGCAAGCAAGACATTACTTGGCATCTCTGGGAGGCCTCGATTATGTCAAGATCCATGCATGTGTCAATGATTGTGTCTTATTTTGTGGGATTCATGAGTTTGCACGAGAGTGTCCTATTTGTGGCGAAGCAAGATACGAAGTGGAGATGAAGTCAATGGATGTGCCTCGTAAGGTTTTGTGACATTTTCCGATTGTTCCACATATTCAACTTATGTTCAAGTGTAAGTCTATTGGAAAGCTCATGTCATGGCATGCTAGTCATCATTCAAGTGATGGAAAATGGAGGATCCCTGCAAACACATCGGTATCCCAAAAATGTTCTCCCTACTAATGGAATGACTCCACAATCTCTAACCATTCGAGATTGGAAGGAGAGATGGATTAATGCCGACAACCACCCTCCACTCGGTAAGAAGTGCATTTCTCTCGATTGACTTTAAAGTATTTAGCATGATGAATTGTTTACATAATATATTGTTTGTTTGTTAGGTTCTCTATATTTTTTCATCTTTCGTATTGGACTAAACTCAAGATCAATCACTTGTTGGACCCCATGCACATATTCAAAAATGTTGTATCTACATTATGGAATCACTTGATAGGGGCTCGTGATTCAGTCAATGTAAGGGAGGATTTACTTAACATTGGTCGCATGAGATGAGCCTGGCCATGCATTGGACCCAAAGGAAAGATTGAGCTACCCCATGCACCTTGGATGTTGTCAAAGAACGAGGAAAAAATAGTGAAGGAATAAATATGTATCTTTCGAACACGCACAGGATGTATGAGATGTCTCAAGGGAGCCTTCATAAAGAAAAAGAAAAGAGGTGTGGAGCAACTATCTGGTTTGAAGTCCCACGATTGGCACAAAATGATTCAAGTAAGGGTATCTCTAACCATGAATATAGTAATTAGTGGAGTAATTATGTGTAAACTTTAGGGTATGATGACTTTTTCCTCAACTAATCATTTGATCTATGAATATTGTTTACATTCAGTTCGTACTTCCTACTAGCAAATCCCATTGTGTATCCAAAGATGTACGTGATATCATTTACAAGATGAGAGAGCTTGTGAGGTGTGTATACATTGCATTTTTTCATTATATATCTTTGAATTTCTACACAAAAATAAACAATTGTCAAATACATCCTGACAGATACGTGAGCTCGAAGGAAATTGATCCAAACACATTGCGAAATGCTCGAGTATTATCTGTTGAGGTGGTTTGTTTGGTAGAGGAAATTTTTTCTCGATCCATTTTGACTACTCAATTACATTTACTCGTACATTTGATTGATGAGATTGCACTTTGTGGGGCAGTTCATGCAAGGTTGATGTTTTTTCTTGAGCGCTTCATGAAAACCTTAAAAGATTTTGTGAGGCAAAAAGCATGGCCTGAGGGAAGCATGGCTGACGGTTGGTTAGTGCAATCATCCCTTGTTTATATCTCTGAATATCTTGCTGAAGTGGACCCCTCTCAACCACGACTATGGAAAGATGATGAAGACTTGAGGATGACCTCTATAATACCTCAAGGAAAAGGAATGAGTAAAGTGCTAACAAAAGAAGAACTTCGTAAGTTAAATAGTTTTTGTGTGCTCAATAGTGATGTAATGAGCAAATGGGTGACACTATATAATGAAGCAAGGGCAAGAAGAAAAAGCGAAAGACAAGCATTTTGCACCAAATATGGACGTAATGTCTCATTTCCAGATCATCTAAATGCGCTCCCACGTCATATTGATATAGATTGGTTACATGAGGTGGAGAGAATGGAAAAAGAGGAGGAAATTAATACATCTCAAGAAGAGTGGGAATACGCACGAGGTTTCTTATCAAAGGTGAGACATACTATCAATTAATTTGTTTCTAGTTATATTTTATATAATAAATTGACATGTTTGATCTTAATCTTTTACTACTAGTGCACATTATTCAATGCTATTTGGTGTGAGGATAAACATCTTCGAACTCAACTTATAGATGAAAAGAGAAATACCCAAGATTGTGATGTCCTTGCTCACTTCGAGGATGCCAATGGTACCATGGAAGGTTATTGTGGCTTGATCCAAGATATTCTGAAGCTTAACTTTAGACGATTCTTTATATATGTACTGGATGTGAATTGGTTTAAAGAAGTGGTAACAAATGGTGAGCATTGCACAATCAGACATCATCCAAGTGGTTTTGTAATCATTGACTCTACAAAATTTCACCAAAACAAGAATGACACATTAGTACTACCTCAACAATGTGAGCAGGTATATATGCAAAAGCTAATTTTTTTAATATGTATACATGTGATACATATACACAATATAATAAGTATTTAAGTTTCTTGCTTTTGTTTTTCAAATACAGGTTGTGTATCATCCAATGGTAAACAATAACCGATGGTGGTATGTCATCCCTATATCTAATCATTCAAAACCAATATATGGTAATATTATCGACATAGAGATAGCATATGACAATCCAACAATTAATGATGATGTACATGATGAAACCATAATGGATGATATGCATGATATAGTACAAGATGAACCTCGCAAGGATGTTCAAGGAAACACAGAAGAGGACAATAATGTGGTTGATGATATTGATGAAGTTATTGAGAAATATAGTAACACATCTGATAGTGGGATAGACTTATTTGTTTTGTTACCTCTTGGTAACATAGACCTAGAAGTAGATAGTTTAGCAAGGGCTAATCTCATTGAAGATGAGATGGATCATTCACTGTAACATACTTAATTTTCTTAATGATTCAATGTGTATTCTTAATTCTATGGAAAATTTGATGCGCACACGTGCATACTCAAGAATCAATAGTCAAGTTTAAAGCTAAATTGAATTTTTCATAATAAAAAGGAAGTACTTTTTATCATCTTCAAGTAGAGAAATTACGAGATACATGCAATGCTTGCTACTAATTGTATAATAAGGTTTCTGTCGCTTGCCGCTAATTACTTATATCAGGCTTGTCAACTGGAGGAACTGCCATTCATTAGAGAGCAATGCAAAAATAATTATTAACTCTGGTTTCTTTTAAATATTAAGATCAATTTTAGGTGGTTAAATAATTATGCATCTGAAGACGCGTCTATATTCACGTCTATTTGCACAAATATATAGACGCAAAATTCACGTCTATTTACACGCTCTTTTATATGCGCATATAGATGCAATGATAGACGCACCCGACTTTGCGCATCTAACATGCGCGTCTATGCCTCGTTTCTGTTGCGATGCTACTTCTCTCCCTCTACTTCTGTCTCCCACTCGTTCTTTTTCTCTCTACTTCTCCTTCTCTCCCTCTTCTTCTCTCTTCTCCCACCCACTCCTTCTTCTCAGCTTCTCCTTCTCTCTCCCCCTCTTCCCTTCTCTTCCCTCACCCTCTCCTTCTTAACCTCTCATTCTTTCTATTCCCCCAATGGCACAAAGCAACCAGGGGGGGAAAAGGTGGCTTATTTGGGGGCCTAGAAAGGCGGCTTGTTTGGGGGCCCAGGGAGGGTCCCATGGCATTTTGTAATTGGGGGGGGGGGGGTTTTGACCAGGATCGAAGGCCCCAGATGGCCCGCAGAGTGTTGACGGGGGGGAGGTGACGTGTGGGAAGCTGGGTGGCGGAGCGTTAGCACATCAGACCAGGGGGGAGGTGACGATGCAGTAGGTCATAGTGAGGAGCAGAACATCGTTCGGTCATCCAAGATTGTATAGCAGCTAGTGGCGGGGGCTACGGACGAGGGCCCAGGGCCTTGTGCAGTAGGATGGCGAGGCGGTAACGTGCGTGAGATGGGGCACCACTCCCACTCTCTCTCCCCCTCCCCGGACTGCTGTCCATGGGGAGAGAGGGGGGAAGTAAAAAATTTGAACTAGGGATAATAAAAATTTTCATTTTCTTAAGAATCTTTAGGGGAGGGTTCCTATGGCCCATTACAATCACCCATTGAGATTTCGGTCTTCTATTCCTTGTCATTGAGCTTTGAAGAGCTATCAAGTGTCATGATGAAAGCTAAGTATTCACTTTCAAATTTCATGTATTTACCTTGAGTTGAATAAAATTCATCATCCTTTTCTCCCATCTCACAAGCATCCCTGTGGCGAGAAACTTCATGAACTTTTGCACGTATTATTTCATATGACAATGGTTAGATTTGTTGTCACATATAAAATCTAGATACGATAGCTCATAAAACATGCAATCACCTTCAGACTACATCCTCTCAAGAATTTTCACTCCTCAGTAGAGATATCTATCCCTTTGCGAGAAGTTGCGATCAAAGCTCCATGTAACCATCACATAGACATAAATCGTTGCATCTCCTCCATGCCCTTAGGATTTCAAATCCGTCGATGGCGTGTAGAGAATCGAAATTCTGATCATGCTTCTTCCCAATATTTCCTGGTCTACTTGTACCTAGCGAGCCACTTCTCCATGGATGCATGATGTAACATACAAAAATGATTCACTTTCTTCTCCATTGCAACATCCATCATTTTTTCTATCATTCCAACCACTACATCTCCAGTCAGTGTATCATTATCCTTCAGCGACCATAGCATATTATTGTCGGAATCCACTCTTGATAGCCACTGTAAAATATGCACTAACGCCTCCGACACTAGCTAAACCTTCAGCCATGCTACCTTCCGGCAGCCGAGCTCGTTGTTGCACAAAGCCCTCCAAGGTTTTCATGAAGCGCTCCAAGAAGAACATCCATTGCATATGGATGGGTCCTGTGATCTCCACTTCATCTACAAGATGCACCAAGAGGTGAGTTTGTATCGTAAGTATGTTGGTAGGCAATTACTTCTCAAAGAGACAGAGACCATCTCCACCACTCCCCTGTCTTGTGGATTCAATAGAGGATGTTTTGATCTCCTTCTTGGAGATCCATTGCACTAAATTTGACAACTTGTAAATCACCTCACATATTTTTGGAGTGAGATATCCCATGATCATGATCCATAGTACAAATGACCACAAATGAAGAAGCATTACGAACACTGACTAGAGAGTAAATAGCAAAATACGCATGCTACTTACAACCAAGGTTAAGATAAACCTAACATATCTTATGCCAATCATGGGATTTTAGCCCTAATAGTTGGTTTTCTTTAGAGAAAGCAGACCTGATGAGGGAACGCATCATACCTATCGGGGTGCAGATAGACCTAATAATTTGCTTCACAATGTACTCTTCTATAGTAGATAGGAGACCCAAGGAGCATGAGGTAGTTGCAAGCGACCATCAGTGCTCAATTGTGACCAGAGCACCTCCATCTTGCCTATCTCCTTCAAATCTATTCATGCCCCTGTATTGTCTCTCTTTCTTATAATGTGGTCCCATAATAAGCTACCCACATCATTAAAAATATGCATGGGATCCAACAAATGGTTGATCTATAAGTAGGTCCAATACAACAACTCATAGAAAAACCAAGAACCGTCGCATTCCATTTGTATATGACTCCTTGTGGACCATTTTCAACTCGTAATAGCTTTGGACGTGCATTGGTGGTGAAGGTTATCCAAGAAAACCTTCCCTCAGTCTGGTAAGAAAGCAACATATCCTTGATATACCATCTTCTTCATGGCTCGTGACCTTTGGGAGTCTAATTGTGGCCCACACAATGGACATGCATGATAATCTGAGATAGCCAAATATATCCCAATACCCCTATTTAGTCAGCATAAACTTGAATGAGCTATGTTAGATATCACCAACAAGAACAGAAGTCCACTTATCTAAGCACCCCAAACCCCGAAAAGTCATGCATTGTCCACATGAGAATAGCTCATATATTGGCGGACTATCAACCATTGTGCTTGCTCATGTCTTCCATAGCGACCCCCTCCTTCTACAAAATCTTGAGCTCATCAACTAATGGACATAGGTAGACGTCCATATTCTTGATTTTGTAGCACCTAAGAATAAGCAAGCTAAGGATCAAGTGTCCTTTCTTCATAGAAAGCCATGGTGGAATGTTGTAGTTAACAAGGACTACATGCCATACACTATAAGCAGTTGAGTGAAGACCAAATGGATTCATGCCATCGATAGCAAGACCAAGACAAAGATTCCTTGGCTCTCTTGCAAAGCCTAGAAAGGTGAAGTCAATGTGGCTCCATGCATGTAAATCGGATGATATTCATTGGACTCCATCTGTGGATCTATTTTGTGTATACCATGTTGTCAAGCTCGCCATGCTCGATGTACGAAACATGTGACATATATGCAGTATAAGTGGAAAGTGTCTAAGAAATTTTTGAGATATGGCTTGCCCTTATTGCAAGTCCTATCGATACAGCTTGTGAGCACCACTACAAGGGAAGGGGGAAATAACGACGCCAAGTTTCGACGCAAATTAGAGGTGTCGACACAAATAGTGACGGCACTCAGATAAAAAAAACATGGCCAAAACTCGAGCGTGGCATTTTGCGAAAGAGTTTGTGAAAGAGAGAGCGAAAGAAAGAGCAGAAAAGGGAGAGAGAGGGAGAGAAAGAGAGAAATAGAAGGAAAGAGAGCTTCTCCCCGCTGTGCCAGCATTCACAAAGAAGAGGAGGAAGTGTATGAAGGGTGAAGAAGAGCCATCCTGAAGAGGAGACTAAGAATCCATCTTTGAGCCTTTGCGGTGAGTACATTGCTCCCTCTTGTTTTGTTCTTGTTCTTTCTCCTTTTCTTTTGTTTGTTTGTGTTGAGAAAGAGGTGCATTGAGGGAGAAAGAGAGGAAATGAGAGAGAGAGAAGAAGAAAGGAAAAGGAAGAAAGAACGAGAGAGAGAGAAGAAGAAAGGAAAAGGAAGAAAGAACAAGAGAGAGAGAGAGGGAATAAACATGAAATATAATAAAGAAAGAGAGAAAGTGAGAGAGAGAGGGAGGGAGGGAGGGAGGGAGAGAGGAGAATAAATGAGAAAATACAAGGGGGTAGAGAAAAACAAAGAGATACTGTAGTCATGCAAGAGGACATTTCATGGTGCTAACACTTCTAATAAAGAGATGACAACCCTAATAAGACTAGGATCTCACCTTAATTAGCCTACAAAATCACTCACAAGTGGTTGGATCATCAAAAAAGGGAGTTTACACATTGTGTAGTGTTGTAAACATTGTGATTGAATGCTTTTTTACATTCAATCAGAAAGAAAGAGAGAGAGAGTAAGAAAGATAGGCAATGAGAGAGGGAGAAGAAGAAAGAAAAATGAAGAGAGAATGGGAGAGAGAGAGAATAAACTTGAAAGACAACAAAGAAATGGAGAAAGAGAGAGAGAGAAAGGGAGGGAGACAGGAGATTGAGTGAGAAAACATAAGGGGGTGGAGAGAAACAAAGAGAGGGGCAACAAAGAAAGAGAGAGAGAGAAAGAAAGAGATGAGAGAGAACATAAAACGAAGAGCGCAAAGAAAGGTGCAAAGAAAGGTGCAAAGAATGTGGGAGAATCAAAGAAATGGAGAGAAAACCAAGATGACAGTTGATGTTATTTTTGTTGAGTTACAAGAGAAGAAATCCCTTCTCAAATAAATTCAGAAAGAAAAAGAGAATGAGAATAAAAACAAATTGTTTGTTATAACGTAGATAAAATGGAAAATGATGAAGATCGTGATGTTCAAGATTGCAAGTTATATTTTAATCAGCATGTCCGATGTCCTTGCTCTCAATGCAAGCTGGCAATCAAATGAAAGCATTGCTTGTCTATAGAACACATATGATGCTTCGTCGAGTTTCACTCGGAGATCATTGATCAGAAAATCTCAGACTTTGAGAAAATGATAATAAATGTGTGTAATAATCATGCATTATATTTGCAAACTAATTGAATATCATATATAATAACATTGGATGTGACCATAAACTTTCTGCAAAGAGGTGACATCGTATCCTAAGGATGAGTGCACCTATTGAGCTAATTAGAAGATTTTGTGGATATGCGATGGATGGAGTGCCTGAGTCAATCCACCACTTGGAAGGCACTACCCAGTCTATATTGTCAATACCAAAGGAGACAGGCATCCTTTCAAACTTTCCTACAATCTAGGAGCCTGAAATGGAGGTAATGATTGATGCATTGATGCCCATGGATACCAATACATCTAATCTGCCTAGAGAGGAAGCATCCATACCATTATATGATGGGTGCGGAGAGTATCTCGCCTGAAGACACTACTTGTACTCCTAAGTGTGCAAGCAAAATATGGGTGGAGCGATGCGAGTATGACTGAGTTGTTCAGGTACCTTCTACTTACTCTTGGTTGATTTCTTTTCGACACCATTATAAAAAAACAATTGTGTTTTTTCAAGGTGTTTTATGATTTCTTTTCAAGTTGCTAAAGTATCATATATTACCACTTGGAAATACCATGCCTGAGTCTTTGTGATGATGCATGACATGTTTTAGGAAAGCTTGGCATGGACTACAACAGCATCCATGCATGTGTCAACGATTGCATGCTATTTCGAGGAGAGTACGAGACTATGGAGACATGTCCAAAGTGTGGTGCTCACAGGTATCGACAAGACTTGCAAGGGCAAACTATCCCTTAGAAAGTTCTTAGACACTTTTCACTTATCCTCCATATACTTCACATGTTTCATACGTTGCGCATGGCGAGGTTGACAATGTGGCATGTTTAGAATAGATCCACAGATGAAGTCTAACTAATTTCAGCGAATTCACGCACATGGAGCCACATTCACTCTACCTATGCTTTACATGAGAGCCAAGGAATCTTTAACTCGGTCTTGCTATGGATGGTGTGAATCCATTTGGTCCTTGCTCAACATCTTACAGTGTGTGGCCTATAGTCCTTGTTAACCACAACACCCTAGCATGGCTTTCTACAAAGAAAGGACACCTGATCCTTAGCTTGCTCGTTCCTGGCCGCTACAAAGTCAAGAATATGGATGTCTATCTCCGTCCATTAGTCGATGAGCTTAAGATTCTGTGGGAGGAGAGGGTCGTCATGGAAGATATGAGCAAGAAAAATGCCAATATATGAGTCATTCTCATGTGGACTATGCATGACTTTTTGGGATTCTCTGAGTGCTCGAGTAAGTAGGCTTCCATTCTCATTGGTCATATCTACCATAGCTCATTCAAGTTTGTGTTCACCAAATAGAAATGTTCGGACTGGCTTGGTTACTTCAAGTTATCATGCATGTCCATTGTGTGGGCCAGAGTTAGACTCTCGAATGTCACGAACCATGAAGAAGATGGTATATCAAGGACATGTCACTTTTTTACCGGAGGGTCATGAACTAAGGGAAGGTTTTCTTGGACGACCTCCAGCATGAATGAACGCCCAAAGTTGGTACGAGCTGAAAATGGTCCACACAAAGTCACATCCAAATGGAATGCAATGATTTTCAATTTTCTACAAGTTGCCATATTGGACCCACTTACAGATCAACCACTTACTTTATCCCATGCATATTTTCAAAAATGTGGGCATCTTACTATGGGACCACATTACAGGAAAGAGAGACACTGTAAGGGAACGAATGGATTTAAAGGAGGTAGGCAAGATGGAGGCACTTTGGCCACAGTCAAGTGCTAATGATCGGTTTCTACTACCTCGCACTCCTTGGGTTTTTTCCACTAAAGGAGAGCGCATTGTAAAGAAAATTATCAGGTCTATCCGCACTCCGACAGGTATAATGTGTTCTCTTAGATCCACGTTTTCTAAAGATGACCAAATAATAGGGCTAAAATCCCATGATTAGCATAAGATATGTCAATCATGTACTACGAAAGGATTGTAAGTGGCCTACGTATTTACTATTTGGAGTGTAGTCATTGTTCATAATGCTTCTTCATTTGTGGTAGTTTGTACTACTGATCGCGATGGCAGGATGCCTCACTCTAGAAATACCCTGGGCGATTTACAGGTTGTCAAATTTAGTGCAATGTATTTCACAGAAGGAGATCAAGACATCCTCTATTGAATCCACAAGGCGGGGAGCAGTGGAGATGGTTTGTCTCTTTGAGAAGTGCCTACTCACCAGCATGCTCACGATACAAACCCACCTCTTGGTGCACCTTGTAGATGAAGTAGAGATTGCGGGGCCTGTCCATACGCAATGGATGTTCTTCTTGGAGTGCTTCATGAAAACCCTGAAAGGCTTTGTGCACAACAAGCTCAACTAGAAAGTAACATGATTGAAGGTTGGTTGGTGTCGTAGGCGTTAGTGCATATTTCACAGTGGCTACCAACAATGGATTTAGACAATGGTATGCTATGATCGTTGAAGGATGATGATATATTGACTGGAGATATGGTGGTTAGAAATGGGATAGAAAAAGGATGAATGTTGCAATGGAGGAGAAAGTGAATCGTTTTTGTATGTTGCACTATGCCTCCATGGAGACGTGGCTCGCTAGGTATGAGCAAGCCATCCCCAGATGATGCACGACCCATGTCTCTAATCATGCCCTCGCTACCTCCCACTGCTGCAGCCATCATCTTGGAGAATCTATGGCCTTCATCTTGAGTCTCTGCTAATCCTTTGCATCTAGCTACTCGAGCTTTGAGGCACCACTCTTGAGTGCCTTCTTACATGCGTCTAATCATCTATGTGGCATATATGCACACATACACTCCATCATCCACCACCTAGTGGAAAGCCTCTTTACTGTCGTACTAGAAACTCCTCATGCAAAGATGACACTATATAGTCCTTGCTCCCCTCCAATATATTCTTCCAATGGTTCAGAACATTGTGTCTAAATACTTGTTGGCACAACTCTCTCACGAGAGACATCACCCTCCTTCCCTCATCGTTCATAATCATAGCACCTCTCTTGTCATCTATGAGGTATCCATATTGTGCTGGAATATGTCTAAGGTGTGTCCTCTTCCACCTGCAACCACACTCTTAGGCATAACCAGGAGACCCTTGTATATCTGGCATATCCACGGGGGTGGTATCTCTCAGAGTAGCACCAATAGGGGTGCCACCTCTGTAGACGCATGAGTGAAACTTAGAGTCACTGGAGTAGATGTCCCTATAGGTGTGACAAATCTTGGAGGTGACAAATCTCCACCATATCTACAAGATGGAGATACTACATCGGTGCCTCCATAACATCCACTTAAGCCATCCTCCTGGAACCTATACAAGAGCAAGGAGTAGCGTCCCGCTCTGGAACCAAGCACGACATCTCCTCCATATCCTTAGGATATTGAATCGGTCAGTGGCATATACTACATCGAAATTCTAATCACGCTTCTTCCCGATCTTTTCTAGCCTATTCATACCTAGTGAGGCACTTCTCTGTGGGTACATGATGCAATATACAAAAATGATTCACTTTCTCCTCCATTGCATTATCCATCCTTTTTTCTACTCCATTTTCAACCACCACATCTCTGGCAGTCTATCATCATCCTTCAGTGCCATAGCATATTGTTGTCTGAATCCACAGTTGGTAGCCACTCTAAAATATGCACTAATGCCTCCGACACTAGCCAACCTTTGGCCATGCTACCTTCTGGCCAAGCTCATTGTTCCACAAAGCCCTTCAGGGTTTTCGTGAAGTGCTCCAAGAAGAATATCCATCGTGTATGGACGGGCCTTGCAATCTTCACTTCATCTACGAGATGCACCAAGAGGTGAGTTTGTATCATGAGCATGCTTATTGGCAGATACTTCTCAAAGAGATAGACCATCTCCACCGCTTCTCATCTTGCGGATTCAATAGAGGATGTCTTGATCTCCTGTGAGATCCATTGCACTAAATTCGACAACTTGTAAATCACCTCAGGTATTTTCCAATAGTCATATGCTTGTCTCAGAGATTAAGCCGTGCATGTGTAAGTATAAACTCTCTTGTAATGTGAAACTACGAATGGCTCATTAAATCATTTATAGTTTCTTTGATGGTACCTTGCTACTGGGATAACTATAGTAATTCTAGAGCTTTGGAGTGAGGTATCCCACAATTGTGATCGGTAGTACAAACTGTCACAAATGAAGAAGCATTACGAACATCGAGTAGACACTAAATAGTAAAATATTGAACCTACTTGCAAACAAGGTCAAGAAAAACTTGACATATCTTATGCCAATCAAGAGATCTCACCCCTAGTAGCTAGTCATCTTTAGATTTCATAGGCACTCTAATATTTTTGTATATGATATTCAATTACTTTGTGAATCTAAAGCATGATGGATATGTACTTTTCTTACCATTTGCTCAAAGTTTGAGATCGCTTGATAAATGATCTCTGATTAAAACTCAATGTCATACATGTTCTATGGACAAGCGACGCTTTCGTCTGATTACTAGCTTGCATTGAGTGCAAGGACACGGGACACACTGATTAAGATATGCCTCGCAATCTTTGACATTACGATCATCATCGTTCTCCATGTAGTCTATGTTATGGCAAACAATAGGTTTTTGTTCCCCTCATTAATGATCTTCCTTCATTTTAATCTCTACTCCTATTTCTCTGCCTTTTTCTTTATTTGTTTGCCTCTCTCCATTGCTTTTTGTCCATCCCTTTTCTCTCCATGTTCTCTCTATCTTTATCTACCCCCTCTTTATTTCTCTCCCCACCCCTCTTTCTCACCTCTTTTCCTTTTTTTTATTTTCCTCCCTTAATCCTTCTTTGTTTCTCTTTCCATTCCTCTTTCTCTTTTTTTATTTGCCTCCCTTCATCCTTCTTTGTTTCTCTCTTCCCCCCCCTCTCTCTCTCAATGTTTCTTTCTCTCCCCCATCTTCCCTCCCCACTCTCACTTCTTCTCTCTTTTCCTTTTCCTCCCTTCTTCTCTATACGTATTTCTCTCTTTTCCTCTCCACTTGCACTCGGTGCATCTTGTTACAATCAAAATCAAAGATAAAAATAAAAACTCATAAAACAAGGACATTGAAAGACCCTCTCTCCCCACCCCTCTTTGTGTCTCTCTTCCCCCTCCCCCTTTATTTTTCTATCATTCCATTCTCTCTAATTCTCTTATTGCTTTCATTTTTCTCTCTCCTTCTCTCTCGCTCTCTATTTTTATTCTTTCCATCTCCCCTTTCTCTCTCTTCTGTCTCTTTTTCTCTCCCTCTCTTTCTAGCTCTCTCTTTTTTTTTCATTCTCCTTCCTCTCTTTACCTCACCCTTTTATTCACCTCTTCCTTCACTCTCCATTTCTTTTTCTCTCCCCTCTGTCTTTCTTTCTTTCTCTCTCTTTCTTTGTTGCCTCTCTCTTTGTTTCTCTCCCCTCCTCCTTGTTTCTCTCACTCATTCTCCTCTCTCCCTCCCTTCATGTCTCATTTCTCTCTTCCTCTCTCTTTGTTACCCTTCCCCCCTCTCTTTCTCTCTTCCTCTCTTTCTTTGTTATGCTTCCTATTTTTCTCTCTCTTGTTCTCTCTTCCTCTTCCTTTTTCTCTCTCTCTCTCTCTCCTTTCCTCTCTTTCTCTCTCTCTTTCAATGCATCTCATTACAAAGAAAAACAAAAAAAGAAAAGAAGAAAACACATAACAAAGTAAGAAGAGGAAATGTACCTAACAGAAAGGCCTGAGGATGGATTCTTTGCCTCCTCTTTGCGATGTCCCTTCTTTCTCCCTTGTGCACTTCTCCCTCTTATTCCTGTACAGTGGTGGTGACAGCGGCGGCAATGAGAAACTCTCATTCTCTCTCTTTCCCTCTTCCTCTCCCTCTCCCTCTCCCTCTCCCTCTCAATGTGACAATCTCTCTCACTCTCTCTTTCGCTCTCTCAAAAATGTTTGCAACAAATTTTGTGATCAGGTTTCAGCTCTTTTTTTTTCCTTAGACTATTTGCGTCACAAATAGCATCACCAAATTTTACGTTGCAAACCCCCATTGCTTTTTCTCCATTTCCTTGTAGTGTTCATTTTGATAACTTATATTAGTGATAGTTATAATTTTTTAAAGGATATAACTCAATCTTGTTGTAAAGAAAGATGTTCTAAGATTGAGGAATCACTTATTAACAAGACATAGAGATGAGCTATTGTATGGTGAAAGTAAGTTAACCTAGTATTCATTTTATGTTTATTAGCATTAACATATTCAGAAAATAGGTATAAAAATAAACAATTTACAAATCAAATCATAGTGTTTCTCAAATTATACATCAAGATTCCTTGTTTGAAGAGCTTTTTGATGATATTTGGGATAATATTTAGATCTGGCTAATTCACATTTCAAATTTGTGCTAGTTAGCATGTGCATGGACATACTATTTGATAAAGGTTAACCTACTTTCAATGAGGTTCCACCTGATAGTAAGAGCTTTCTTGTAAGCATTGGCTACTCAAATCATATTAATGCACACAATTTTCAATTACAAGACTCTCTATATGCTTAGTATAATCTTCCCATAAACTTGAAGCTTATTAGTATAGTAAGATCCTCTAGAAGCTCTTAAAGGTTAAAAGGAACATTCAACCTTACCTTGATATACTTAAACTTAGATAAATTTCATGTGTATAGAGTGCCTTTTGGCCAATGCATGCATGAGTGAGGACTGGTTTCTTTTATTACAAATTATGATGTATATGTTTGGTATATAAAGTGCATGCCATGTGAACAGTTGGGTTTATTTTATTTTATTTTAATAGTGCATTGGGTGAGAATGCGAGTGAAAAACATGATCAGCTTGGTTTATTTTAAGAATTAAATATATGGTTTATCATACACCAAAAAATCAAAAATTTGATACATGTAGGGTGTATATATGCACCCTAATCTGAATGCACATACTAAAAGAGAACAACCACATCTAGAAAGGAAACCAAAATGCAATCTAGCTAGTTTGAAAGTTGACAGCATCAAAAGAAAGGTCAAAACACGATATGTATATTTGTGTAATATATTTTTTACTTTTTAGATTTTCTAAAAAATTATGTATTTTTTAATTGGGTTAAAGTGAGCCAATTGAAAGAATATCAACAATGAAAAGTATGAAATTTTAAATATGATTTTTTAAAGATTATTTTTATATTTTTATGCCATTTGTAATCCATTTTGTGAATTCTAAAATATTTTTAATGGAATTTTGAGATTTATAGTGGATTTTATTAAACATTTATTTTATTTTATTTAATATTTTCAAATGAGATTTTCTATCCAAAAATTTACAAGTATATATATTACTATTCTTGTAATTATTTTCTTTTATATTTTATTTTTTATTTAAAGGTTTTTAGCAATTTTAAATTAACGAGAAGACAGGTACCAAAGTTTGCAATGCTTTGTGTGTGAACATCAACAACAAGGAGTCCTACGGCATGGATAGAATCCCCATGCCCATTCTTGTGTGTGAATAGCAACAAGGAACCATGGATACAAAAAAATCAAAGCAGAAACATGTGCTTCATTAGTGATAGAAAAGATGGCACCTTAGGGGGAAGAGATTGTAGGGTGGTGTTGTCGACGGCAGGAATTGGTGGATTTAATTTTGGTTGGTGTTGGTGCAAGTGGGCGAGGATGGGGATGGGAATGGGGTGTGTGGGAGGGGTGTGGATGGGAAACCTAAGGGGAAAGGGGGATTTGGTGGGTGAGGTTGGAGCCGATTTTCTAGGAGGCATGCGGGTAGGAAATCTGGGGGAGGTAGGGGGTGTTAGGGAAAATTAATGGAAGGATGGGAATGGGTTGTATGGGAGGGGAGAGGAGGGGTTGGGACAAGCAGGCAGAAGAGAGGAGGGATTAGGAGAAGGAGGAGGAGGCAACGTTGGGAGCAGGGCACTACTACCAAGAGGCGGCGACAGGTAGCTTGCGGCGGGTAGCATGATGGGCACCAGAGGTAGCGGTCTATGGGCTAGTGGAGAGCACTGAGTGATCGGCCATAGGGTGGAGAAGGGAGAGGGAGAGGAGAAGCAAGAAGATGAGAGAAGGAGGAAGAGGAATAAGGGGGAGAAGGAGAAGGCAGAGGAGAAGTAGAAGAGGGAGAAGGAGGAGGAAGGGGAGGAGGAGGGAGGGAAAAGAGGGCACCACATAGGAGGAGAGAGAAGAAGAAGAAGAAGAAGAGGAGGAGGAGGAGGAGGAGGAGGAGGTGGTGGTAAAAAGGAATGAATGGACGAGTAGGGGATTTTAATTCTTTTTTCATTTTTTATACTTTCTTAGTTTATTTTTGTTGGTGTTTTTCTTTTTCTTGTAAAGGATGAACCATGGACTACTGAGATTAGACGGGAGTAGGTAGGAGCGGGTAGATCATGGGCCAGTCGGACGCAACACATCAGACCCACTGGTACCCATCATGAGACAAAAATCGGGCATTCATGTGGCATACAAGGAATTTGACAAGTGAAAAAATAATTAAATTTAATTGGGGATCAATCAAACGTCAAATGAATAAGTAAAAACAAGGAAAATTGGGGATAATATAGCTTAATTGATGCTTTGGATGGAAAAAAGAGGGATTTACATTTAAAAGTACCAAAATAAACACTTAGCCCATTAAGTAGATGATCGATGTCGACTATCATTGATGCGCTAAGTGTCATAGCCAACTTCAGGAGGTACCATGGCTTGCCAAAGCACACTCCAATCTAGGCACAGACCATGCAATGACACCCATGGAGGTAGCATTTTTTATGAAGGCCTGTTAAGTTGTCGAGAATCATTAGGAAAAAAATGAACTCACAAATGGGCCTTTTAGCCTCCCCCTCTCTCCTCCTTAAAGCAAGGAAAAGAGGAGAGAAGAATAGTAAAATAATCCTCCTCTCTCTCCACTTTTGCAATCTCGTTTTGCCTTTTTTATATTATCTACAAAGATATACTCACTACAAGATATGGGTCTTATACTGACATTAAAAGCGACGAAAATGTGAATAACAAAATTTGCCCCCGTCGCCGCAAAAAGCGTTGTTATTGGCGACCCCATAGAACAGACGGTATTAGCATCATTATCAGCATCGCTATTTGCGTCGGTATTTACGACGCTGATATCGACGCAAATAGCAACGCTGATAATGACGCTCCACGATGCTAATAACAATGCAAATAATGACACGTGTAGGTAAATTTGGGACGCTAATAGCGACAGTAACAGGGAAAAAAAATTGCAGCCATATAAAATAGTTTCTGCAATCTGTACAGTGCTTGTGTAAACAAAAACAAAGTGTACTTAAATCATAACATTGATACATGAAATAAATACGTGATCGCATAATGAAAGCGACCGGTACAATCATGACAAGATATCACTACTACATAGAAAATGTCTACAAAGATCAGGCGACCAAAAAAGAAGGGTGTGTGAGCTCTAGGGATCCAAGGGCGAGCTACATATCCTCGCCATCCGAAAGCTCGTCCCGCCGCAAAGGAGCATCGAACGGACTCTGCAAAAAAAGAAACAACTACACATCATTCCACTATACAATAATGCATTCTAATTAAACATGGTAACTACGGACAAGAAAGATGAGTGACTTACAGGGCCGCCGCGTCTATACAATCGATCGATCAATGCAGTGAGACCGGGCCTCTCTGCATATTGAGTCTCAAGGCCGGTCGGATCGTGATTTGTAATGGAGTGCTGCAAAGAAAACAAAATACTAACTGTTAGAAACATGATTGTCAGTACAAAGGATATTGCAAAAAAATAAGCAAGCAAAACAAAAGAAAAACTTACAAAGTCCTCCAGATATGTCCTATGGCCACCACTCCCAAGATGATGGACCACTCTGGCCTCTAGTTGTGCCCTCGTCGCCTCGCGCTGCTGACTTCAACGTCCTGGAGAATCTGTAGTCTCCTCTCTTAGTCGGCGCCAGTCGTCCGCATCTAGCCACTCGGGCTTTGCAGCCCCACTCTTGAGTGCCTTGCGTGCATCCGATCGTCTATGTGACATATATGTACGCATACAGTCCATCATCCAGCCCGTAGAAAATCTATCTGCTGTGGTTGGAACCGAAAACTCCTCATGCAAGGATGCTAATATGTAGTCCTTGCTCCCCTCTGGTATGTTTTTCCAATGAACTAAGACGTTGTGCCGAAAAACTTGTTGGTATAACTCTCTCATGCGAGCCATCACCCTCCTCTCCTCATCATTCATGATGATGGCTCCTGACCTATCATCGACAAGATAGGCATATCCCTCTGGGGTATGCCTAATATGGGTCCTCTTCCACTTGCGTCCACGCTCTTGGGTATATCCAGGAGACCCCTGTACATCTGGTGTACCGATCGGGGTAGTATCTATTGGTGTAGTACCCATAGGGGTGCCACCTACAAACGGCTAAGCAAAAGCCAGAGTAATTGGAGTAGACATCCCCATAGGTATGACAAATCCTGGAGGTGATGCAACTCCAACTAAACGACGAGACGGAGACACCGTGTCCGTGCCTCCACAGCGTCGCACTTGTATCCCATGCTGACCATGGACTCACTGCCTCCGCATCTCTATAGCATCCCCTTGACCCTAAAGCACTCCCTCCCTCTGGCCCAAGTCTGGAGCGTCGACCTCGTCTGCTTGAAGCGGAAGCATCTAATCGATCTAGTAGAGCGGTTTGATGATCTCTGAATCTCACCATCTGATTTGGAGATATGCACGTGAAGATATCATGCAATTCCTCATCGCTCATCCCTCAACTCATCCTGAAAAGGTAACCTGCACATACAAAAAATGATGTTATCATAATCAATTTAAATCATACAAAACACAGTAATATAAATTCTAAAAATTTTATCTCACTCAAAATGCATATCTTATGTACCCTTATAAGCCATTAGTCAATGAATTGAGTAAGTGGATGCTCCAAGTATGAAGTATCCTATGATCCCATGTCAATCTCCTGACATAACTCCGCATACACTGGAAGGTCGATAGACATGTCACCACAAAAGGATGAGTCCACCTCGTTCTCAAAGAATTCTTGGACTCCTGTATTTCCATCATTGTTAGCTGATGTTGGCTCCTCTACATGCTCCAAGATTTCGGTGGCCTCCACCCCTTGCAATATCGATCCCTCTATTTGCATATTGTCCTCATCTATGCTCGAAACATCGCTTTGATCATATACTATTGCACTTCAGGGAGCTGAAGGTATAACATACCAGCATCGAGGTTGTCGAGGGTTTTGATAGAAGATTACCTGTTCACAAACATGTACAAGAGAGATTAAATTATTGTGACATATACCGTGTCGTAATACAATTAACAAATAAATGAGTTCATGCACCTATTCACAATGAGCCAGCAACACAAAGGTGTCGCGCAAATCTGTCCATTTTTTTTCGAAATCTATTTCAAGAAATCCAAATGGACCTCGTCAAACTGTTGCTCTAGCTCCTTCAAGTACCACTTTGAACCATTGCACATCGAATAGTATCATGGAGAAGCTACGGTAACCCACCGTAACAATACTTTGCAAGTTTCCAAAATACTCCATCTTATCTATAACCGTGTTTGGATCCGTTGCTCGTCGTCGGCTCTCCTGCTCGAACCTTGCCATGATACCACAGTCCATTGTGGAGTGCATTTTATCAATACTCTCCACGAGAAAATGCCGTCTGCACGACCACGTTGTACTATATATTTTGTATTGTACATTGAAATACTCAAATTAGTTGTCACGTATAAAATATAAATACAAAAAATCCTAAACATGTCATCACCTTTGGACTACATCCCCTCGAGAATTCCCACTCCTCCATTGAGACCTCTGCCCCTTCATGAGATGCTACGGTCAAAGCTCCATGCAACCATCACGTTGACATGAATCGCGATATCTCCTCCATGCCCTCGGAATATCGAATCGGTCGATGGCACATACTACGTCGAAATTCAGATCCCGCTTCCTCTCGATCTTGCGTAGCGATCTGGTACGTGGCGAGCCACGTCTCCATAGAGGCATGGTGCAACATACAAAAGCGATTCACCTTCTCCTCCATTGCAGTATCCATTCTTTTTTCTATCCCATTTCCAACCACCACATCTCTGGTGAGTCTATCATTGTCCTTCAATGACCATAGCATTTTGTTGTCTGGATCCACCGTTGGTAGCCATTGTGAAATATGCACTAGCACCTCTGACACCAACCAACCTTCAGCCACGCTACCTTCTAGCCGAGCTCATTGTCGCACAAAGCCTTTCAGGGTTTTCATGAAGCACTCCAAGAAGAACATCCATCGCATATGGACAGGTCCAGCAATCTCCACTTCATCTACAAGATGCACAAGAAGGTGGATTTATATCGTGAGCATGCTAGTAGACATATATTTCTTAAAGAGACAGACCGTCTCCACTACTCCCCGCCTCGCGAATTCAATAGAGGACGTCTTAATCTCCTTCCATGAGATCCATTGCACCAAAGTCAACAACCTGTAAATGGCCTTGCATATTTCTGGAGTAAGGCATCCTGCAATCACGATCGGTAGTACAAACTGCCACAAATGAGAACGCATTATGAACAATGGCTACACTCCAAATAGCAAAATGTGCACGCCAATTACAATCCATTCCTAGTATAAACCTGACATTTCTTATGCCAGTCATGGGATTTTAGCCCTGATAATTGGTCATCTTTAGAAAATGCAGACCTGAGAGAACGCATCATACCCATTGGAGTGCGGATAGACTTGACTACTTGCTTCACAATGCGCTCTTCTTTAGTGGACAAAACCCAAGGAGCATGAGGTAGCTGCATGCGACCATCAGGACTCGATTGCGGCCGAAGCACCTCCATCTTGCCTACCTTCTTCAAATCCATTCGTGCCCCTATAGTGTCTCTCTTTCCTGTGATGTGGTCCCATAGCAAGCTGCCCACATTCTTGAAAATATGCATGGAATCCAACAAGTGGTTGATCTGTAAGTGGGTCCCCTATAGTGTCTCTCTTTCCTGTGATGTGGTCCCATAGCAAGCTGCCCACATTCTTGAACATATGCATGGGATATAAGTGGGTCCAATATGGAAACTCGTAGAAAACTGAGAACCGTCGCATTCCGTTTGGATGTGACTCCGCATGGACCATTTTCATCTCGTACCAGCTTGCGGCATTCATACGTGTTGGAGGTCGTCCAAGAAAACCTTCCCTGAGTTCATGACCCTCTGGCAAGAAAGCGGCGTGTCCTTGATATACCATCTTCTTCATGGTTTGTGACCTTCGGGAGTCTAACTGTGGCCCGCACAATGGACATGCATGATAACCTGAGGTAAACATACATGTCCAACACCTCTATCTAGTGAATACAAACTTGAACTAGATAAAATATAGATATTATCAACGAGAATGGAAGCCTATTTAGCACTCTCCAAATCGTGGAAAGTCATACATCTTCCACATGAGAATGGCTTGAATATTGGTGGACCGTTGACCATCCCGCTTGCTCATATCTTGCACGGTGACCCCCTCCTCCCACAAAATCTTAAGCTCATTAACTAATGGATGAAGATACACATCCATATTTTTGACTTTGTAGCGGCTAGGGACGAGTAAGCTAAGGATGAGATGTCCTTTCTTCATAGAAAGCCATGGAGGGATATTGTAGTTGACAAGGACTATAGGCCACACACTGTAAGAAGTTGAGTGCAGACCAAATGGGTTCACGGCATCCATTGCAAGATCGAGCCGAAGATTCCTTGGCTCTCGGGTAAAGCCTCAGAAGGTAGAGGCAATGTGGCTCCATGCACGTGAATCCGCTGATATTCGTTGAACTCCATCTGTGGATCTATTCTATGCATGCCACGTTGTTAAGCTCGCCATGTCGAATGTAGAAACATGTGGTTTATGAGGGGGATAAGCGAAAAGTGTCTAAGAACTTTTTGAGGGATGGTTTGCCCTTGCAAGTCCTGTCGATACCTGTGAGCACCACACTTTGGACATGTCTCCATAGTCTCATATTCTCTCAAAACAGTATGCAATCGTTGATACATGCATGGATGCTGTTGTAGTCCATGCCAAGCTTTTATAAAACATGTCATGCATCATCACGAGACTCAGGCATGGTATTTGCAGGTGGTAATATATGATATTTCAATAACCTCAAAAAAATCATAAAACACCTTGAAAAAGCATAAATGTTTTCAATGATAGTGCGGAAAAGAAATCAACGAAGCGTACGTACAAGTGTAACATGTCCACCTGTTCCCTTTCAGGACATGTCTTAGCAGTCCATCGGAGAGAGAGTCTAGAAAGCTCCACTGGCACTCCCATGGAATGTTATGAGGTTTGCGATCTATGACTTCCCGCGTCTGCCACGTAGACGAAGTATTCCAGTCGTTCCCACTTAGGACCGACCTGAATCAGGGTTTCCCCTAATGGTCACTTTTCTAAATGGTAGCTAGCATCGAACCCCAGACTACTTTGCGCAAAAACGCTAAGGACGAAGTAGATTCATGCTGCACTTGGTTCAAGGAGAATGGGGAACGAGAGGGATGCAAGGCTCAACCTCTCTGCTCATAAGGCATAGTCCCATTCTGTTCCCCTAAAAAAGCATAAATCGGGATTCTAGTAACCTAAACCCTAGGTCAGCGCCCTTGCTGTTCATTTCCTTCGAGAAGAGCTCCTTGCTGTCCATTTCGATTGAGAAAAGTTTCCGGCCAACCGGGACTACCCATCCGTAGGACAGACCCATGGCCACATCCATTGCACTTTCCTCAGGGTTGTTTTAGTTGTCTAATTACCTACCACATTTAGTTAGACACACATAAAGTAGCTTCCTTAATTAGTCAGTTAGACACTTGTTTCTTTATGTAATCTTAGCACTTGGTATAGAAAAACAATGTCAAACAAGTTCCTTTTCAACAGATTATATTATTTATCTTTGGAATACATCCATAAAGTCCAACCCGTAGGCTAATCCATAACCTACCGGAAGGCAATCCATAATCCGCCCGAAGGCTATCCAGCAATCTACAGGGATTACTAATCCAAGATTCCACGTGTAGACTAGTATGCGGGCCTCGAGATCCAATCCCGAGTCGCGTTGGCCTCTTGTGCAGGGCCCGGAAGGCAAGGGATTTACGGCCAGAGCCCCCTGGCACCCAAGCGTCCTCCTGCTTCAAGTAGCGCTCAACGGAGAGACCTGTCGCAGCGGGTTCGATCCATGTTCCCGGCGCGGCTAACAACCCCCTTGGTTAGGGTCAGGCAGATAGTTGGGGGTAAATGATGTTGCCTCTCCCTTCAGGCCTTCAACCTGAAGCATTAATTAACTTTCATCTTTTAGTTCCTTGAGCAAACAATGCAAACAGTGCTCCTAAACTGTTAGAAGCACAATCAATTCCACTGGTCGTTTATTTGGCCAATTGCTAAGGAGTGAATCCTTATCTCCGAAATGCATCTAGCATTCGATCCGGGATCAATTGCAACTTCACAAGATCCCCAAGGGTTTGTTTGTTCGCCCTTTTGTCCTTGGGTTAGGGCCATATCTTGTTAACCCAACTTAACCAACACCTTAAGTTTCATAACTCAACAGTAAATCCTGGTGACCATGTCGCTCTAACTTGATTGATCCTTTACTTCCAAGCAAATACATATCTTCCCTTAACTTGGCAATTGTCCCCAAGAAAGGTGATGTAACAGGATGATTACTCATCCTCTTGCAAGTTAAACTTGCGCAAGAACCTGCTAACCTCATTCCAAGGAATGGCAAAACTCTCTTGTGATCAAACCACAAGGCCATGCGACATTGCAACTTGTTGCACAAGTGTCGCATCTATTCCATGGGATCATTTCACCTATTGAACGGCGTTTCCTGGTCAAGGAATTATGTTCAAACAAGAAGCAGGGTTTAGGGTGTCTTCTTACCCAACCCAATCCTATTTGCACTAGGCTAACAATGTCCTAGGGATTCCAACTCAATCCAAGTTTTAGCATTAGGTCGAATGATCCTTGGGGTAGAGACCCTAGATCATTATTTGCATGAGCGTCCAATTGACCCAACATTCCGTGAATGTGGGTAGGACCTTTGGGTTTGAGGGTTTCGACTTTGCAACAAGTACGAAACTAGGCCGAATCCTTAAGGTGCTAAACCCTAGTTAGCACTTGGGGTATTTATCGTATTGACTGAACCATGCCTATACGAATCCCTTGCGGGTTAGGTGATTTAGATAATTCGATCTACTTGTCTTGCGACAAGGACGAGCCTTTCCTAGAGATGATAAACTAGTTTGCAAGACATCACAATACGTGTAAACATGTGAATCATTACTTCTACGTAACAAAAGTTTGCAATAACCCTAACTTTTCTTGCTAAAGTCATTACACATGATAATTTGGAGAGTAGTTTACAAAGACCTATGAGGTTTTACATCAAAGAATCATGCCAACAACCCTTTTGCCCAAACTTTAGAATTTCATGCTTTGACAAGCCAAGCAATCTTTTCCAATTGCAACCTGATGAAATGAAATTTACGAATATGTAACATGCGATCCTTTTCTAAATACAACTTTGTTAATGAAGTTGATGCAAGCCTAAGGCTAGTGTTGACTTAATCCATTTCCAAGCATCCTTTTTTCATGCAACTTACAAGTCCATGGTTCCATTCCTATACTATGCAATTGTCCAGGCTTTTGTTCTCATGTCGTGCAACAGACGTTAATGATTCTTTTCATGCGAGTCATAACAAGAAGGTTATTAACTAAATGCAAGATACTTTTTTCCTTCATGGCCAATGCACTTGACAACTTCCTTTTTAACCCTAGGCAATATGCATTTTAGGCTTCCACTTTGAAGATGCATGACAAGGCAAATTGCAACTTAGTTCATTGGATGAGTAAATGCTTTTCATTCATAACTTTGGAGATGCAAGATATGCGCAAATCCTTATCTATCATTCTAAGAGATAATTTATCAAGCGTACTTTTATCACTATCCATGAGTTAACGATAAACATAGAATGCATTTTCCCTATGGAATTAAGCGTACTTTAAACATTTCTTCATGTGGAAATAAATTCGTGGAACCTGGGTTTGTGGATCCGCGGTGATGTCCACGTGAATGTTAGGGGAAGAACCTCCCGTAGGCACACCTTGCGACTTCTTCGGAGCCATCGTTGAGGACTTGAACTCCTCCGATTACCCTCGCTTCTACGCGTTCTCCGAACAGCCTCGATTTTCCTTCTCCCTTGTACGCAAGAGATTCCTTCACCGAATTGTGGATCTTTAAAAACCCGAGAGCTTGTGGGTTTTGGGGCTTATGGGAAGGCTTGAGGGAATGGAGCTTTACAAGAAGGCTTGCGGTCTGCGAATTTTCTCTCCTTCGTGGGATCAGGCCCTTGGAAGCTGGGGTCATGAACCCCGAGAATGAAATGTATGCACAAGGCCTAGGGAGCCTGGGATTTTTACCCTTGGGGTCAATCGATGTGCTTAAGGCCTTAAGCCTTGCCTTTGGAAGCTTCCAAGAAGCTTCTAGGAAGCTTCTCCTTCCCAGAACCACATTGGCGGAAAAGATAATGATTGAGGAGAGGGGAAAAATAATCGATGACAGGAGGGGGGTTTATGACGGAATGGCGGGAGCCTGACGGCTGGGCATGGTAGGGCGTTCCTTGCGGTGGCCTAGTGGCGGATGGCGGCAAGTGTGGGCGGTCCTCACGGCTGCTTCCTCCCAGGACGATGGCCTCTCCTCTTTTTCCCCTTGTCCCCCCCATCCCTTCACCACAGGGGGGTTCTTATAGAGCTTAAGGGAGGCGAGAGACTCCACACACGTGGAGCCCCCCATGCTTCCCTCCTCTCCCATGCATATCCACCTCTTCACCTCCTTCTCCCACTCCCTTCCCTCCAGCCCTGCATCGGTTGGGGGAATTAGTAAAAAGTTTTGCTTTATTTTCATCATTATCCATTTTTTCCCCTTCCAAAAGGGTGTTTCCCCGCAGTTATGCAGTCTTGAACTCTTGGGCTTGATTTCATAATGCGGAGGCCTCATTTTTGCGTGTGCGGGTTACAGATTAAATTGCCAGTAATTACAATGCAGGAGATAACCTTGCACATGTTTTACACTGCGTGCGGGGAGTCATGTTTAGTAATATTTTCAAGCGAGAATATTATATTCTCTTCCCCTTGGAGGAATTGAGATGTCCTCATCTCGAGAAGAACTGGGGGTATTGTTGGTTGAGAGTGCTTTCATCCATCCAAGTGGCATCTCCTCGGGATAATCTTTCCACTGGACAAGGCATTCTCTCAAGGTTTTGGATCTCAATTGTCTCTCCCTAACATCTAAGATCCTGTCAGGTCGTAGCTCAAGGACTCCTTGGCTAGGCATTACAACTTGTTGGTCATGAAGTACAAGGCTAGGATTAGGTACGTACTTCTTCAGTAGGCTGATGTGGAATACATTATGAACCTTGAGGTTCTCAGGGAGTTGCATTCTATAAGCATTGGGTCCTATGCACTTGAGGATCTTGTAGGGTCCACAATACCTTGGACTTAGCTTCTTGCAATCTCCTAAGGATAGGGAGCTCTTCTTCGGGCGTACGCAAATGAAGACCGTGTCTCCTTCCTCGAAGATTCTATCTTGCATATGCCCTCTGTCTATCATTGGTGGCTTGGATGTCCTCTCTTGTTGACTTCATTTGGTCATCCATATCTTCCAGCATCTGCCTTGAGGCTTCAACCCTCAAGGTTGGATCATCTGAGAAGTTTAAAGGAATTCGACAGTCATGCCCATATAATGATTGAAAAGGAGTCATCTGAATACTTTGTTGGTAAGAAGCATTGTAGGCAAACTCAACCATGGCAAGTATTGAATCCACCTTTTTGGTTCACGGCAGCAGTGTGCCCTTAGTATATCCTCGATGACTTGGTTAACTCACTCTGTTTGACCAATCGGTTTGGGGATGGTAAGCTATACTAAAACAAAGTTAAGTCCCAATGGCTTCAAAGATAGCTCTCTAGAAGTGTGATGTGAAGAGAGAATCACGATCACTAATGATTCTTCTGGGCAACCCATGTAGCTTGAATATCTCCTTGATGAACAACCTTGCAATGTCTGAGGCTTTATAGTTTGTCTTAATAGGAATAAGGTGTGCAACCTTAGTGATCATATCCACCATGACCATGATGGAGTTGTATCCTCCCTAAACTTGGGGTAGGCCAACAACAAAGTCCATACTGATGAATTCCCATTTCATTTGGGGAATGTCAAGTGGTTGCAACTTTCCTGGCATTTTGACATGTTCGGCCTTAATACGTTGACAAGACAAACACTCAATGATATATTTGAGAATGTCATCTTTAAGCCTCTCCCATTAGTAGCTCTTCCTAACTTCATTGAGGGACTTGGCATAGCCAAGATGTCCTGAGAAAGGGGAATCATGAGTTTTCCAAAGTATCTTCTGCTTGAGTGACTGGCTTGCCAGTATACATAGTCTCGTTCTATAGTAGACAAGTCCACTATTGATAGAGAATTTTTTATTCTTAGCCTGTAGCTTCGGGTCTTGATCCTTGATAGGGATCTCCCTTAGCATCTTCTGATAGGTTGAATCATGGCATGCTTCTTCTCTAGCTAGCTCAAGTATTGGATTGTTTGGCATGGATACCTTTGTGGCTAGAGATCTAGCTGTTGATGGATTTAGCAAGATTAGAGAATTAAGGAATGCCTTGTGACTGAGTGCATCAACAATTATATTCTCCTTTCCAAGTTGGTATTTGATTTCAAAATCATACTCTTCCAACACTTCAATCCACCGACGTTGCCCCATGTTGAGCTCGTTCTGGGTAAAGATCCACTTGAGACTTTTATGATCCGTCACTAGGGTAAAATTGTTACCCAATAGGTAGTGTCTCCAAAGCTTTAGAGTATGGATGACAGCTAACAGCTCTAGATCATGGGTAGCATAATTCTTCTCATAGCTCTTCAATTTCCTTGAAGAGTATGCTACAGAATGACCTTCTTGCATAAGCACACATTCTAGGGCAAGTGTGCTAGCATCAGTTACTACTTCAAACTCCTTAATAAGGTCCGGCAATTTCAGGATAGGTGCTATTACCAAACTTTTCTTTTAGTCTATCAAAGCTAGATTGTTTGGCAGTTGACCATGCAATCGATGTTTTCTTCTTCAGTAAATCTATCAGAGGTGCTGCAATCAAAGCATAGTTTTTTATAAAGACCCTATACCATCCTGTCAATCTAAGAAAATTGTGTATTTCTATGATAGTTGTTGGTATTGGCTATTCTAGAACATCTCTGACTTTGGCTAAATCCACTGAGATTCCTTCCGCTGACACAATGAATCCCAGATATTCAATCTGACGGTTGAAGAATGCACACTTCTTCATCTTGGCATAAAGCTTGTGTGCCCTCATTGTTTCAAGGACAATGCGAAGCTAGGGTTCATGATCTTCTTCCTGTTTGGAATAGACTAAGGTATCGTGGAAGAAGACGAGTACAAAGTCATCAAGATATGGCCTAAAGATATCTTGCATTAACATGTTAAAGGTGGCAGGTGCATTCATTAGCTCGAATGACATGACTAGGAACTCAAAGTGTCCATATCTTGTGTTGAATGTCGTCTTTGGGATATCTTCTTCCTTGATCCTTATCTACTAGTATCCTCACCTGAGATCAATCTTGGAGAATATATTCACACCTTGAAGACGGCGGTCAAGAAGTTCATCTATTCTTGGAATAGGATACTTGTTCTTAATAGTTGATTGATTCAACCCTCTGTAATCAATGCACAGCCGAAGCGTTCCATCTTTCTTCTTCTGGAACAGCACTAGAGCTTCCCATGACGAACTGCTGGGACGGATGTATCCCTGATCTAACAGTTGCTTGAGTTTCTCCTTCATCTCAATCGCTTCCGAGATGGACATTCTGTAAAGCCTCTTTGCAATTGGCACAGCTCCCGGCACTAGCTTAATTTCATGATAAACTTCCCTTTGAGGCGGAAGTTCTGTCAACTCCTCAGGAAATACGTCTGCGTACTCCTTTAGCCATGAAGGTTCTTCACTAGATTCTTAATTCTGATCTAGCTTGTTAAGCTTAATCAAGTAGACAAGTAGTCCCTTTATAGCTCCCTTTATAATCCAAGATGCCTTGGCCAATTGAATTTTTGGCTTTCCAGCCTCTCCTTGAGTTGTGACCAATTCCCCTTCGGAGTTTTGAAAGGAAATTTGACCCTTTCCACAATGAATGTGGGTGTCATTAGGTTTAAGCCAATCCATTCCGAACAAGCACACATGGATACCTAGGTTCATGACCCTGAATCTGGTGACTGAAGTCGACTTTCCCTCCTAGTAAGAATTCCACATTACATTACATCTCTACTTCATCTTTTAGCCAAGTGACCAAGTCACTTTACTTCTTTATCAATATTCATAGTCAAGAAAATCATTGATAAGAAGAAGTCTTATTTCATTCATATGGGCATAGCCCTTTCGGAGTACAATTATTCTTGGGGCGATGGAATAAGCTGATACATTAATTCGAAGAGAATAAGATGTTGTTGCATTCAGCTTCAGGAACTGAGTAGTAGTATGGATTGGGGTCATCGATTTTCAGGAATCGATAGGTCATTGGAATATTAGGGTATCTTTTCCTTTGATATCCGTTCTTCTCATGACGTCCCAACACCTTGATTCGGTTGGCAGGGATTACTCGAATCACTTTCCCATACACATACTTATTCTAATTAACCCTTCGACCTCCAACATGTAGGGTCGTGTTTGCGTGAGCCTCAATAAAGATGAATAGCTTCACGATCTTTAAGTCCTCCATTCACTTGATTCTCTTCAAGTTAATTCGAAGATACGCAAGTCGGTGAGCAGCTATGTAATAGATCCCTGAAACACCCACCCATCTCCATTCCACGTATAGAGGCGATGGATTGTAAATGCGGCCTAGGATATTCATCATATCGATCCTTCGTCGATAATCTGAGGCATGCATCACGGTCATAAACATGACCTGGAACACCATGAACATGTTCCATGCTTCATGACTCTACAAGACAGCATCGAAAGTAAGGAAATGTTCTTAATATCAACATTTTCTTTACTTCTTCTTATTAAGTTTTCTTATAAAGGCAGATCCTTCATTGGTTCGCTCTGATACCAATTGTAACGTGTCCACCTGTTCCCTTTCAGGACACATCTTAGCAGTCCATCAGAAAGAGAGTCTAGAAAGCTCCGCCCGGCACTCCTATGGAATGTTATGGGATTTGCGATCTAGGACTTCCCAGTCTGCCACGTAGCGGAAAGTATTCCAACCGTTCCCACTTAGGACCGACCTGAAACAGGGTTTTCCCCAATGGTCACTTTCCTAAACGGCAGCTAGCATCTAACCCCAGGCAGACTACTTTACACAGAAACACCACGGACGAAGTGGATTCATACTGCACTTGGTTCAAGGAGAATGGGAAATGAGAGGGATGCAATGCTCAACCTCTCTACCCATAAGTCATAGTCCCATTCCGTTCCCCTAAAACAGTATAAATCGGGATTCTAGTAACCTAAACCCTAGGTCAGCGCCCTTGCTGTTCATTTCCTTCGAGAAGAGCTCCTTACTGTCCATTTCGATTGAGAAAAGTTCTCGGCCAACCGGGACCACCCATCCGTAGGACGGACCCATGGCCACATCCACCGCACTTTCCTTAGGGTTGTTTTAGTTGTCTAATTACCTACCACATTTAGTTAGACACGCATAAAGCAGCTTCCTTGATTAGTAAGTTAGACACTGGTTCCTTCACGTAATCTTAGCACTTGACATAGAAAAACAATGTCAGACAAGTTCATTTTCAAAGGTTATCTTATTTATCTTTGGAATGCATCCATAAAGTCTAGACCGTAGGCTAATCCATAACCTGCCCGAACACAATCCATAATCCACCCGCAGGTTATCCAGCAATCCACAGGGATTACTAATCCAAGATTCCGCCCGTAGACTAGTATGTGAGCCTCGAGATCCAATCCTAAGTCGTGTTGGCCTCTTGTACAGGGCCCGGAAGGTAAGGGATTTACGACCAGAGTCCCCCCTGGCACCCAAGCGTCCTCCTACTCCAAGTAGCACTCAATGGAGAGACCTCTTGTGGTGGGTTCGGTCCATGTTTCCGGCGCGGCTAACAACCCCCTTGGTTAGGGTCAGGCAGACAATCGGGGGTAACTGATATTGCCTCTCCCTTCAGGCCTTCAACTTGAAGCATTAATTAACTTTCATCTTTTAGTTCCTTGAGCAAACAATGCAAACAGTGCTCCTAAACTGTTACAAGCACAATCAATTCCAGTGGTCGTTTATTTGGCCAAATGCTAAGGAGTGAATCCTTATCTCTGAATGCATCTAGCATTCGATCCGGGATCAATTGCAACTCTAAAAGATCCCCAAGGGTTTGTTTGTTCGCCCTTTTTTCCTTGGGTTAGGGCCATACCCTGTTAACCCAACTTAACCAACACCTTAGGTTTCATAAATCAATAGTAAATCCTGGCGATCATATCACTCTAACTTGATTGATCCTTTACTTCCAAGAAAATATATCTCTTCCCTTAACTTGGAAATTGTCCCCAAGAAAGGTGATGTAACAGGATGATTACTCATCCTCTTGCAAGTTAAACTTGCGCAAGAACCTACCAACCTCATTCCAAGGAATGGCAAAACTCTCTTGTGATCAAACCACAACGCCATGCAATGTCGCAACTTGTTGCACAAGTGTCGCATCTATTCCATGGAATCATTGAACAACGTTTTCTGGTCAAGGAATTCTGTTTAGACAAGAAACAGGGTTTAGAGTGTCTTTTTACCCAACCCAATCCTATTTGCACTAGGCTGACAACGTTGGGTCCTAGGAATTCCAACTCAATCCCAGTTTTAGCATTAGGTTGAATGATCCTTGGGGTAGAAACCCTAGATCGTTATTTGCATGAGCCTCCAATTGACCAAGCATTCCCTCAATGTGGGTAGGACCTTTGGGTTTGAGGGTTTTGACTTGGCAACATGATACCAGGAAGCATATTTCACGGTGGATTCCGTGCCACTGTGGATTCCGTGAGGTTTTAAGGTGGATTCCGTAAACTTTGTTGACCGGGGCTCATACACAAAGTGGATTCTTTGTGCGAGAAGTTGATGGGGACGCCTATCCTTTTCGGGCGTTTCATTAAATTAGTGTGTACATGGGTGATTCCATAGCGGGTGATTCTGCAAAATACATATTAAATTAATAAACTTTTATGAGTTTAGAGTGTGCACTCGTGATAAATTAAGGTTAGGATTGATTTCTAACTAGTTGATTTATTTATGTAGCTGAAGACTGCTAGGTATTCACTTTTGTCGGTTTAATTGTATTATTTTACTAACGATTGTGAATGCTTCAGTTGATGTGTAGAGATAGAAGCAGTGGCGGAGGAAAGCATTGGAGGATAGCGTGTATTCGAGTTATCACTTATATTTTGATGGGCGCATACCTTAGGCATGGCGCCTATATTTTGTCGCGCCTATTTATTGAGGCGTCGGATATTTATTTATTATTTTGTATGCGCATGGGCGCACGATTATGATATTTGTATTTGGACATTGTATTGGGTATGCATGACTGTTTGGGCGCCCGCCATTAGCTTTATTTCTATTTTGTGCTAAAGCAAACTCAAAAGCCAAAAGCGTACTATTTTGTAATTTGGGCTATTGTTTGAGCTTGAAGATAATTAATACATAAAATATATGCTTTGTGGAGCGCTCACACAAGGCATGGGGGGAGATTGCACCCAATTGGTCTCTTTTTCATGTCATGTATGCTTTCTACCTTGAGTTTTATGCAAAAAGTAGAGTTCTTTTGTTCTTGGGGACCTTTCGGCGTTCACTACGCAAGCATACAGCATCCGATTTGTGCACCAGTGGTATCAGAGTGAAGCTAAGAAAAACATATGCACCCTAGGCATAAAGAATTCCTTGTACAATTTAAAGATTGTTTTGCTGAAGATCTACCACCTGGATTACCTCCTTCACGTCCTGAAGATCACAAAATAGATTTAATTCCTGGTACACAACCACCTTGTAAAGCACCATATAGGCATAACTAGATAGAGCAGAAAGAAATTCAAAATCAAGTTGAAGAATTATTAAACAGAGGATTGATTAGACCTAGTAGTTCTCCATTTGGCGCACCTATTTCGTTGGTAAAGAAGAAGAATAATACTTATCGTATGTGCATTGATTACCGTGCCCTAAACAAGATTACTGTAAAGAATAGATATCCAATTCCTAGGGTCGATGATTTTATGGATAAACTACAAGGTTCTGCCATATTTAGTAAAAATAGATCTTAAATCTAGTTATCATCAGGTGAGATTAGATAAATCTGACATATTCAAGACTGCATTTAGAACACAATTTGGTCATTATGAATTTTTAGTGATGCCTTTTGGATTGACTAACGCACCTGCTACATTTAGTAGAATGATGAATCGCATATTTTTGAAATATCAGCATTGTGTTATTGTATTCTTTGATGATATCTTAGTATTCAGTAAAAATGAGAAAGAACATTATGAACATCTGTCTTTGGTTTTCAAGTTGTTGAAAGATAATCAATTGTATGCTAATCCGGAAAAGAGTGAGTTCTTTCAAACAGAAATTGAATATCTAGGTCATATTGTGTCATCAAAAGGTATTAAGGTTGACCCTAAGAAGATAGAAGCAATATTAAACTGGCCAGTACCTAAAAATGTGCATGAGTTACATTCTTTTGTAGGTCTTGCTAGTTTTTACAGGAAATTTGTGCAAAATTTTTCATTACTTGCTTTGCCTTTGACTAAACTTTTAAAGAAAGGTATTGTTTATCATTGGTCTGATAATCAACAGAAATCTTTTGGTTTATTGAAACATGCATTAACCCATGCTCCTGTATTACAACTACCTGATTTCAATAGACCATTCTTTTTAGTAGTTTACTGATGCTAGCAGATCTGGAATAGGAGCCGTACTTATGCAAGATAATCATCCCATAGCCTATTCTAGTTGAAAACTGAAACCCTCCAAACTTAAATATTCCATATATGATAAAGAATTGTTAGCTATTGTACAAGCTTTAAGACAATGGAAACATTATTTAATGGGTTCTGAGTTTATGATTAAGACTGATCAACAAAGTATTAGACATCTACTTAGTCAACCTTAAATATTTGACCGACATATCAAATGGGCAGCTTTTATTCAGAGTTATCATCCCCTTATCCAATATCAACCAGGTAAAGAAAATGTAGTGGCTGATGCATTAAGTAGAAGACCGACCATTCATAATATCTCTATTATATCATTTGATTCTCTAACCCCTATGAAAGATACATATCATCAGGACATTACTTTTCAATCTGATTGGAATAAATTAGTTGAAAATAACTGGATTCCTATTGATTCACTATCTTACAATGATGGATTCATGTTTTATGAAAAGAGATTATGCGCTACAGTTCCATTTATATCTTTTGTTTTGAATGAGATTCATTGTCCTCCATATCAAGGTCATAGAGGTATCATATCTACTTTACGTACATTAACTGAAGAATTTTATTGGCCACATATGGACACTGATGTATCCAACTTTGTTTCTAAATGTTTGATTTGTCAAAGAGTTAAGAGACATCATGGTAAACAATATGGATTACTTATGCCTTTATCTATTCCATCAAGACCATGGAAACAGATTTCTATGGATTTTATTTACTGGTTTACCTAATACTAAAGCTAACCATAATATGATTTGGACTGTAGTAGACAGGTTTAGTAAACAAGCATATTTCATTCCATGTAAGAAAACTTTAACAGCATCTCAGGCAGCACAATTGTTTTTGAAAACTGTTTTCACTAATCATGGATTATCAAAAGTTATTATTTCTGACCGTGATTCCAGATTTTGTAACAACTTTTGGATTACTTTGTTTGCTAACCTAGGAACAAAGATTGATTTCTCATCTGCATTTCATCCTGAAACTAATGGACAAATAGAATCTACTAACAATACTATTTTAGATCTTTTACATGCTTACACTATTTCTAAACCACAGACATGAGACACACACTTACATTTACTGCAGTTTGCATATAACAATACACCACACACATCTACAAAGAAAGCACCGTTTGAAGTGATTTATGGTTATAGATTGTCTACACCTGTTGCATCTTTATCAAATAGAATTCAGAGTGCTGATGATATTGCTAATATGCACGCTACTATTTTTTATGAAGTTAAAGACATGATTGCCAAAGCCCAACAATTGTATACAAAACAAGCCAATAAGAAAAGACAGGCCATGAATTTCAAAGTTGATGACTATGTTTGGTTGAGAATAGAAAAACGTAGATTACAAAGTGTAGATAAACACCCAGTTGTGAAATTAGCACCTAGATTCTATGGACCATTTAAGATCATTCACAAAATCAATGACAATGCATTCAAGTTAGAACTATCACCTCACTAGAAAATTCACAACACATTTCACATTAGTTTATTACGACCCTTTAGAGGCCAATTACCTGTACACCCTGTTTATGAAAACCCACCTTTGTTAGATGAAGAGACTGAAATACTTGAACCTGAAGCTATCATAGATACTGATTTTATGACCACTAGAACTGGCCGTAGATATTCTAGATATTTGGTCAAGTTTAAAAACCATCCTGTTGAAGAGGCCCAATGGATGCATGCTAGAGACTTCAATGCTTTCCCCACTCTGTTAGCTCCACATTGAGCTAATAGCAATTGAGGACAATTGCTATCCCACCCCGGGGGTATGATGCCAGGAGGCATATTTCACGGTGGATTCCGTGCCACAGTGGATTCCGTGAGGTTTTACGGTGGATTCCATAAACTTTGTTGACCGGGGCTCATACACAAAGTGGATTCTTTGTGCGAGAAGTTGATGGGGACGCCTATCCTTTTCGGGCGTTTCATTAATTTAGTGTGTACATGGGTGATTCCATAGTAGGTGATTCCACAAAATACATATTAAATTAATAAACATTTATGATTTTAGAGTACGCACTCGTGATAAATTAAGGTTAGGATTGATTTCTAACTAGTTGATTTATTTATATAGCTGAAGATTGCTAGGTATTCACTTTTGTCGGTTTAATTGTATTATTTTACTAATGATTGTGAATGCTTCAGTTGATGTGTAGAGATAGCAGCAGTGGCGGAGGATAGCGTGTATTCGAGTTATCACTTATATTTTGATGGGTGCATACCTTAGGCATGGTGCCTATATTTTGTCACGCCTATTTATTGAGGCGTCGGATATTTATTTATTATTTTGTATGCGCATTGGCGCACGATTATGATATTTGTATTTGGACATTGTATTGGGTATGCCTGACTCTTTGGGCGCCCGCCCATTAGCTTTATTTCTATTTTGTGCTAAAGCAAACTCAAAAGATAAAAGCATGCTATTTTGTAATTTGGGCTATTATTTGATCTTGAAGATGATTAATACATAAAATACATGCTTTGTGGAGCGCTGACACAAGGCATGGGGGGAGATTGCACCCAATTGGTCTCTTGTTCATGTCGTGCATGCTTTCTACCTTGAGTTTTGTGCAAAAAGTAGAGTCCTTTTGTTCTTGGGGACCTTCCAGCGATCACTACGCGAGCATATAGCATCCGATCTATGCACCACAACAAGTGCAAAACTAGGCCGAATCCTTAACGTGCTAAACCCTCGTTAGCACTTGGGGTATTTATCGTATCGACTGAACCATGCCTATACGAATCTCTTGCAGGTTAGGTGATATAAATAATTCAATCTACTTGTCTTGCGACAAGGATGAGCCTTTCTAGAGATGATAAACTAGTTTGCAAGATGTCACAATACGTGTAAACATGTTAATCATTACTTCTAGGCACCAAAAAGTTTGCAATAACCCTAACTTTTCTTGCTAAAGTCATTACGCATGATAATTTGGAGAGTAGCTTACAAAGACCTATTAGGTTTTACAACAAAGAATCATGCCCACAACCCTTTTGTCCAAACTTTAGAATTTCATGCTTTGACAAGCCAAGCAATCTTTTCCAATTGCAACCTGATGAAATGAAATTTATGAATATGTAACATGCGACTCTTTTCTAAATACAACTTTGTTAATGAAGTTAATACAAGCCTAAGGCTACTGTTGACTTAATCCATTTCCATGCATCCTTTTTTCATGCAGCTTACAAGTCCGTGGTTCCATTCCTATACTATGCAATTGTCGAGGGTTTCGTTCTCATGCCGTGCAATGGACGTTAATGATTCTTTTCATGCGAGTCATAACATGAAGGTTATTGACTAAATGCAATATACTTTTTTCCTTCATGGCCAATGCACTTGACAACTTCCTTTTTAACCCTAGGCAATATGCGTTTTAGGCTTCCACTTTGAAGATGCATGACAAGGCAAATTGCAACTTAGTTCATAAGACAACTAAATGCTTTTCATTCATAACTTTGGAGATGCAAGATATGCACAAATCCTTATCTATCATTCTAAGAGTTAATTTATCAAACGTACTTTCATCACTACCCATGAGTTAATGATAAACATAGAATGCATTTTCCCTATGGAATTAAGCATAATTTAAACATTTCTTCATGTGGAAATAAATTCGTGGAACCTGGGTTTGTGGATCGGTGATGTCCATGTGAATGTTAGGGAAAGAACCTCCCACACGCACACCTTGCGACTTCTTGGGAGCCATCATTAAGGATTTGAACTCCGTGGATTAGCCTCGCTTCTACGGGTTCTCCGAACAGCCTCAAGATTTTCCTTCTCCCTTGTATGCAGGAGATTCCTTCACCGAATTGCGGATCTTTAAAAACCTGAGAGCTTGTGGGTTTTGGGGCTTATGGGAAGGCTTGAGGGCATGGAGCTTTACGAGAAGGCTTGCGGTCTGCGAATTTTCTCTCCTTCGTGGGATCAGGCCCTTGGAAGCTGGGGTCATGAACCCCAGGAATGAAATGTATGCACAAGGCCTAGGGAGATTGGGATTTTTACCCTCGGAGTCAATCCATGTGCACAAGGCCTTAAGCCTTGCCTTTGGAAGCTTCTAAGAAGCTTCTAGGAAGCTTCTCCTTCCCATAACCACGTGGGGGGAAAAGATAATGATTGAGGAAAGGGAAAAAATAATCGACAACACGAGGGGGGGTTTATGACAGAATGGCAGCGGCCTGACGGCTGGGCATGGCAAGGCGGTCCTTGCGGTGGCCTAGTGGAGGATGGCGTGGTGCTGGCGGCAAGTGTGGGCGGTCCTCAGGGCTTCTTCCTCCTAGCACAATGGCCTCTCCTCCTTTTCCCCTTGTCCCCCCCCCCTCCCTTCACCACGGGGGGGTTCTTATAGAGCTTAAGGGGGGCGAGAGACTCCACACACATGGAGCCCCCCACTGCTTCCCTCCTCTCCCATGCATCTCCACCTCTTCACCTCCTTCTTCCACTCCATTCCCTCTAGTCATGCATCAGCTGGGGGAATTAGTAAAAACATTTGCTTTACTTTCATCATTATCCATTTTGCCCCCTTCCAAAAGGGTGTTTTCCCGCGGTTATGCAGTCTTGAACTCCCGGGCTCGATTTCACAATGCGGAGGCCTCGTTTTTGCGTGTGCGGGTTACAGATTAAACTGCCGATAATTACAATGCGGGAGATAACCTTGCATAAGTTTTACGCGGCATGCGGGGAGTCAAGTTTAGTAATATTTTCGAGCGGGAATATTACAACAAGGTACCTGAACAATTCGGTGAGGCTCGCATTGCTCCACCCATATTTTTCTTACACACTTAGGAGTGCAAGTAGTGTCTTCAAGCGAGATACTCGGCATCCATCATCTAATGGTATGGATGCTTCCTCTCTAAGCGGATCAGAAGTCTCAACATCCATGGGAATCAATGCATCGATCATTGCCTCCATCTCAGGCTCCAAGATTATAGATAGGTCTGGAAGGTTGCATGTCTCCTCTAGTATTGACGGTATAGATTGGGTAGTACCTTCCAAGTGGTGGAATGGCTTAGGCACTCCATCCATCGCACACCCACAAACTCTTCTAACTGGCCACAAAGGGTGCACTCCTCCTTGGGACGAGCCGTCATCTCCCTGGATAGAAAATTTGCTAGCCACACCCTAACTTCTTGTTTAGGGTATTCAATTAGCTTGCGAGTACAATGCATGATTGATATTAACTTTTCTTACCATTTGCTGAAAATCCAAGATCGCTTGATCAATGATCTCAGATTGAAACTCGTCGAAGCGTCGTACGTGTTCTATAGACAATCGATGTTTTTGTCTAATTGCCGGCTTGCATTGAGAGCAAGGACATGGGACACGCTGATTAAGATATGCCTCGCAATCTTGAACAACAAGATCTTCATCATTTTCCATTTTGTCTACATTATGACAAACAATTTGTTTTTATTATCATTCTTTTTTTCTTTCTTAAATTGTTTGAGAAGGGATTTGTTCTCTTGTAACTCAGCAAAAATTAACGTATGTAAATTCTCCACCCACCGACCCACAAATTAACATATATATGTCGGAGTGTTTTCCATCTCGTGGAGTTGCACCGGACCTCCCCACCGCTCTCTCTTTGTTTTTTATCCATTCATTATCTTCTCTCCTTCCATCTCTCTCTCTCTTTCTCTTTCTTTATTATGTTATATGTTTATTCCCTCTTTCTTGTTCCTTCTTTTTTTTTATCTTACTCCCCCTCTCTCATTTTCTTTAACGATCACGGCTATAACTACGATGAAGACCATGACCACAACTAGGACTACGACCACGACCATGACCACGACCACAACCACGACCACGACCACGACCACGACTATGATGATCACGACCACGACCACGACCACGACTACGACTATGACCACAACTATGACCACGACTATAACTACAACCATGACCATGACCACGACCATGACTATGATCACGACTATAACCACGACCATGACTACGACTACAACTACAACAACCACGACCACGACCATGACCATGACCACGACCACGACTACAACTACGACTAGACTACCACTACAACGACCACGATCATGACTATGGCTACGACTACAACCACAACCACAACCACAACTACGACTACAACTACGATGACCACGACTACGACTACGACCACGACCACGACCACAACCACGACCATGACCACGACCACGACTACTACTACCACTACCACGACTACGACCACAACTACAACCACCACATCTACCACTACCACTATCACTACCACGACTATGACCACTATAATAAACAAGAAAAGAAGAAGAAGAAAAAAATAATAACAACAATAACTACTACTACTACAATAAATGAGAAAAGAAGAAAAAACTACTATTACTACTACTACTAAAAAAAAACAAAAAAAAACAAAAAAACTAAACAACAATAAACAAGAAAACAAAAGAAAAACTACTACTACTACTACTATAACAAACAACAACAATTCATTTCCTTTCCTCTCTTCCTCTCCCTCTCTCATTTGCTCTCCCTCCCTCACTCTCTCCCTCTCTTTCTCTCTTTCCCTATCAAGTTTAATGTTTTTTCTCTCTTTTTTTGTCTCCTCTCCCTCTCTCATTTTTTCTCTCTCCTCTCCCTCTCTCATTTCCTTTTCTCTCTTTCTCTCCCTCTCTCATTTCCTCTCCTTCCCTTACCCTCTCCCTCTCTTTCTCTCTTTTTCTATTATGTTAAGTGTATTTTCTCTCTCCTCTCCCTCTCTCATTTCCTTTTGCTCTCTTCCTCTTCCTCTCTCATTTCTTCTCCCTCCCTCACCCTCTCCCTCTCTTTCTCTCTTTTCCTATTATGTTTAATATTTTTTCTCTCATTTTCTCTCTCCTCTCCCTCTCTCATTTCCTCTCCCTCCCTCATCCTCACCCTCTCCCTCTCTTTCTCTCTTTCCCTATTATGTTTAACATCTTTTCTCTCTTTTTCTCTCTCCTCTCCTCTCATTTTTCTATCTCCTCTCCCTCTCTCATTTCCTTTTGCTCTCTTCCTCTCCCTCTCTCATTTCTTCTCCCTTCCTCATCCTCACCCTCTCTTTCCCTATTATGTTTAATGTTTTTTCTCTCTTTTCCTCTCCCTCCCCCTCTCTTTCTCTCTCCCTCTCCCTCTCTTTCTCTCTTTCAATGTTTCACTCTCCCTCCCTCTCCCTCTCCCTCTCCCTCTCCCTCTCCCTCTCTCATTTCCTCTCCCTCCCCCTCTCTTTCTCTCTCCCTCCCTCTTCCTTTCCCATTTCCTCCCTCTCTCATTTCCTCTCCCTCCCTCTCCCTCTCCCTCTCTCATTTCCTCTCCCTCTCTCAATACACATGACTTACACCAAAAACAAGTAAAAGAGAGAGAAAAATCCCTCTCCCTCTCTCATTTTCTCTCCCTCCCCCTCTCCCTCTCCCTCTCTTTCTCTCTCTCTCCCTCCCTCTCCCTCTCTCATTTCCTCTCCCTCCCTCTCCCTCTCCCTCTCTTTCTCTCTCTCTCCCTCTCCCTCTCCCTCTCTTTCTCTCTCATTTTCTCTCCCTCTCTCAATACAAACGAATTATACCTCATTTCCTCTCCCTCCCTCTCCCTCTCCCTCTCTTTCCCTCTCATTTCCTCTCCCTCTCTCAATACACACGAATTATACCAAAAACAAGTAAAAGAGAGAGAAAAAACAAAAGTGAAGCAAGAATGGACAATGCACTCACCGTGAAGGCTCGAAGGCAGCTACTCTTCACGACGGCGGCTCCTCTTCGCCCTCCATACACCTCCTCCTCTTCTTCGCAAATAGCGGCGGTGGTGGTGAGAAGCCTTCTTTCTCCTTCTTTCTCTCTTTCTCTCCCTCTCAGCAAGATGCTTGCTCTCCCTCTCACTCTCCATTTCGCTCTCTCTTTCGTGAATGCACAAAAAATGACGCACTCGGGTTTCGGCCTGTGTTTTTTTCCTCGAGGTACCGTCGCTATTTGCGTCACTATTAGCGTTACATTTGCGACGCTAATAGTGATGCCACTATTTCTCGTCGCTAATGGGCGTCGCTATACCCTCATATCCTTGTAATGACTCGGATTCCTTATCTCTCCTCATTCAAGAAGTCTTTTTCAACCAAATTTTATATTAAAAAAGGAGTTAGTTACCGGAGTGTGGTGCTTCGTTTTCAATGAAAATGATTAGTAGATATGAGGTAATTGATTTTTTAATCGAGAACAAGAAAAATGAAATTTCAAAAGTTCCTTTTAAGATATTTTGGGGATTTTTTATATTCTAGCTTTTGGTCAAAAAACAAACCAACTGGTCAAATTTCATGTTTTTTAGAGATATTTTTGGAGGCAAAATAGAAATATCTAAAATACGAAAAGTCTTGGACATCCCTACCCTTTGAGCTATTTCCCCCCATATCTATACTCTCTCATGGCTCTATTGTGACCTCTTCTCTATGTTTATGCAACCTTCATTAACAGAGTGAATATTTACTTACACCCTCCTTCCCCTTGGCACCTTTCTATGCCTTTCTATGCATCTCCACTCTATCTCTTGTGACAACGAAGTAGGCTCTCCATTTCTATTAATAGTAAATGAATACAGGAAAGAAGGAGCTGCATATTGAGGTAGAGATTGAATATGCCCCATTATTCAAAAGAACCCAGTGTACCAGTGTCAACCCTCAGGTTTTGCAGAGTTACAGGAAAATGGGATTGAAACATGTGGATTTGTGGGTTGATGGGGGAATCTACCCAATTGACCCCTTAAAGAATAGACCTCCAACTTTCTTAGGAATCACAAATTTGCTGAAGTATGTGTGCGAGGGTGAAAATGGGTTACTCGGTTATACTTGGTAGCTCAATGATCACGCATTCAAAGTATTTACAACCTGCCAAGAAACCATAAAAAATTACCATGATGTGATTGCTACACATCAACTTCATATATAACAACTCATAGGATAAGCGATACAGTTGAATGACACTATAATTTAGCAAAACAATCAAATTATTTCAATGTAGGACACTATCCATGACATTGATATCTCATATGAGGAGGCAAAGGCACAATTGGATGACTTGAGAAAGATCAACAACAAGCTAACACAGGAGCACAAACGAAAGAAGAAGTCAATCAATGAGTTAATTATGAATAGCGGCTAGTGGAAGCGACGTATCAAAGCATGTAAGGTAGCTTAGAAAGAGAACCTAGGTGAGGGCGAGGTTGAATCGTGTATTAGTAGATTACTGAAGGAAAGTACATTGGAAAACACTTTGAGCAATCCTAAGTTTAAGGCTGTGAAGGAAAAGGTGATTGACTGCACATTAAAATATGTGCCAAATGAGTTCTCAACTATGGATGCACAATCTATTTGTGACAGGTCCGGTATTAGCACAACTACTTACTCAAAGATATTCAAAGGTGTGAAGGCTGGGTTTGGTCGTATGCTGAAGAGAAATAGAATCGTGCCTCTTTCTCAACATTCAAAGTTAATAGAAGCCCGACGGCAACTTAATACAAAGGTTTTGGAGTTGATAGGAGATCCCATGCATGTTCAATGTGTGGAAACACTAAAGGTTGGGACAAAAAATGCATATGCGGTGAAGTTCACCAAACTCAACAATTACTATTTAGATTTGAATAAGGTGCAATCGGCAATGGTTATGTACTACAATATGTCAGTTGAGAAATGTAATGGTAAATTGCAGTTTGTTATAAAATTAGATGAAATTGAGGTTGTCAAAGGAGTAAAGCTTGAAAGAGTTAGTGTAACTCTGATGAATAGAGCTTTACAATTCGGCAAGAACAACCCAGGGAACTTTAATGTTCAATCTGAGCGCCATGTGTGGTGGCTTGCTGCATTTGAAGTTCCTAAGGAAACATTTGAGGTGCTAGAGTTGTTCTTTATGCACACAAGCATTCCAAGCATCATCGATCATCAGGAACATGGTGAGATGCTCTCGGTTGAAGGGTATGGTCAATACTTGGTTGAATGGCATCTTGTAGGAAACTTGAAAACTTTAAAATGCATGTGTGGAATCTCCAATGGTGCAAATACAAAGAATCCATGCCTATATTGCTTGATACAGAGGGTGGAAGGAAAGGACGGAAAGAAGAACTAGCAAAGGGTGACAAGTACTGCACCGACACGCAATAGAGAAGATCCCACTTGGAAGCCCATCTTCCACACTCCCTTAGATCATATTTACATTTGTTCATTGCATGCTTTTGTCGGAATCATGGAGAAACTTGTTTATGAATACATTTGCTTTACTTATAGGATGCAACCAGAAAAAGAAGCCATTGCAACATGTAGGAATGTGGAGTGAGTGCTATCAGAAATTGGCCTACACAAGCATCAAGTGACGATTGAAAAAGATGAGAAGAGATCAAGAAAATCTGGTAACTTGCCAAAAAATCCTTACTTTGAAGGAGCAAAGGCTAGGAACTTTCTCTTAGCACCCATCAATGAGAAAGGGAATGTCATGGTTCATATGTCATAGGACTACGATGGGTGGAAAAAGTTACATTTTGCAGTTCTTGATCGAAGTAATGGAGAAAAAACAAAATTGGCCAAAGCTAAGGTTTGGATAAGTCTTAACAAACCCATACTTCGCAAGATGGTGTTTAACAATGAAGATATGCAAGAATTTATCAATGCTATGCATAGCTTCTATGAAAACATGGTGGAAGCATGGGACAAAAGCTCTATCACACATTACATGGTGCATACTAAGTTAATATTTTAAAATTGTATGAATTGTATAAACTATTGAGCATATTTTTACTCATGTGTGATATTGTCTTTGTAGCATATCCTTGAGGCACATGGGCCATTCTTTGCAGAAAAGGGAAGCATCGGAATTTAGTCCACACAAGGGATGGAATATTCACATTGGATAGCGCATGGTGCATACCAAAGAAAAATTGATCATGGTGGAGAGGTGAATGGTAGCAATCCAATGATCCAATTTCTATCTTGGTGGTATAGGATTATAGTAGCAGATGAAGCTAAAATCTCGCAAAAGAGAGCAAATAAAAGTGCTGATGAATCGGCTGCAAACATGATGGAATCACGTTGTGTCAATAAAAAGTGCGTTAGTCTCAAGTACCAAAGAAAACCATGCCAAGTGACTAGAAACAAGGCTTCGACGAGGAAGCAAATGGGTTTGAAGAGATCTAAGATAGTAAGATGAACAATGTGAGTCAGTGTGAATGCAATTCATAGTTTAAGAGAGAAAGAGAGAGTGTGTATCTATGTGAATGAGTCTCACAGTTTAGGGTTATATAAAAGAGGGTTTGACTTTCTATCTTATTCATTGAGTTCTCACATCTCTTGTGCAGAAAAGATGGCTAGGTCTAAGGTAGTTGCAAATAAGTTTCCGCTCAGAGCCCCATATCATGTTCAGCCCCTTGGAGAATCTACTAGCTCCTTCTCAACCTAATCCACCTTCCTCAAGCCGCCCTCACAAGGGTCCTCCTCAGCATCCCCACAAGAAACGCAAATGGAAGCCATGTACAGTGGCCTTGAGAGAAATTAGGAGGTATCAATGCTCTTTTGATCTCATCATTCCGAAGGCAAGCTTCTCGAGACTTGTTCGCGAGATTATGCAAGACCTTTACCGCACAGAAAGCAGGAGGTGATTTTTGGCACAAGGTCAGGATAGACCTGATCGCTTCACAAAAGAATGTCTTCATGCTCTACAATGTGCTGCAGAGGCCTTTTTAGTTGACTTAATGACTGATGCTCAACATTGTGCAATACATGCGAAGCGCATCACTGTAACTCCCAAGGACTTCCAACTTGTAAGAAATCTTCAAGCAGTGAAGGATGCATTCGTTCCAATGGAATGAAAACAGTTTGTAATGTTATCTTTTTTGACATAGTGTTATCCTCGTGCATTGGACATATGACTATGTCTTAATGAAAATCTATTGTATATGCCCTTAAAATATGAATTAAAATTTTACACTTGTCCTTCGCTCTCAACTTTGACTATGCATCTTCGCTGTATTTTTAATTCTTACTTACAGTTTTTGTTAGCACTGTCAATTTCAATAGGAATAACATGCAAAAATTTACCATTTCTTGTTGCAGACTTTACTCCTGATGCCTCTGTATAGTCTATGTGGTGCGAAGTTTCTAAGGGTCAGTAGTCACGATGTTGAGTTCTCAATTATCAATCCATCCATAATTTTGGTGTGGGATAATTTTAAAAATACTAAACTGTATCGAAATGCAACCAACTTTACACACGCACTCGTTAGGTGGCCAAGTGCCCTTTTTTTTTTTAAACAAAGTACGTACAGACCCCTGGTCCGAAGTCTAGCGTCCTGGAGCCACTTTCTTGCCAAGCTCCAGACGCCAAACTTCGAACTAGGGGTCTGCATGAATTTTTTTAAATAATAATAATAATTTGGACTCTTGGCCACCTAACGAGTGCGCGTGTAAAGTTTCGTCACATTCTGATAAAAGGTTATGGATTTACGAGATCACAAGATGGATAGTGCATATGAAGCTACATTAACCGGATTTTGGGATTTAAATGGGTTAAAAGTTCATTCTTCTTCTCATTTTCACATCTTGCTTTTTTTGCTTCCTCCATTTTCACATCCCCAACCTCTGTCTCTTCTCCGTCTTGCCCTCCTCGAGCTTGTATGGCACGCACCAAGCAAGCATGTCGCTGTTTTGGCCCCGAGAAGACATCACGCCAAGGCTCGCCACCTAGAGCACAAGGTGGAGCCTCCTCTAGTGCAGCAACAAGTGCTCCCCATAGAGCACAAGGACCACCACAGAAGAAGAGGAGATGGAAACTGGGCACTGTCACCCTTTGAGAGATAAGGAGAATCCAACGCGAATACGAGCTTCTCATCCTGAAATGTTCTTTTCATAATGTTGTTCGAGAAGTCATGCAAGACTTGGAGCTGAAAGGGATGGGAAAATTTTGGGCACGAGTGTGGATGGCCCACCAGCAGGAAGGTGGACTGCTGTAGCTATGGAGGTCCTACAAACAGGCAGAGGGGTTTCTCATCGACTTGTTCGATGATACACAGTTTGCGGCCATCCATGCAAAGCATGTCACAATCACAGATAAAGACATGAACTTTATCATTCGGCTTTGACACGGCAAGGGGACTCCACCATAGTTTACTAGATTAATGATGCAAGGCTTGTAATGAGTGTTATAGCACCATAAAATCTTGGAAGGCCAAAAATTTTGTATACTCTACCACATTGGAATATTTATTTATCTATACATAATATCTCATGTGATGTGTATTGAATTCAAATAATTGAGTAAAGTTGTTTTGTTTTGTTTCTTGAAACACATAACTCTTAATTTCTGTTTAACGTACGAACACATCAAAAGTAGTAATACGTACGTATATAAGTTACGTTATTGCTTATGCACAATCGCAAGTGCAGTACTACACGTTGAATTATGTTAATGTATGCAGATGCATCATTCACATACCACATATTATCGTCACACTTACACAATCGCAAGTGTAATACTACACATTGAATTATGTTAATATATGCGAATGCGTCATTCACGTACCGCACATTATCATCACACTTATACAAACCACACATTTATTTAATAAATATTTATTTGTAGGGACAAAGTAAAGTATCTTATATTCATCAAGAAAGATACATGTGATAGCTATTAGTGATGGTAGATACAAAAAACCGATAGCCAACAAGAACTCAATTGTTCCTTGGCTTTTTCATTGGTGAAGAGAAGGGGCCATCTTCCGATGAAAATATAAGTTCCTTCTTTGCTTCAAAAATGATGCGCTACCCCTTCAGCTCTTTCTCTAGGATAAGCAGATCTAATACTTTAGTGAGGTTTCCTAATGTAGCAAGCACACACATTGCTCCACCACGTGTTTGGTCAAACAAGTAAAGAAGCTTTGACCGCTTGATTAGCACCACCTTCTCCAAGCTAGATGTCACAAGTATTACTCGAAAAGGTCCAAACTTGGTCAAAGATCAAATTTTCATGATTATTTTTTGTTGTTCTGGTGAGCATTTCTTATGGAAGACCACCAAATCTACAACAAGGTTACCAATATACTCCTTCAGAGTTGAATCCTTCCATCAATCCGCATGTCGAGCTCCTCCTTGCCTTGATGCAAACTCATCATATACAGTATGTCCTGAATGACAAAGTCAAATCAAATAATATATTTAGCAACTAACCTAGAGTTATCAAAGTGATGAAACTTGACGGTAGGGTGCGTCAGGTCCCCCGGAGTCCACGGGTGAAATCTTGGCAAAAAATGATGCATGCAACTGCCTTGTTTGAAGTCTGGCATTTGGGGCCACTTTCTGGATAGAAAAGAACTCTTATTCCTTCATTTCCAAGTATTGCAGTACATCTGATAAAAGCAAGTATTGTACACCATCTACTTCAATGGGTGTCAAGGAGGCAAGGTTGGGTTTGTCGACTTGTGGTTGTTCTGAAGAAGATGGCACCATAAGAGCCAACCCTTGCTCTGCCACCACTCGATGTTCCTCTTCAACATTTATGAGCTCTTCAATTGGTTCTTCTCCCATGTATGTGATAGAAACAACCTTTGGAGTTGTATCTTCATCACTCTCCTCCTCTAGGGGTGTATCCAATGCAAGAAGGTAAATTGCCAATGCGCAATCACACTCCACGAGATCCAAAGGTAATGTACCTGGTGCACTTCATATGGGAACAGTGCATACTCTATGCAAAGGATCCACATGGGCCAGACATCTATTCACCACTTTTTGGTGATTTTTCCTTGCCTGAAATACCATGAGCTGTTCCAGAGGTACCCAAACCATGTCGGATCCCTTGATGGAGTACGTGCATGTAGCAATGGTGCTCATAAAGTCTTCCAAAACCTAAAGGGGGGATCCAACAATGAGAGCACACTTTCAAGGTTGAAGTTCTTAGAGAAAACCTGGAATATCTCGTCACCTTGGTTGACAAAGATAGTCTCGTGGATCCACTCATCAAAGTGTGCACGAGCATCCATCGTAGTAGGTAGGAGGGATGTGGTGGATATAAAGAGGTGAAGAGAGAAAGTGTGAAATGAAACAATGAAACAAGAACTAAACTAGTTCTACCTTAAAAACCTTAAGTTTTAAACCTTTAAGGGTTGTTCGCATAAGATATTTAATTATGGCTTTACTTATGTCTTTGTAAAGTTTACATGCATATGTAAATGTGTTGATGTGGAAAGTGTATAACAAATGTATGATTTTGCATAAATACCATAATTTTTAAATATTGCAAGTTTATAAGCGACAATATTCTATTGGCCAAAAAAATCCAAAAATTTATAGGTGTTGAATGTGGTGTTGGGATTTTTAGGGAGACTCTACAATTTCTAAAATATGTGGAGCCACACACTTTCCGCTGTAACAGTATCCTCAACTCGGCTTTGAATTTTCCTACCATCTAGTTTAAAATAGAAGCTAACAAGTGGATTCTGCATTAACATTGTAATTTCCGCATTATTCTCAAGGGCCAATCATCCTCCATTTGCAATACTTGGGGCTCGCAGCCCTCACAAATAATAGTAACATCCACAGCTGCACTTTCACACATGTCTTGATCAAGGCACAACCATTTACCCTTGAGCATCCTCCATCTATGATACTTGAACACTAGGCATAAAGTCTGTCGTGTGACAAAGTGCCTGTAATTGGAAAGGAAAGTTAGTCGATTCATCCCAAAGTAAGATAATAGTCAAGTAAGAGAGAAAATTTTTACCTAAAAGCCATGTCCCTTGTTGTGACTCGACACTCCACTGTCTTAGGACTGTGAGTTATTTTTTATGTCCAAGTTTTGCCTAGAATCCTTGTTACATAATCCTCTGATGTATTTTTTATGACGTACGTGCCTTTGGTGCATCACAAACCCTTACATTCCTTGAAAATGTGTGCAAAAATTACGATTGGTATGAACCAGCTTAGATGCACATTCTTTGAGCCGGTGCTTGGCTTCATAGAATTCAATATGTCTGCTGAAATTTTTGTGCTACACATGTGCAAAATGTCGCTACTACACAATAGCCATTCTATGCTATTGAGATTCGATATGTGCATAGACTCAAGGGTTCTGTATTCTCGACTCCCCTTGGGTAATATGTACTTGGAGTCATAGAAAAAAACAAGGTCCTCTACGAGCTACTTAGTTGTACACCCCTCAAAGAGCAATCTATCAATTTCGAGGTGGTAACACTTAAAAGAACTAGTGAAACGCTTAACATTTTGCCACTCACAGCAATTCGAAGGGTATACTTCTGTAAACACGAGACAAGCTGTTACATAGGTATCATGAAATTTCTCATTCTCAATGAGTTGCAAATACTTATTGTTTACAATGTTTCGTTGAAAGGGCATAGTGGACGCAATATGTATTTGTTTTTGCATGAATACATGGCCCAAGATAGCAAGGACAGACGACCCTCCCCTGGCCTGGATCCTCCTGCAAAGAAGTTTCACCCTAAACATTGCGAGCTTGGAGGGACCTTTATTTGAGCGGGGGTGTTATCTATATATAGTCTTTCTATATATAGTGCCCCAAGTCCCCTCTATATATTCCTATTATGTGTGCTCAGTTGACACACTTCTGGGGTTCCACTTTCGGTGTCTCATATGTCTCTTCTCTCCTCTCTTCCTCTCATCTCTCGTCTTCCTCGCAGTTTTGAATAATATTGACCTACCACAACAAGGAAAAATGGGCAAGACAATAGGTGGAATAGGTTGGATAACATGGATGATATGTTCAATGTGAAAAATAGACATTCACATGGATAAATGGTAAAAACAGAAAAATCATTTACCAAAATGGAGTGCAATGAAAAGGAAAAGTGTTCATTTTGAAAATATGGAAATGTCTATCAAATCAAAACATGGATTCGATAAGAAAAGGGGCATTCACATGGAAAATTAGCCAAAACGTACACGAAAAATGAAACATAAATTAATTTGAGAATATTCGTTAGTTGACAAATAGGACAAGAAAAAGAAAAACTATCAGGGGAGTGGTGTTTGATAGGGCTGTCAGACCAAAACATAGTTCTAATGGCAAAAGGATGCATTCACATGAAAAAAATATTAAAAATGCATAGGAAAACACAATAAAAAATTAATAACACAGAATCCGTGGGCCGGAACAAAGGGGACAAAAGAGAAAAAATATATGGTTGGATGCATGGCTCAAGGGCATCCAACCATCACACCAATCCAATGAGAATAAGGCATGTTCACATGGAAAAATAGAAAAAAATCACATGGAAAAATACCCATAAATATGCAAAAATATATAAAGACCAATCCATGCATCAAAAAAACTGCCTGTAAAAGAAAAATATATCCAAGGGAAGGGAAGGATCAGGGCTATGAGCTCAATTATAGGTTCGCTTTGAGAAAGGTGTGTTCACATAGAAACACAACCAAGCCATAGAAAATACTTCAAAAATTAATAACTGACGAACCATTGCTCGAAATAGAGGGTAATAAAAAGAAAAAGTGTCAAGTTCAAAGGGACAAACATGATTGTAATGTAGATTTTAATTTTGGTAAATACAATTGCACATGGAAGAATGGCAAAATGAAGAAAATGGCTAAATGGATAAGAATATACCTCAGGAATGGGGTAGAACATGACCGTTGGGTGGGAAAGGGACCCCAACATGGTACAAAAAAAACATCACATCACTTAAAGATCATATAGTGATGTGTTCATGAATATATGTAGACAAGATGTGCAAGAATGTGTCCTCACACTTAAGACATCACACACACACACATATATGTAAGAGGTACAATTAGAAACACTTGGCTCATTCAGATGGTCAAGGTGGACCATCGTCAATGCACTAGGTGTTAGATTCATCCATTGCAGAGTAGGTTTCACAACTCGTCATAGCATGGATCCAACATAGCAGTGAGCATACATTAGCATCCAGGGAGGTAGCATTGATGATGGATAGTTGTTAAGTTATTGCTGAGACGAAGAATATCACTCAGCTCAATAGGCACTCATGTGAGAATGATAGATCAATCTATTGCCCCACAGCATGCATCACTTAGAGAGAAAGGAAGCAGAACCTATATCTCGCACCAGGTTGAGAAATTGACAAGAGGAATGGTGTAAAGGGAGTATGCCAAGGTGCACAATTGATGGCACATCAGTGTGTCCCAATCCATCTCACATAGGTGTGAGAAGGTAGACTAAGGAGCCTTGCATTATAGTACACATAACAAAGTGATGTGCTTGATGGTGATGGCAAAGGCCCCTCCCATATGTACATAGGAAAATGGAAACGTACGTGGTATGAGTGTCCTAACGTCCCTCAATTCTCACAACTCAGAGTTGATTGAAGGAAAAATCGGTCACACTCCACCCCCTTGTGTCTCATGCTCTATTGATAAATACAAGAGGGCAACCTATACTTATATCCCCATTCGGTTAGGATGAAATCTCACATCACTTAAGGTTTGTCGATGAAGAGCAATATCGTCTTGTGGATGATGTCAAATAGTATTTGCTGATGAAGAGGCATATCCATGGAGGTAGCCAATAAATCAAAAACTTGGATGGCATATAGAAGAGGACATCCGCTACAGGGGGGTCAGATGCATTGATGAAGCACAATACATAGCTCATAAGGGAGATGACTTCAAGACTACATCCTGGGGATTTCAACTGAGGATTCAATTGCTCTTGACTATGGGATATTTCAACCTTTTCCATAGCCATCTTCCCATCCAAGGGTGTTTACTACCTTTTCTTGGAACAAGCCCTATTATGGCATGGAAGTTCTTCCTTTTCTCCCATGACAATTATTATTATTCTTTTTTTTATTTTTTTATTTATTTATTTCTCTTTTCTTTTTCCTACTCTCGAGGGTATTTTTACATTTTCTCAAAGAGCAGGTCAATATAACAAGGATTGAGATCCTTTTCTCTCATGAACTTTATTTTTATAGTAGGTAAATGCCAAGGTAAATGCCAAACAATCAAGATTAGAACCAACCTTGCCACCTCACTTGGATTGAATAGGAGGGTAAATAAAAAGAGGTAAGAGGAAGGCAAGGGGCTAAAAGAATAATTCCATATTGTTAGAATGAGAATGATGGATATCAACAACAGTATGAGTAGTAAGGAGGAGTGACCCCCAAAAGGGAGAGGGACTATTAGTTGGTGATTGTGAGGATCCCCAAGACGGATAACATTTCTTTAAGCGGTAACCATTAATCAAGAAGGGATCATCAGAGTCATCAATGATTGTACTTAAATAGAGTTGTTAGGATTGACAAACGAGTATCTTGTAGGGGCCCATCCAGCATTGTTGGAGCTTTCCTGGGAACTTGCCAAAGCGTGAATCATAGGTAAGAACTAGGTCACCTTCCTTAAATTCTTTGTGCTTGATGAAGCTCTCATGGTAAGACTTTTTTCAAGCTTGTGTGGCTTCCATATACTGTAAGGCCATCCTTTGCGAGTCTCATCCAAATATTCATGCAGGAGATGACACTATATAGACTCATCATCTCCCAAGTGCTCTCTGATAGCCACTCGTAAGAGGTTAGTTCTAACTTGATAGGAAAGATAGCTTATGTACCATATACTAGCTAGAAACGTGTTTCTCCTATAGTAGCCTTATGGGATGTATGCCTAGAGAGCCTTTGTAAGTCAATCATCCCAATTGTAATTATGTGCAATAACCATCCTCATTAGGATCGAATGGATAATACGGTGTGTAACTTCAACTTGGTCGTTGGCTCTAGGGTAGTAGGGTGTTGACTTGTGATGTCCGATCTTGTAAAGCTCTATCAGCTCTTCCATGATCTTGTTTAGAAAGTTGGTACCTCTATCACTTACCAAATCTAAGGAACTACCAAAATGGGTGATAATATTCTTATATGGGAGCAAGGCTATGTTGTTACTGTCATCTTGTTTGAGAGCTTTGGCTTCACACCAGTTCATCACATGTTAGAATATCAAGCTCGTACTTGTGTGTTGACCGACATGAGCTGGACACAGCTAGTTTGGCTAGATCAGTTAGGTGTATTAAATAAGTCAGTGTTACTTCTAGTGTGAATGGTCTTTATGACCTAAGGTTGTATATGCACTATGTGTGTGCAAAATGAATGAGAAGAAGAATAGAGAGTGTAAGCATGTTGCTTCACTCTGTGTTGCTCTCCTTCCTGCTTCCATGAAATTTAACATGGTATCACAGCCATGAATCGGCAAAAGACTGTGTGCCTGGGAGTGTGGCATTGGACTTGCAGGAGCTGAAGTCAAAGGAAAGGAGTCAACTGTCATCTGCAGTGGTGAAGAGATCTATCCTGTGGCCTTGACAACCATAGCTGGAAGCATGAAGGACTTCTTTCTGGTCTTTGTCTAGAAAGGCTTCTCAAGTAAGGTTAGTGGTAAGTCTTGAAGCCTATGCAAATGAGTATCAACACTAAAAACCAGCAGTCGTTTAAAACAAATGTGGCCTCGAAGAAAGCGCAGCATGACAGGGTTGCATCTGATGGAAGAAACGTGGATTTGGGGCAGCACTACTGTGCTAAATGAAGACCATCAAGCACTTTATGAATGCTAGTTATGTACTTGAAACAACATGGTTGGCTGAAGCAACATAGGTAGCTGAAGAAAAACGAAATTTCAGAGTTGCTGAACACGTGGTCTGCTGGAATGCGCCTGTCCTTCAGCAGTGGAATGACTGCAGAAGCAACATACTTAACCATTTGAGCCTTCTAGAGGGGATAATAATCAAGCATTAGAGCTTGATTTGAGTGAGCTTTAATGACCAGCCCTACTGTAGATGTAAAAACGAGTTGCTGACAGGTTGCACCTGGTTCTTGATGCCCAAAATGGGGCTGCATTGACTACTAAAGTGGACAGATTTAATTCAGCACATACTTGGCATCTTGTGTGCTTGCTTGGGGGTCTCCAAATGCTCATTTGGTCATCTACAAGCTGAACTGTTTGTCTGGGCTGCACTTATCAACAGGCTGCCATTGTTGGCTGGGATTTAAGATGCAAAGCACGTGTCAAGTGGAATACAGGCTGGATGCATACCAAGGAAGGTTCTTACCTTGCTATTGCCCTTGTGGGAGCTCATGTGTGAGCTGACATACAGTTGCATAGGTCTGAATAGATCGGGGTGAACAGTCATTGAAACTACGGGGTCATTTTACACTTGTATGGTCTGAGATTTGGATGCTATTTGGCATGTACACTGAGCTTGAATGTAGCATGTGATGCTTGGCAGAAGACATGTCATTTTTCTTGGTAAATTTGGAGCTTTTGGTGGCCTGATCTGAGAGTTTGTGACAGGCTGAAAACTGTCAAAAATTGCAAACATAAAGCACTCATTAGTTACTCTAGTTCTTACAAGAACTAGTTGAGTTCATTAGCCATACACGTACTTGAAGGCTTGGTTTGTGACTAACAAATGCTTGCGCATTGGAGACTGAAGTGATGCGAATGTCTTATGGTTCATTGGGACTTAAATGAATCCCTGTTGTCAGTGCATTGGCTGTCTGGAACCCGAAATGTATTTACAACATTCGTATCTGTTGGTTATGTACTGTTGTGTGTTTTTATGCCTATGTATGGCTTGACACATGTACTAGCAGCCATCTATGAAGGTTTGGGACATGTATGACATGTATATTACTCAGTTTTGGGGTTGAAATCACTGCTGGTCACTCCTAGAATTACAATTTTCAGATTGTATGTCTGTACCCTGGCAGTGAGGTTGGAAGAGTTTCAACTGAAGTAACTACATTGCATTTGTCTTGACTGTTTTGCTTACAGTGTATCCCACTTGTTGTGGACTGTTCTTGGGCTGCTAGAGGGTCGAAATACCCTGTTTTTTTTCTACAATTAATTGCAGAAAATTGTCACATACAGTTGCGGGCCGAAGTTTGTCAAGTTTACTTACTGGTTTGCAGGTAGTCAGGCAGTGTCTATAACATGGCAAATGCTGATAGAACTGATAATGTAACCCAGATTGTGGGAGAAAAGCTTGATAGCAACAATTGTGCAATATGGAAGTTCCGCATGGAGAACTTTCTAATAGGCAAAGGATACTGGGACTTAGTGACAGGTGTTGAGGCTGAACCTGAAGTTCCAGATAGGAATCCTACAGCTGATCAAAGACGAGCGCATCGAGCTTGGACGGAAAGAGCTCGCAGAGTTTTACATTGGTTGTCATTATGTATCTCGGATGCTATGGTGATGCAGATCATGAACTGTAAATCCCCAGCAGATGCATGGAATACATTGGTCAAATACTATGGCACAACTACAAGTGCAAGGAAGATACAACTGAAGCAGAAATTCAATAACATGGAGAGGAAGAACAGATCCATACAAGATTATGTCACAGAGGTTAAGACCATAGCAGATCAGCTGGCATCTGTTGGCTCACAGGTAGAAGATGAGGATATGGTTGCAGTGACCTTAAGTGGCTTAGGTCCGGAGTACAAGTCTTTTGACACTTCAGTATCTGTGCGGGCTGAGATGCCTGATTTTAATGAGCTGGTTGCATTATTGATTCATGAAGAGGTGAAGCTTGGCTTAGCTACAGGGTCAAGCATCTCAAAGAATAAGGATGCAGTTTTTAATTCGAATCAGCATGGTCATGGTAGCCGTGGTAGAGACTATGGATCTGGCAGAGGAGGCCAGCAGAATGCATCCTATAGTAATAGCAATCAGAAGTCATCAAATGCAAGATGTGGTGGAAACTTTCGCGGCAGGGGAAGATCTAACTTCCGTGGCAGAGGCTCATGGCAGCAGCAGCGTCAGTCAGACAATCCAAATAAAGATAAGGATTGTCACTACTACGGAAAGTATGGGCTTATTGCAAAGGATTGCTGGAAGAAGCAGGGAAATCAGAAGGGCAAGCAGCATGGACATTATGCTACGTCCAGTCAGGTAGATGACTCTGGTGATAAACTGTTTGCCATGCAGTATGTCAAAGATAAGGCTGCTGAAAAATCATCTGATGATGCAGTGTGGTACATTGATTCAGGGGCATCAAATCACATGACCCCTCACGGTGATTGGTTCAAGGATATGGTGGCTGAAAAGCATGGCTATGTATGCACAGGTGATGACATGCAGCATAGCATTGAGCATAAAGGCAAACTGCCTCTTGTGGTCCATAATGGCAGAAAGAAAAATTTGCATGATGTATTGCATGTCCCTTCAATTACGAAGAACTTGTTATCTGTTGGTCAAATGACGGAGCAGAACTTGCAGGTTAGATTCAATAAGCATGGCTGCTTTATTGAAGAATTTGGAAATGGCTACAAGTTGATAGCTCGTGGTCACAGGAATGGCAGAATGTTTACTCTTGATGCTTCTTTGCCAGAGCTGAATTCAGCTATGTTTGCCCATGGTTCTGGCACTGTTAGGGATTTGGAAATATGGAACAAGAGAGTGGGGCATGTAAATTTGCAAAGGCTGCAAATTATGCAAAAGAAACAGCTGGTTACAGGGTTACCGAAGTTCCAATATTCAGATATTGGTCATGTATGCGAGGCTTGCCAATTCGGTAAGCAGTCATGATTGCCATTTATCAGGAATGTACAACAGAGTACATGTCCATTGCAGTTAGTGCATTCTGATGTTTGGGGGCCAGCTCATAATGTATCTATGGGAGGTTCTAGATATTATGTATCCTTCATTGACGACTATAGTCGATATACCTGGCTTTACATATTGAAAACAAAAGATGAGGTCTTTGCTGTTTTTTAGCAATTTAAAGCACAGGTTGAGAAAGAGTTTGAATGCTACATCTCTTGCTTGAGATCTGATAGTGGTGGGGAGTATGTATCAAATGAATTTGATGGGTTCTTGGCTGAAAATGGCATTCGTAGGCAGCTCACTTGCAGCTACACTCCGCAGCAAAACGGAGTAGCTGAAAGGAAAAATAGAATTCTAATGGAAGCTGCTAGGGCTATGATGAATGAAAAGCATATGCCACTTTACTATTGGGCAGAGGCTGTTATGACAGCCGTATACATTTTGAACAGGACTCCCACTACAGGCATTCATGATATTACACCGTTTGAGAAGTTGTATGGATATAAGCCGAATGTAAGTCACATGAAAGTCTTTGGCTGTCTTGCTTATGTGCATATTCCAGATGAGTTACCAAGTCCGTGGGTAAAGATAAGTTTTGTAGTTTTAGACAGCAGCTTGAAGTACATATGTTGTCTTGAGCTTGAGGGGGAGTGTTAGAATATCAAGCTCGTACTTGTGTGTTGACCGACATGAGCTGGACACAGCTAGTCTAGCTAGATCAGTTAGGTGTATTAAATAAGTCGGTGTTACTTCTAGTGTGAATGGTCTTTATGACCTAAGGTTGTATATGCACTATGTGTGTGCAAAATGAATGAGAAGAAGAATAGAGAGTGTAAGCATGTTGCTTCACTTTGTGTTGCTCTCCTTCCTGCTTCCATGAAATTTAACATCACATACTACGTACCTACCAAGATATACCAATTTTATTTCCTTGTGGTTGGAGGGTCGATTAGGCCCATGAAGTCAATGCCCCACTTCTTAAACGTCTTTAGAGGAAGGATAGGCTATAGTGGCATGGCATTAGATTTGGTAGGCTTTCCCATCCATTAACAACAGGCATCACAACATTTGCAATAGTCATAGGCATCTTTGTGGAGGGTTGGCCATTATTAACTTATGAGTAGAGCCTTTTTGGTTGTTGCTTCTCCCAGAAAGTGTCCACTACAAGGCTCATCATTGGATGCTTTTGGCACGATCCCAATCTCATCTCCCACAACGCATCTCCTTAGCACTTCATCATTATCTCTCTTCTACAAAGTGCTGCCTAGCAAGGTGTAGGGGGATGATTCCAACAAAAGCTTCTTCTTCTCTCTACTAGAGATGCCAAGGGGCAACTATTGTGTGGCTACGAGTTTGGTCATGTTTGCATACCATGGGGTTACTATTTCAACCAGAAATAGGGAAGCATCCAAGAGATCTGAATCATCTTGCTCCTCTTCTTCAGTTTGAAGGATCCGTGATAGATGATTGGCCAAAACATGGGAGCGACCGTGGGCTTAGTAAACCACTACAAAATTAAACTCTTGGAACATGAGTACCATCTCATCATTCTATCTTTCACATCAACTTTGTTTATCATAGGAAGGACAATGTCTCATGATCTATATAAAACTTGAAGTGCCTCGACAACAAGTAGTGTTGAAACTTCTCCAAGGCAAACACTATCACTAGGCACTCTAGCTCCATTATACTATGTAATTCCTTTCTTGATCAGTGACCTTATGGCTTGTGTAGTAGATAGGTTGATCTAACTTGGAGGAGCCTTTCACAAATAAGATTGTGCTTAAACCTTCTACCGATACATCAGTATGCACATGAAACTTCTTTGTCCAATCAAGGGATGACAAGATGGGTGCTTCAGTAAGACACTACTTGAGAGTGTTGAAGGTGTCTTCACAATTATCTATCCAATTATACTTTACATATTTCCTCAAGAGATTGTAGAAATGGGTGCTTCAGTATGACACTACTTGAGACTATCGAAGGCGTCTTCCTAATTATTTGTCCAAACTCTGCACCTTTCCTCAAGAGAGTATGGAGGGGTGATGCCTTTGTTGCAAAATGGGTGATGAACCTCTTGCAATAGCCCAATGAGAACCCCTCAACTCTTTGAGGTTGGATGGTGATGTTAGAATTACAACCTTCTCAATTTTAGTAGGGTCTATTGCTATTCCTTTTACAGAGATAATGTGACCCAACAAAACTCCTAAAGAGACTTCGAAGATGCATTTGTCGGGGTTGACGGAGATCCCATACTCCTAAAGCAATACTATAAGTGTCCCCAATTATCACGGAGTAGGCTATAGATACAGAAGTCATCCAGGTATACCTCAATGAAATCATGCATGTGATTTTGGAATGCAACCATCATCAGTCTTTGAAAGGTATCAAAGGTGTTACAGAGCGCAAATGGCATCACTCTATAGGTGTAGGTATCCCATTTTGTTATGAAGGTTGTCTTGGATTGTTTTTCTTCTGTTGTCTAAACTTGGTTGTACCTATTGAATCTTTCCAAGAGGTTGTAGAGCTCATGTCCACAACCATTGTATCCAGCAATTGGTTTGTGAAAGGGATAGAAAAATAATCCTTATTTGTCTTGGAGTTCAACTTGCAAAAGTTCACATAGATCCATAACTTTCCATTCTTCTTGGGCACTATTAGGATGGGTGAAACCCATTCACTAGTAGCCATTAGATAAATGAACTCAAGTTCTAAGAGGCTCAACAATTTTTCCTTCACCAAGGCTAAGTAATTTAAATTGATGCACCTCTATCTTTTCCATTGTCAGAGGGGTTTTTGTCGAAAGGTCGAATCCACCGGGGATCAGAGATAGAAGGAAGTAGAGATAGGAGATGGAAGAGAAGAAAAAGAATAAACAAGAGGTAAACATGACAAAGACAAAGCACAATGAATTGAATCAATATGTATTGATAGAACCTAGAATCCCTTGTCTGGCACTACTCAAAAGCACTCTCCAAGCGTTAAATCTCCTGGAGCTCCCTCATAGACCAAAAACGTGCATCAAAATTAACAGCTCTCTCTCTGCTGCTTGGAACCAAATCCGATGGCTCTATTGGCCTTCAAAGGGGGATAAAACTATAGGACACCTACTCCAAAATCTCCTAGTTCACTCATTTTTCTTCTTCCACTTCAAAGTGCAATTTGCAACTTGTCAACTGCAATCGTGATGCACACGACTTTGCTCATTTTTCTTTTTTATGAAAAATCCCAAAACTGGTTGAAAAAGTAACTTGGTTTTTGCATGCCATCCTAATTTAGAAGCTTTTCTAAATTTTTAGAATTTTACAATAAATAATATCCAACCTATCTAAAATAGGCTAAAAGTATCCAAAAATCTAGTATTTTTGGACCATCTATGCCACTCACACTAGTACTAATCACTTAGATCGCATTGACTCTCTAGATCAATAAGAAAGTCAGATGATGATGCACTCCAGAGTTTTTCACACTGTGTCCGCATAGTGGCACGACATCCACCCCCTCTGAATCTGCACATCCTTCGGTATGTACCAAAATCCTAGTTGGCATTAGATTCTGAGTCCTCATCCTCTGTAAAAAACCATATCCTTTGCTTCTTCATTTTCCCTTGCTATCCCTTGTATCATGGTCACTATTTTCTTCCAATTCTGGAAACTCATAAGCACTAGATTCCCGCCTCTTAAATAATTTGATTCTTGTACCTGCTACCGAAAGTTTTATGGCTGTCCCAACCAACTCATTTAATGCATAAGTAGCATTATCAAACACATGTCTTACCACATAGGGTCCAAACCATCTTTTGGAAAGTTTACGCATGGCACTATGCCGATTGTCTAAACTGCTATCATAAACAAATACCCAATCCCCATCTTGTATGGTTCTTGGCCTCAATCTATGTCTTTTGTCAATGTGTTTCTTTTTCTATATCCTTACTGCCCTTAACTTTGCAATTGTTGCCTCTATGTCTTCTAACTTTCTTTCCAACTGTCTAATACATAAGGCCAACAACTCCTCTCGATTCAACTCCTCTTTCCAAGGTAGCACACTCCATGTGAGTGTCATCTCTTCTATCGGCATGATAGGTTTTTGACCATACATCAATTCAGCAAGTATATATCCTATATAATGGCACTACGAGTTGTTCTGTCAGCCCACAAGGCATAAGGATTCAAACGTGGCCACTCTTTTACCTTCTCTCCACATGCTTTTACCAATGCCTTCACAATAGGTGGATGACCTCTTTCATTGTTGCCATTTCCTTCAGGGTTATAGGCTGAAGTTAAAGGAAGCTTTATCCCCAACCATGCAAAGAAATCATGAGCTTCATCTACATCCAGCTCACCCCTATCGGCTATAATTTTTCCCACGCACCCATACCTACAAAAGATCTCTTCTAAGAGAAAAGTACACATAGTATTTGTTGTCTTAGTACGTAGAGCTCTCCCTTCCACTTGATTAGTCAAGTCTTCACGGGCAAGAACAAGATATCTCATTTTCCAAAGACCTGTAGGCATCATGACTAAATCCACCACCCACTTAAAATGAAGAGACAATGGATATGTGGGCTGCAATCCATCCCAATGTCTCACAGATGAATACATTTGACAAGTCATACATGTTTCCACAAAATAAGAAACATCCTTATACATACCCTACCACAAATATCTTTCTTTGATCTTTGCAAAAGTACCCCAAACACCTCTATGGCCAGCCCACAAGCTTTCATGAAATTCTTGTATAACATTTACTTATGAAGCTTTGTTAAAATACGTGGGATCCAGAGCATGGCTATGGTGGCTTGTAAGCATAGACTAAACTCATGATGACATTGACTAAAGACCACAACTGTTACACAAGTGAATTAAGTTCCAAGATGGAGGCTTGGACTCATAAACACAATCTTGTGTACGATTGATAAGTACAAGACCGACACTAACTGATAAAGAAAAGTATCATCATGTATTCATTCATCTATCAAAAGTGGTAGTCAAGTACAATGCTTTATAGTTGTTGGAAGGGTATAGTTTTCCCTTTCTGTGCATATAGGATTCCTGCAGCCTACATGTCTTTATCCTAAACTGCCTCATACAAAGAGGCTACATTAGGTGTGATTGCTAATATCTCAACAAAGCTCTGTCACCCAAAACTTGCAATGGCATACCCTGTTTCTTTTTAGCATGTTTCCATAAGTATCCATCTTTTAAGAAAAACCCATAGGCTTTCCTCTTGATCTTCTTAAACTCCTTATCTGACCATTCATCTCTCTTTGTTAATGTACTAAGGTATTGACCAATTCTCAGCCACTCTCTTGCATATTTGTCTTCTAGAAACACTTCTATACATGATAGAAAAGATCTAAAGTGTATTCTCTTTGTTGTCCAAGCTTTTATTAATGATGTAGTAACTCGTTGCATTGTGAAATTCACTCTTACAACATCATTTTTAGCCACAAGAAAGTCATCTTCTTCCTCCTCATCCATCATCCCATCTTCATTCTCATAGCATGCCCAAGATAACATGTCTACCACTGGGTTATCTCTTCCTGTGATATGCTGAAATTCAGGGTTTAAAGATTTGATGTATGCAATCCACCAGAGCATAGCAATGTCCGGGGTAGCACAACTAGTAATCATACCCAATACGGGTAAACAATCGGTCTCAGTGACTACATGAGAACCCATAAAATACTCCTTATCACATTTAAGGGCTATCACAATTCTCCATAATTCTCTTTTTACCTGTGGATACCTTCTCTGTCATTCAGTCAATACTTTAGCATCAAAGTGTATTCCATATATTTGTCCTTCCTCATCATCTTGCCCAATTGCCCATCTAATTCTGATTGGGCTTGTATCAATAGTAATAATGATAGTCTTTCCATGTGAATAGTCAGCCTTTCTCAATGTAGGAGAAGATTTTAAGAGCTGCTTCAATTTCTTCATTTCTTTCTAACGCTTCATTTCCCAATGAAATCTTTGATCTTTCCTCAGAAGCTGATATACAACATCAGCTACTTGTGCAAAGTGAGGAATCCATATCAAATAGAACACATATACATCCAAGAATCTACGCACCTCTGATACATTTGTGCATACATCTTGTTAACTATCAATCCCATCTATTTTTGCTGGTGATGGTGTTCGCCCATAGGGCCCACACATATGCCCAACAATCAAAACCTCTTCAACTTTTGTCCAGAAAGAGTTAAATGCACCTCTTCTAGACATGTCAAAATCCTCTCACAATCCACAATATGGTCTGCAACAAACTATCTGCATCCATGAGCATCCATCTCTTCATTCTTTTCATCTACTACACACCCTTTGATTGGAACATCATCCAATAAGGGCATTGTCAATTATGGTATAAAATCTGTGAGTACCCTATTCATAGCATTTGTCATGTGTGCCACTAAGTTTGTTGCACCCTGTGGGAGAGTACACATCCGTACTAACCCCAAGGGAGTCTTCATGGTTGTGATATCCCTGCTTTCTATTGCAAGCTAAAATTGATCATACCCCGAATAAAGATCACCCAAAGAATAGATCACTCTGCCTACAAAATCCTTTGCAAGTTCATCAACCACATGGCCTGCACCCACATTTCTTATGGTCACTTTATTGACCGATTTCATGTCTTGCATAAATCTCAAAGCCCCATTCTTTTTGGGCATAGTAAACCAACAATTTGAGTATAGGGTTGAAGAGGACTCCAAGATCTTCATGTGAATCTTTTCATTTAGAAAATCCATCAGCTTTGGCAAGTTATCTTTAGGCACTGGAATAGGCCTTAAGTTTCATGGTACATGTGGCAAAGTAAATATTACCATAGGAGAGACAACATTTGGATCCACACAACCTATTTCAATTGGCTGAAATGTAAATGTCTTTCCATGCCTAGCCAACATCTACATAAAACAATATCTTTTAGTAGGCAAAAGAAACCCTTCTGCACCAACTTTCAATTCCTGTAATGTTTCAGATGTAAATTGATGACCTATATCTTTAGGATCCTGTAAGCTTGGCTGTCTTGACACTTTTTCATACAAACCCTCACTTTTTGGTGGAAATGGCAAAGCAATTGGTTTCACCTTTTTGTCAACTGTCTTATACTTTGTCTCCATAAATGCTTCAGCCCATTGTAATCCTTAATGCTAAGCAAACAATGCTATAACATCATACATGTCCATTGAACATACTAACAACACTCTATTTTCAGCCTCATTTTCTACATGTATAGTTATTGAAATTTCAGTCATAGTGTCATTAATATTCAGTCCATAAAAGATGGCTGAAATGCTTTCATTTTCAGCTAACAGCCCCAATGCTCTCAGTTCCTTAGTAGCCCATTTCATAGATATGTGTTCAGCCTTGCACATAACTTCCATAGGCTTAAACCAACATGAATTGTTTACTGTAAAGTGAGAATAACCAATAGTAAATACATGCTTCATTTCATCAAGAGGCGAGTATATCCTCTAAATAGCACTACTATAGCCCCGCATTACATCAGTGCTTAATGAAAATCCATGTCTTTGAATTCCCTTGCATTTGGAGCCAAAGGAGACTCTCGAAGCGTATCATGATTTCTAGGATGATTAACACAAACAGTAAGAAATTGGACTGCTTTCCTCCCATCCTTGCTTTTGACTCTTGTATAAGCAGAACCATCATCAAGCACCTTTGTTTTCATACACACTCCTGTAACATAGGGTTGTCCCAAAATCACTGCATATGAGGAATTATCTTGCACAAAGAAGTGTTGCTCTTCTTGTACATCACCAATTGTCACTTTCACATTAAGACATGCAGCATAGAGCTCTCCCGAAGAATTATTTGCAACCCTCATATGCCAACCATGATTAGTATCCATAGGCCATGCACCATTCTCATACAATCCATGTTCAATGACATTAATCTCAGACCCATGGTCAAGCAAAGCAACACAAGGAGTTTCACGTTCCCCTATTTTCACTACTATTTCAATGGTAGCCCTGGCCCAATGATTTCTTGTGTAATGACTTCAAGGAATAAATCCTAGAGTCTCTTCCCCATATTGTTGCATTTGCCTTACTTGTATAGATAATCCAATACCTACTTCATGCTCATATTTAGCTCGAATACCCTACAAACCAGTTTCCTCTTCAAATTGCAGCAATGCACTAGTGGTATCACCAAGAAACTAATGCTTTCTCTTAATTATGTCAATGATCTCATCGTGAAATTCTCGCTTGGTGATGCCAAGCACCTCTCCCAAGGTGAATTCCACCCGACTATTTAGGATCCGTTCTTCAAGAACCTTCTTAAGATCTAGGGCTGTCTCAATGTCAGACTGCAATTTATATCCTGACTGCTTGCCCTTCTCTTTGCCCTCTTGTTTGCTATCCTATTTTTGCTCCTATCACTAACCTCTTCCATAACATGCTCAGGAGGTGGCTGATTTGTAGCATTAGGCCAATCTACACTTTTTCATGTCACTTTTAGATGTCACCACATTATCTTCATTTCTCTTTCATTTCTCTTCCACAAGTACATTCGTATTTTGTACCTTTGCTAAATATGCATACATTGAATATGTATCTACTGGTGATTCCCAACCAGTTATGTCACGAATGTCTTGCCATGCATGAGACATTTCACTATCAGTAACTTTCCTCTTTTTAGTTACATGTAAAGCATGTGTCCATATTTCAGCCTTTGAATTACTTGGCCATGCGTTTTATCCAACTGTAGACCAAAAGTAGAAGCATGTACCACTGCGTAAGCATTTCGAACAGCCAAGTCTTCCAACAACTTCTGCATACCTCCCTTCCCAAAATTCAAAGCAAGAGGCAATCTCATTTCTTGTGCATGGATCTTGCCATCTTTCCAAAAGAAGAGTTGTCATGCTAAGGTCTCCTGATAGGCAACACAATCATTTCTCTCATGCTACAAACTATCACACCACATACATCTTTTTCCTGGCTTAGGGGTTGTTGCCCTCTGTCCCCTTTCCTCTTGTCCTTTTTAATCCAATTTTGCAACCTTTAATTGAAGATCCCGCATGCCTTTGACCAATTCATCTAAGACATCTTCTCTAACAGAGGGAACAACAGTAGGTATAGCCATAGGGTTAGCCACAAAAGTGGGTGGCTTACTGGATACTTCAACTATTTTTCCTGTAACAGTGGGCAAGCTAGAGACATGCAATCTTTCTCTTCTTCTATGCTTTTTCACAAGTGCAGTAACGGCTTTCTTGATATGTCTTCATTCTGTTTTCAGACCTCTCTCTGTCCTCTAGCAAATCATCAAGCTTCTCTTGAAGCTCAATATCTGCTGCTTGTAGAAACAATTCAATTTTTTGACTTATAAGAGCTTGTTATTTTGCAAGATCCAACTACTCAAATCGACTTTTAAATTCTCTTAGCAATTTTGTAGCCACAAGACCCTTATTGGGTTGTAAAACCCACTCCTGAAAAGTCTTACACATAATCAAACTGGTATCTTCAATGTAAAATTCTTCCCTGAGTGTCTCCTTGAAAGCTACCTAGTCAGCATCCTGCATTCATAATTTAGTAATTCATGCTTTCAGTTCATGTACAATAACATGTACAAAATACTGGCTCCATGCAAGTTGAGACACTCCAAAGAATTCCATCTTTTAAGCATAGGTACGTACATATATAGACACATTCCTACCATTGAACAACTTTATCTCACACTCAACTACTTGTAGAGCATTCATCACAACTGGAGCCCCAAGAGGAACAACAAGGAAAAGGGAATTCTCTTGCAAGAAAATCTATCTTGTAACACCAACAAGCTTGTTTATCATGTTTCATATGATCACAATGAAGAAAAGAACACCAGGCACAACAAATCTTCATGCAGCATCATGTAGATCTCCCACGGTTTTTAATAGAATCAACCATATTCTTCAATATCTTCACAAAATCCATCAATAGAACAAAGAAAGCAAAGGAATACACCATCTTTGAATGGAAATACATCACATAGTATTCATCTTCGATATCTTCATTGTCTTCTCTCTCAATCTCTCATATACAATCACTCTGTTTGAGTAGAATTGGCTATCTCTGACTCTCTCTCTCTCTCTCTCCATCAATAATATATCATATCCTCACTAAATCTCTCAAAATCACTCTCAATAATCCTTCTTAGGTCGTGGATACCCCTCCCAAGAGGTATGTCTGATATGAAGAGTCACCAGAGCCACTACAGTGTCCTTTCATAGCTCACTACTGTCATTTCACTCTAGTCTTTACTTGAGTCTTCAGCAGCTACTTCTTTCACTTCTTCCAGCTCTTTTGCACTTGTATTCACCTCTTTCCAAGGCTAGAAAACTTTCCCAAGCTACACTCTCATCCATCAGAACACATACAGAAGCATACAGAACAGTCACAGAACAGTACCAGAACAGCTACAGTACAGAACAGAACAGAACAGAGATAGAGGCTCTACAGAAGACCTACAGAAGGTTATCAAAACCACATAACTCATTCTCAAATCATTCCAAACTCTCACAAACCATTCAATAAGCTTTCACAAAATCTCAATCTTCATCAATCAATACTCCATCCCTCCTTACAGAAGACAATCAGAACAAAACAGAGTAAAACAAAGCAAAACAGAAGGTATACAGAACCTATCAGAACCTATTAGAACATCACAGAACCACCAACAAACATCATGAACTTCCAAAACTCAATCATTATCATCCAAAACACTCTCAAACCACTTCCAAATCAATCAATCATCTCATAAAATCAAACATTCAGCTCTCAAAAACAACAAAAATCAGCCAAAAAACAAGTCATTTCAACACTCAACATATCCCCACACTTAATAAGGAAGCATCCTCGCGACCCAGGAAAAAGGGAATACAAGGGCATTGAAAAGCTCAACTTTGATCTTCAATATCTTTTCAAAAAGAATCCATCCACCACGACCCCAACTTATAACCTGGTTCTAATATAAAAATACAACGAAAGGAAAACCCTTTAGACATTAACACCGCTTAGTAAACTAAAAATCACAACAAATTTATAAAGGATATAAAAGTTTGCTTCTTCTTCATCTGCATCTGCGTCAACTCTCCATCCACGACCCCATCACTACAATTCTCCAAAATGTAGCTCGTACACGAAATCCAATAGGAAACCACCACGTTTGTTTGACATAAATGAACTCACAACACAAACACTAATACACAACACAACCATCTGAATGACTCCTTCAAAAAGAGAGTTTTTCATTAGAAAGCTTCCACCATACATTGGAAAGGTATCAATGAAGATGATCCCTCTTAAAAGATTGATGTTGTCGGAAACGATCCATAGACAAGGATTTATCTACAAAGTTTTTGGGAGGATTTTGAAAAAATTGGAGACAGCACATCCTTTCCAACAGGACCAGGTATCTGCTAGGCAAACAGAGGGCATGAAAATACAATATGTCCAGCTGCTGGGAATCAATGCTTACATTGACATTCATGCACAACTTTGGAATAGGCTTAGAATCATTATGAGAGTGCCTATGCATATACGCCAGGTACCAAGCAAAGTGAGCAGTTAATCTCACTGAAGGATCTGCAGACTGTGAATACTGCTGGGCAAAATGAACATAGTTCTGATAAGCTTGACTGGAAGCTGTCCATTCTCCTGGAATTACTGGCCAATTAATCTGAGGTCATGTAAGGCAATCATCCGAACTCCATCCCCTTCTTCTGGAAATCTGATTATCAAACCCGTCACAGTCACTAACCAACTGAGGTGGATGAGATATGGAAGTGTTAGGAGAGGGTAATGGAATAAGGAAAAGTGGATGAAGGGAAGGATAGGAAAAATCATAAAAAGAAGAAAAGGTTAAAGAAGGAGTGGCAGAAATTTGTAAGGAATCACTAAGGAACGGTGTTAACTGATAAATAGGAAATGTGGAGGGTACATTAATGGAGGGAGAAGGACAGGGTGGAGAAGGGGAAAATACCCTATCCTCAATAAAGGAACAATAAGTGAAAATGGGAATTTGAGGGAAAGATGAAGGTTGGAAAAGAAGGGGTAAAATAGTTGTGGAATTAGATTGACAAATGGAAAGATATATAGCATAGCGGTGAGCCATTTGTTGGTAATAGAGGAGGGTAGGAACAGAAGGTCCTAAGAGAGATCATTTATGATAGGCATCAAAGAAGGTAGCATCAAATGGATTATGCTTTGAAAGATAGGCTAAGAGATCCATCCTCAGTTGATTAGTACTCTGGGCAAAGGTAGGTGCTCTGTTTTGTCTTTGATTCAGGACCACAGAATCAATCATGGGATGCCACGAATTATCATGACAATCAGCTACTTTGGAGGAATAACTTTGAAACATGTCAGCTATGCGCAACTCCAAATGATTGACATACAAAACAGCCTGTAAGACCACATCCCCCACATACCATGCCATATCCACCTCATTTGGAATTAACAAGTCTCCTCGTGGATACATGTATGACATCAACATGGTGTCTGGCGTGACAGAATCTTCAAAGACCATTCTGACTACCTCTGTCAACAACTCAGCAGACCAAGCCCCACTCCATCCATCCTCTGGAAGAGGTAAATCCATCGTGGAAAGCTTCATATAGAAGACCAACTTCTGTAAGTGGTAGTGGACAAAGAAAGAATGGTCTGGTGAGACATATTCCTGAAACTGCTCAAAGGTAGACCATAACAAGTCCATTCTGGACTGCAATCTTTCCACTTTATCTTGGAATAGAGGGCACAAAGTAGCCTGTCTCTGAAGGGCAGCCAAGTCCTGCTGTGAAAGAGAAGGAATCAAGGGAACATTAGGGCTTGGAGGAACAAAGTGGGACTTTGCCAATTGATCTTGCAATTGCTTGATTTGGGAGGCTTGGTTGGCCACTGTGTCATTAGCAATCTGTAAAGCTGAAAGTTTGTCATCTAAGATAGCTTGGAATTCCTGTGCTTCTCTGGACATCCTCTCCTTCTCTGCTAAAAGGCTAGTAACCTAGGAGTGAGCCTCGAGTAACTGGGTCTTCAAAGAAGAAATCTCATCACTTTGGGTGGCAACCAGTTGGGTTTGCTGTTCCATTTGCTTAAATAAATCTGCTAGGGTATCCTTAGCAGAAGCTAACTCAGATGTTGCCTTATGCAACTGGTCCTTAGACTGCATGAGCTCCTCATAAAAAGACGCATACAGCTGTTGAACACAGGCTGTCACTGACAACTCAATGGAACTTTGAATATCCTTGCAAAGGAAAGGAATGGCATCTCCTGAGACTAGATTGTTCAGGGAGGGAACTGAGATGTCCAATGATCCTTCTCGATGTGCTCTGAACAGGTTAGTACAAGTGAGATACCCAGGGAGTTCACTGCCAGAAGTAGCAGGAATGGGCACTGAAGGAAGTACAGAAGGAGCTTTATCCGCTACCCTCTTCAAGCGTTTGCGGTGTATGACCAGGGGAGGCAGAGAATCATCATCCTCTATGTCAATGGGTTTTGACTTATCTGAAGGTGGAGGAGGAGGTACTGGATCTGATGGAGGAGGTGGAGGCACAGTCTTCTGTAAACCTGAATAGGTCAAGAAGGCAGACAAATAGGATCCATATGTGACATTGGTAACATTACCCCTGGTGACTTTAACGAAATGCTGATCCATTTTAGTGAGGAGGTAAGTGCTCCAATCAATAGCAACTCCTTTCAAGACCATCCTGGAAGCTGTGAAAAGCTCTTTGGACAAGTACTGGGATGGCGTTTTGGCAGGCCTAAACCTGTCCTGAAGAAACTGACAGATCGTCTTCCATACGGAATCAGTGATCATAGAAAAGGAAATTCCTGAAGAGTTTATCACCTTCTTAACATCCAGCATTTCCCTTGTCTGCTTTTGCAACAGCTTCAGAATCTCTTCATTAGAGAAGAGCTGACGAGTAGTCACAAAAGGTTCACCTTTGAAGGGTAGAGACAGAACCTTCCCTAAGCCTCGAGGTGTCAAAGTCATAGAAATTCCTTGGACTAGTCCTGTCTTCTTGCTGTAAGAGGCCAGAAATGCATCACATAACGACGGATCCTTTGGAAGAACGGGAAAAGGAGTAGCCACAAAAGCAGCAAGTCCCGCCTTCGTGAGAGGCTCAAAAGTAAGTAGGGAAGAGTAATCCCTACTAACTAATGGGACGTACTGGATAGGGGGAGGAGCATGAGAAGGCGCCATTCAGATGGTTACACACACACCACAAACACAGACAATCAAGGAGAATGCCTGGAAAGCAACAGACAAAAAAAACCAAGGATAAGAGAATAACCAAACAAGAAAACGTGACTCGACCAACTAACCCCAAGCAAACCACATCCTAGAAAAAATTTGACATGACCTTGAGACAAATGCGACCGAAAGCTTCATGCGATGCATCAGATAAACACCCTGAACCCCGTATCAGGCAATAAAAGAAAAAAACTGCATACCGTACCCGTAACCGTAACAAAGACAGTAACTCAAAACAATACCATATCCGACACATATCAATACTACATCGGTGATAAACCAAGACTGGACCAATAAAATAATTCTAATGACCGCGCATACCCATCCCACGAAACGGTTCATTAAAAAGGGAAATTAAGTGCAATGAGGGGGAATTAATTTAATGAAGGGTTTATTTTAATAAATTATTAAGAATGGGTGAATTTTTATTAGGTGATAAACCTTAGCAAGAAAACAGCGGTTCCTTATTATAAAGTTAATTACCAATTATTAGGTTAAAACGGTGTATTAATTCGATTCCCGGACTTCGATACCCGACTGGGTCTCTAAATGCAAGTTCATTGATTACAAATTAAGGTGATGTGGAGCGCTTTTTTGCCAGCGCGTGCTCTTGTGACGGCTGGTTCATTTTAAATAAAAATTAAAGTACCTCTTTAGCGCACGTAGCGCGTGCTAAGTGAACGGCGGGTTTATTTTAATTAAAAAGTATGTGTGTGTTGAGCGCGAATGCGCGTGGAACTGTGGGTGAATTAAAGAGGTCAGTTTAACAATTAATTGGTGATTAAGGGGGAAATGAAAATAAATAAAACACATAAAATAAATACCTGGAAGGGGTGTGTATGTAATGCAGAAATGCGCACAGAAGAGTCTCCCAAAAGAAGTGAATCTAGTAAAGGAAAAGGAAAAACCACAGACGAAACAACAAAGACAACACCTTAGTGGGTGGGTTGATTTGGTTTTTGTTGGTTTTTCATTTTTTTTAAGTTGTGATTATTTAGGGTTGAATAAATGGAAAATGATCAAGGGAGGTGAGGGAAATTTTTTTAGAATTTTATAGAAATTTTATTAAATTTTTTTTACTATTTTGAAATGAATTTTCTACATTTGTTGGCAATTTGGGGGTGAAATTAGGAAATGAGTAATTTTCAGAAAATTTAGGGTGGGTAATTTCCAGCGGACAAACTCCCAAAAATTGGCAAAAAGAAAAGGAAATTTTTAGAAATTTTTCTGAATTATTGTGATGGAAAAATTAATGTAGAAATTAATTAAATCATGTTAATCAGATAAGTCAGTTAGAAGTAAGTCAGTTAAGTCTGGTTAGTCTGGGTAAGTCATGTAAGTCACAGGAAGTCAAGTCAAGTTAGGTTAGTCAGGTTGGATAAGTCAGATAAGTCCAGTTAGTAGAAACTAACCTAAAGGGGGTTAAGTAACCTAAGGTGGGTTAGGGTTAGGGTTAGGGTTAGGGTGAGGGTTAGGGTTAGGGGGTCCTAACCCTAGGTAGGTTAGGTTAACTCGAAGGGGGTTAGGGTAACTAAAGGGGGTTAGTTAGGTTAGTTGTTAACTTGAGTTAAGTTAGAGGTTAACTAAAGTTAAGTTAGTTGTTAACCTAACCTAGGTTAGTTTTAACTTAACTTAGGTTAGTGTTAACTAAACCAAGGTTAGTGACTAACCTGGGTGTGGTTAAAGGAGGAGGAGGTGGAGGTGGTTAGAGGAGGTGGAGGTAGTGGTCCACGCGGCGGTGAGGGAGGACAGGCGACGGCGACGGCTCAAACGGCAGCGTCAGCGGCGGCGAGCGACAGGCTGGCGCTCCAACGGGCGGCAATCCTGGGAGCGTGGCGGCGCTGCGACGGGGAGGAGGCGGCGGCGGGCTCCGTCTGCAGGGCGGTGACGGCGTCGTCTGCAGGGCGGCCAGGCTCCAGGCGGCGTCGCAGGCGTCAACGACGGGCGACGACGAGCTCCAGAGGGCGGCGACGGGCCCAGGCAGAAGCGGCGGTCCACACGGCGGAAGGCAGCGACAGGGAGGAAGAGGGTGAGGAGGAGAGGAGAAGAATAGGGAGGGAGGGTAGGCGGGAGAAGAGGGAAGGGAAGGGGAAGAAGAGGGGAGTAGAGGAGGGCAGTAGGAGGAGGGAGGAGGAAGGTGGGAGGAAAGGAGCAGGAGGAGAGGGAGGGGATGGAGAAGCGGGTGGAGAGGGAGGAGGAGGAAAGGAGGAAGAAGGGGAGGGAGGAAGGTGGTTAGAAGGGAAGGGGTCGGTTGGTTGGGGGTGGGCAGGTGGGCAGGGCCAAGGGGGGTAGGCAGGGGCGATGGGCGGGGGGAAAGGGTGGGTGGGCAGGTGGGCAGGGCCAAGGGGGGTAGGCAGGGGCAATGGGCAGGGGGAAAGGGTGGATGGGCAGGTGGGCAGGGCCAAGGGGGTAGGGGGTGGGCAGGGCCCAAGGGGGTAGGGGGTGGGCAATGGGCGGGGGGAAAGGGTGGATGGGCAGGTGGGCAGGGCCAAGGGGGTAGGGGGTGCCCGAGGGAAGGGTAAGGGTGGGAAGGGATGGGCGCGTACCCCTGTCCCACGCACGTGCGCGGGGCGGGGTAAAAAAATTTGCCGTGATGGGATTGAAATGGCACCGGGATGACGGTACGGGTCATGCGGACACAACCGGGGCGCGTGGAGACGCGTAAAATCGAAAAAGGGCGCGTTCACGCGCAAAACGGGCGCGCGAATACACGTAAAAATAAAGAAAAATTAATAACTCCCAATCCGGACGTCAAAACGAAATAGCGTAAAAACAAAAAGTGGGCAGGATGACAGGGGGAAAAGAAGGAAAATACGGGACGGAGGTTCCGGGGGGGGAAGGGCGGTCACATGCAAAAAAATCTAAAAAACGAACCAAAAAACGCAATTAAAAATTAATATCAAAAAATCTGTGCATCGGAATGAGGTGCAGAAAAAAGGAAAACTGTGTAGAAAGATGTGCCCAACAATTCTATCACATCAAAACATAATTTCGATGGAGATAAGACGCGTTCACATGGAAAAAACCCAAAAAACAACCCCGAAAATGGGATCGGAAATTAATATCGGACAAACCGTTCACCGGAATGACATGCAGTAAGAAGGAAAAATGTCCGCATGAAGGAGTGACACAGGGTTATCACGTTAAAGTGCAGTTCCGGTGGATGTAGGAAGGGTTCACATGTGAAAAATACCAAAAATACTCCCGAAAACGCATTGAAAATTTAATAAGTAAAAATCCGGAAGTCGAAAAAGGGTGGAGGAAAAAGGAAAAAGGTGAGGGAAGGCACAAGGGACACGGCTGTAAAATCAAATTGAAATTCCAATGCAAATAGGGCAGAGTCACATTGAAAAAGGTCAAAAATACGCACGAAAAATGTGTAAAAAACCGAAAAATTAATAATGGACAAACTGTGTATCGGAATGATGCGGAGGAAAAAGGAAAAATGTCAGGGGAAAAGTGGTTGGCAGGGCTATGATGTCAGAGCATGGTTCCCAAGCAAGAAAAGCGCGTTCACATGGAAAACCGGCTAAATTGTGTAAAATGCTTCAAAAATTAGGAACTCAAAAACCGTGCACCGGAACAGGGGTAGGTGAAAAGGAAAAATGGTCAGGGAAAAGGGAGGAACAGGGCTATGAGGCTGGATTTGGACTTTGGTGAACGTAGGGTACCTTCACAGGACATAATCGCAAAATCAGGGAATGAAGGAAAACTGGAAGGGAGTGGCCCCAAAGGTGGGTGGAACATAAGCGGGTGGGTGGGAAGGGACCCCATGAGGGTAAAAGCAAGTCATGGCATACATGCATGAGCAGGGTAAGGCATATGCAAAGGGGTATGCAATATAGACGCACAGGGACGCGTCCCCACACTTAAGACCTTAACGGATAGGGTTAACCGAGCAACAGGGACCTAGGACCACGCCACAGACCATCCGCTAGTTTCCCCACACTTAAAACATGACTGTCACGAAGAAACCAAAGTGTAGGGTTAGAAAAACTTGGCCCGTTTCGTCAAGAATCAAGGTTGAGTGTCGATGGCACGTCCAGGGTTGTTGTCGACTGCAGGAGGTACCAAGGCATCTTTACAGTGCATGTCCTGCATGGCAGGGACCACGCAGCAGTACCCAGGGAGGTAGCTGGTTGAAGGAATCGCAGGAAATCCGTCGATGATGAGGGATATTACACTCAACTCGCAGTCACACAAATGAAATGAAAGAATAGTCACTCGCCCCATGACTAATATCACTCGAGGAATAATGATGGAAACCCATATCTCGTACCCGATTGAGGAATCAACAAGGGGGAAATGGTGCAGAAAGAGTATGCCAGGGTGCACAGTTGATGGTGCATTAGTGCGTCCAACCCGTCTGGCATAAGTGCAAGGAGGAAGGCAAGGGAGCCTTATGGTGCAGTGTACAGAACAGGATGACGTGTCTTGTGATGACGGCAAAGACCCATCCCGTGGGTGCATAGGGAAACGGGAACATACCTGACTCCAAGTGTCGTAACGTCCCTCAATCTCACCTCTCGGTAATTGATTGAAGAAACTCCAGTCACACTCAGCCCACCCTCTGTCTCACTCTCTGTCGATAAATATAAGAGGGCAGCCTTTTCCTGAAACCCGTTGATGTAATCCTCACAATCACTTGTGCAAAGGTTGTATGCCTTGTGCGCATTTGATGGTGCAACAGTGCATCCCGCCTTGTGCCGGCATACGGTGCAAGAAGGAAGGCCAGGGAGCCTTATGGTGCAGTGCACAGAAACAAATTGTGCTTTGTGCATTGAGAGGCCCATCCCGTGCGTGCAATGCTTCATTCACACTTCTCACCTCTCATTTGATTTGAAGGGAAAAGATTGGTCTCTCGACCCACCCTCTGTCTCACGCTCTGTTGATAGATCTAAGAGGGCAACCCATACTCACTTCCCTATCCGGTTAGGATGAAAGCTCACATCACTCGATTGTTTGTCGATGAAGATCGCGTCGTCAGTTGTTGAAGAGGCGTACCCAGGGAGGTAGCCATTAAATCGAACGTTGTATTGGACAGGAACATGTCGTCTGCTAGAGGATAGTTAGACGCTTTGTAGAGAGACCCAAGACACAGCATACCAAGGGAGGCAGCTTCGGAATTGGATCCTGGGAATATCAATTAATGAATCCACTTTCTGGACTGCTGGGTGTTACCACCTTTTCCATAGCCAGCTTCTCGCCCAAGGGTGTTTACCACCTTTTCTTTGAACGAGGCCTGCTATGACAGGGAATTGCTTCCTTTTCTCTCATAATAGATTTGTTTGTTTGTTTTATTTTTTTTCTTCTTCTTTTTCTTGTTTTCCCCTATTCCCGAGGGTGTTTCCACCTTTTCTCGAAGAATAGGTCGGCATGACAGGGACCTAAGTCCTTTTCTCCCATAACCGATATGTTTTGTTTTTTTTTCTTTTTTCTTTTTTCAAATTGAGCAAGGGAATGGTAGAAAGACCATGTATCAAGACCAACCTCGTCACTGTCGCTGGTGGAAAATAGAGAATAAGAGATCAAGGCTGGAGGGTGGAGTTGAGGGGATAGAGGGTTGCGTCCACTTCATCAGGAGTGACTGAAGAATGGCTATCAGAAGTAGCATCATAAGAAGTACAATGCCGCGCCAACGAGGAAAAAAAGCAAGTGTTCGTAATTGTCAAGATCCCCAAGGAGGGAAGTACTTCTTCAGGCGATATCCATTGATCAGAAAGGGATCATCAGAGGCATCAACAGTCTGCACTTGGACAGAGCCATTAGGGTTGACGGCAAGTACCTTATAGGGACCCATCCACCGCTATTGAAGCTTGCCAGGAAACTTGCCAAAGCGTGAATCATAGGCTAGGACTAAATCACCTTCTTTGAACTCCTTGTGCTTGATGAAGCTGTCATGGTAAGCCTTACGTCGAGCTTGCGTGGCTTCCATGCATTGTAGAGCCATCCTACGAATTTTGTCCAAACATTCCAAGTGCAGGAGACGGCGTTGCAGTGAATTATCATCCCCCAAACGCTCTTTCATGGCCACTCTCAAAGAGGGTAGTTCCAATTCAATAGGAAAAACAGCTTCTGTACCATACACCAACTGGAAGGGTGTCTGTCCTGTTGCTGCTTTATGGGAGGTTCTGTACGCCCAGAGGGCCTCTGTAAGTCGATCATCCCAATCACGACGATGTGTGGCAATTGTTCTTGTCAGAATCGAGCTGAGGATGCGATTCGTGACTTCGACTTGGCCGTTGGCTCTGGGGTAATAAGGAGTGGACTTGCGATGGCGGATCTTATATAACTCTGTCAACTCTTCCATGACTTTGTTGAGGAAATGAGTGCCTCTATCACTTACAAGCTCTAAGGGACTACCGAAACGGGTGATGATATTCTCATACATGAACAGGGCCACACTGTTACCATCGTCCCGCTTTAGGGCTTTAGCTTTGCACCACTTTGTAACATAATCCGTACATACGAGGATGTATCGGTTCTGTTTCCTTCTGGTAGGAGGATCGATCGGACCTACCAAGTCAATGCCCCACTTCTCAAACGGCTTCAAGGGAAGGATAGGTTGCAGTGGCATGGCACTTGTCTTGGCGGGTTTCCCCATTCTTTGACAAGCATCACATCTTTTACAGTAATCATAGGAATCTTTGTGAATGGTAGGCCACCAATATCCTGCGAGCAGAGCCTTCCTGGCTGTAGCTTCTCCTGCAAACTGACCTCCACATGGCTCGTCATGGCAAGCCTTCAGAACAATCCCAATCTCTTCTCCTGCAACACATCTTCTGAGCACTTCATCTTTGCCTTTCTTGTACAGTGCGCCACCTAGTAGGGTGTATGGGGCTGATTCTAGTAGAAGCTTCTTCCTTTCCCGACTATAGATATCAGGAGGGTACTGTTGGGTTGCCAGCAGATTGGCAATGTCTGCATACCAGGGGGTTACAGTTTCTACCAAGAATAGGGAAGCATCAGGGAGGTCTGGATCATCTTGCTCCTCGTCTGCAGTTTGTGGGATATGCGACAGATGATTAGCCAGAACATGGGAACAACCAGGCTTAGTAATCACCTCAAAGTCGAACTCTTGGAATAAAAGGAGCCATCTCATCATTCGTCCTTTCACATCTGCTTTGTTCATCAAGAAGGACAGGGCCTCATGATCCACATAAAATTTAAAGTGGGTGGATAGGAGGTAATGGTGAAACTTTTCCAAGGCAAATACCATTGCCAAGCACTCCAGCTCTATCACTGTGTAGTTCCGTTCCCTATTAGTGACTTTCCGGCTTGCGTAATAGATCAGTTGATCCAACTTCGAGGAGCCCTTTTGGCAGAGGACAGCACCTAAGCCTTGAATTGATGCATCCGTGTGTACATAGAACTCTTTCGTCCAATCAGGAGGTTGCAGAATGGGTGCCTCAATCAGACACTACTTCAGAGTATGGAAGGCTTTGTCACATTCTTCCGTCCAAGTAAACTCTGCATCTTTCCTCAGAAGCTTGTGCAAGGAAGTTGCCTTTGTCGCAAAATGGGCTATAAACCTTCTGTAGTAACCCACATGGCCTAGGAATCCCCTCAACTGTTTGAGGTTGGTGGGTGCTGTCAGAGCTGCAATCTTTTTTATTTTTGCAGGGTCTGTTGATATCCCTTGTGCAGAGACAATGTGGCCCAACAGAACTCCAGAAGAGACCCCAAAGATGCATTTGTCGGGGTTGAGGGAAATCCCATACTCCCGGCATCGGTCAAAGCATTGTTCCAGGTGTTCCCAGTGTTCACGGATCAAACTATAGACACAGAAGTCATCCAAATATACCTCAATAAAGTCGTGCAGATGATTTTGAAATGCGGCCATCATGACTCGTTGGAAAGTACAAGGGCATTGCAGAGTCCAAATGGCATCACTCGGTAAGCGTAGGTCCCCCATTCTGTGGTGAAGGTTGTTTTGGATTGGTCTTCTTCTGCGATCTGCACTTGGTTGTATCCGTTGAATCCATCCAGAAGGGAATAAAGCTCATGTCCTGCCACTGTGTCCAACAGTTGGTCTGTGAAAGGGATAGGAAAGTGATCCTTCTTCGTCTTGGAATTAAGCTTTCGGAAATCCACACATATTCGCAATTTGCCATTCTTCTTGGGTACAACCACGATGGGTGAAACCCATTCACTATTTGCCACTGGATAGATGAACTCGGCTTCCAGAAGCTTCAGCAGCTCCGCTTTCACCAATGTGGAATAATTCGGATTCATTCGCCTCTGTCGTTGCCGTACTGGCTTGGCATCAGGCTCCAAGTCAATATGATGTTGACATATTGTGGGATCAATCCCCTTTAGGTCTTTGTAGGACCATGCAAACACGTCCAATTTTTCTTTCAGCAAGTTGTACAAGGTTGACAACTCCTCTTCTGGGAGACTGCTACCCACCTTCAAGTGGCGTTCAGTGCCTTCTACATCCACAAAGGTTAACTGCCTTTCACCTTCTACTTCACGGATGAAGGTCCCACGGACTGCTTCTGGATACAGATCTGACTCCTTCAAGGGAGTAGTGTCCTCTTCTGATGTCCCACTAGAACCAATTTCTTCTTTTGGTGGAGACTTAGGTTGCTCTTTAAGACGTTGGAATGGGATAAGAGCCGTTTCGGGTTTGGTTTCAAAATTAATTACCTCTTGGCTTGAAGACTCCTCTTCTGAAGATGACACATCCAGGAACGTCACATAACAGGGACCCTCTGATGCCTGTTGGGTTTGTGGGACTGGTGCTCGTTGGCACAGTGCATCATCATCATCTTTCTTTGGCAAGGATGGGTGAGGATGGCAGGAGCCACTGTTGAAAGACGGCTTGTTCTTCTTAATCCATTTCTTATAAAGATTTTGCATATGAGAAGATCCATTTACCAGACCAAATGGTACCATCACCATTCTGTCCCATAGCATGAGCTCATCTGCTTCTGATGCTTCTGGAACTTCTTCTTCAAATGTATCCTCTTCAGGTGGGATAGACTCTTCTGGCTCACTTTCATCACCTTCTTCGTCCATATCATATTCATCCTCTTCTGTCTCTGTCTCTATCTCTGCTTTTGCTTCTGCTTCTGCTTCTGCTTCTGCTTCTGCTTCTGTTTCTACTTCTGTAGGAGCTCTGTAACAGAAGAACAGATTCTCTCTTTCCTCTCCTGTTTCTGTCTCTGTCTCTGCTATGGCCATATAACAGGGAGAGCAGTACATCCATACTTCTATCTCACTGTCAGAAGTGATTTCCGAAGCCATTCCTAGTTTAGGCAGGAACTATTCACCCATTGATAATGGCTTTGCATCTTTTAGAAGTCGGCTTACAGTATCCACTGTTAAGGAATGTGCCACTGTTTTCTTGGGAAGGATCTGTTTGACAGCATCTTCGTCTGCTGATGTTCCATCTGTAGCCTCATTAGGGGAGTCAGAAGATAATTCTAAGGAGGTGGATCCATGTCCTTTTTGAGAACCATACAGTTTCAGCACCACTTTGTTGGGTCCTCTACCCAAAGTCAAGGTTCCTTTGAACCAATCCGTCCTTGCTCGGGCTTCAAAAAGCCATGGTCTGCCCAATAACAGAGGATAGGATGTACCATAAGATTTTGGCTTCACCACCAAATAGGTTAGCCAATAATCTTTTCCAGCCACTGTAGTCTTCACATATGGGAGAATGCCCAAAGGCTTGATTCTACTCTGATCCGCCAGTCTGATGAGCCATTGGGTGGGTTGCACACCTTGTAGGCCTAGATCCTTCATTGTAACATCCGTCATAATGTTCATTGATGAACCACCATCAATCAGTGCATTTGCAATGAAGCAACCTTCTATCCACACGTCAGTCTCTGGAGTACCCGGATCTAGGAAAGCATTAGCCATATCCACTTCTTTTACAGGCTCTGGAGCCTTGTTGGACTTTGTTGCTATTGAGGGAGCAATCCTTAAACCACGTCTCCTTGTCAGTATACTTTTGAACCTTTTCCGGCAACTGGGAGACAACATCAATAATTGTCGGAATGTGAGGTTTGGTCTAAAGGTATCTAGATCTCTAACTAGATCGTATTCCTTAATAGGATCCACTGGCTTCTCTAACCGGTTAGGGAATGGGGCAACATCCATTTTCATTTTCCCTCTTTCTTCCAACAGAGGAATTACAGGAACTTCTTCTGCCACTTGTGGCACTTCCTCCTCTTCTGTCTCCTGGACCTCTGGTCCTGTCTCTACGACTGTCTCTGTAACTCTTTGTGGCACTGTAGGGCTCTGTACGGCACTGTTAGGCTCTGTTATGTTTTGTTCTTCTGGTGGAAGATTGAACTTCACTGTTCTGGCAGGAGGGTTATTTTCTTTCTGGATAGGTGGTTCCTTCTGCTTTGCACGAGTGATGGCAGCAACTTCCAATTCCACCAAATTGGAGGTAGGCTCTTGGGCCTTGGTCGGACTATCAGTAGCACTGTTTTTCACTGGGGCTAGGCTTGGACAGTCTTTTGCAGTGTGACCTTCTCCTTTGCATCGACTGCATAAGGGCTTGTAATCCACTGACCTTCGAGGATTTGGACAATTTGGTGAGATGTGTCCCTTTTCTCCGCATCTGTAACATTCCACTTCTGATCTCTGACCACCGCCAGACTGTCTTCCTCTGTAACTTTGGGAAGGAAATCTTCTGGGTCCGAAATTAGGACCAAACTCTCTAGGCTTGGGTCCAATATCTTGTGTTGTCATTTTGGATTCCAACAAGTTGAATCTTGCATCTTCTTCCTTCCTTCTCCTATCATGCATCTCCTTTAGAGAGCAAATGTCCTCGGTATGGTTCTTCTGCAAACAGTAGGAACAGAAGGCTCCAGGAATAGTTGGTTTTCGTGTACATTTAGTGGCTAAATGGCCTGCTTGATGACACTTACCACACCAAGTATTTGACCGCATCACATCTCTTCCTGCTCCTGCAACGTTGGATATGCTAGCGGTATTCACTTTCAACGTCTGTAGTTGCTCTGTAATCACATCCATCAACTCCTTTTTTATGTTTGCAACTGAGTTGGATAAGTAATCCTTCAAGCTTTCTCCTCCTGACGTACTGGCAGGAGGGTTTTGAGGAGTTTCTGTAATCACTGCATAAACGGGTTGGGCTGGTACAGAGGAGTCTCTGTTCTGGTTCTGATTCAGAGCTCCTGTTTGAACTGTTGGCTGTTGGATCCAATTGGTAGGATTCCACTGTTGCTGCTGATTTGACATAGAGGAATTTAGTTGGGACCATTGTTGTTGTGGCTGAACCATCATTTGAGGCATGGATTGTGGCCACTGTGGATTTGGTGCACTGTACTGTGATACCGGGGGCATCTGTTGGTAGGGATAGGGAACAGTCCCAGGAACTGCATTGGGTGGGTACATCATTCCTGGCATCAGAGGAGGTAGGACTCCTCTTCCTGTATTCATCGCTAATCGAGCTTCCACTTCATCGTACAGTCTTGCTCCTTCTGTTCAGCTTGAAGTGTGGCTGGTCTTTGCAACTCCACAAACTTAAGGACTTCTGGTTGTAATCCTCTGAGAAACACCCCCTTCTAGATGCCATCATCTAGATTATGGTTAGTCCATCTCTTCAGGATGGATTCCATTCGTGAGACATAAGCTTCTACTCTTTCTCCAGAAGATTGACTTAGGTTCATAAATTCCTCTCTCATCCGCTCTTCAAAACCTTCACGCCTGAATTTAGTGAGGAAGGCCAACTTCAGGTCGTCCCATGTGCCAAAAGTTCCTGCTGCTTGTCTCTCATACCACTGAAACGCCGCGCCCTTGAGAGTGGCGGGGAATATTGCTAACCAATGCTCAGGGGTTCGGGCATTGTTAGCCACACATGCTACCATAAACTCTGCTACATGAAGATCGGGGTCTTCATTGTACTCTCCCTTAAAAACTGGCAATGGAACTACATTTGCTGGCCTGTCATCAATATTTCCAGGACGGATCTAACTTGGAAGTGGACCTCCAGCAGGAGGAAGGGCTTGATGTGCCATTGGGACTTCTGTAAAGAGTTCCGCAAGGGCGTCAAAGGCGGCTTCTGCTACTAGCTCGTTCTCAGCCTTGATTTTTACTTTCTCTCTTCTCATGTACCTCTGGACTCGTTCTAACGCTTGCCTCTTTATTGTGTCATTCATCAGGGGGTTGGCTCCACTAGGTTGTTAGTGCTCCACAGAGGGTTAATAGAAGGCTTCAGTCTCTGGAGGACTCTCTTGCCAACATTTCTTCTACTTCTTTCTTTTCAATGTCCCTGAATTCTTCTTTCATGCCACTGCACAGGGGAAGATATTCGGTTCTGAAGGTGTCAAAATGCATACGTCTGAGCATTGTGGTAGTGCCATCATCATAGTAATGCCAGCTTCTGATGGTCTCAACAGTGTATGTTGTGAAAAACACTCTGTCTACCAACTTCCAGTGGGTTGCTAATTGAACAAACAGAAGATTATTAGTACACCAAGCATCCCATGTATCTTGCTGTTGAGCGTCCATGAACAAATTCCAACTCTTTTCCTTCTTGTCCCTGTGAACCTCTACAGACCAAGACTCCTGAAGCTTCTTCACAATCTCCCACTTGATGTTGTCTGGAAACTTCTCAATGAATGCCAAATCTTCCATGGATGGTCATTCTCTCTGTTTCTGCTCTTCAGTTTGTTCCCAAACAGTTTGCCACCAAGATGCAAGTTTATGCTGCTTCAACAGGAAGAGGAAACTGTCCACCACATAAAGCATGCATCATGATGGTGATGTGTTTCTGCCATTGTGGGATGAACTTCTTGTGGAAAGTGGCTTTGGTTATGAGAAATTCCAACTCTTCAGTGGAAGAAGGAACTTTACAAACATCCATTGAATTCTTCTCTTCTTGGCAATGCCATTTCCTTCATTTTCAGCCTCTTCTGGTGCTTGTTGATGGCAAGTTTTCCCCGGCTGCGTACCAAAAACATGGAGCCCCAAGAGGAACACCAAGGAAAAGGGAATTCTCTTGCAATAAAATCTATCTTGTAACACCAACAAGCTTGTTTATCATGTTTCATATGATCACAATGAAGAAAAGAACACCAGGCACAACAAATCTTCATGCAGCATCATGTAGATCTCCCACAGTTTTTAATAGAATCAACCATATTCTTCAATATCTTCACAAAATCCATCAATAGAACAAAGAAAGCAAAGGAATACACCATCTTTGAATGGAAATACATTACATAGTATTCATCTTCGATATCTTCATAGTCTTCTCTCTCAATCTCTCATATACAATCACTTTGTTTGAGTAGAATTGGCTATCTCTGACTCTCTCTCTCTCTCTCCATCAATAATACATCATATCCTCACTACAATCTCTCAAAATCACTCTTAATAATCCTTCTTAGGTCGTGGATACCCCTCCCAAGAGGTATGTCTGATATGAAGAGTCACCAGAGCCACTACAGTGTCCTTTCATAGCTCACTACTGTCACTTCACTCTAGTCTTTACTTGAGTCTTTAGCAGCTACTTCTTTCACTTCTTCCAGCTCTTTTGCACTTGTATTCACCTCTTTCCAAGGCTAGAAAACTTTCCCAAGCTACACTCTCATCCATCAGAACACATACAGAAGCATACAGAACTGTCACAGAACAATACCAGAACAGCTACAGTACAGAACAGAACAGAACAGAGACAGAGGCTCTACAGAAGACCTACAGAAGGTTACAGAAGGTTATCAAAACCACATAACTCATTCTCAAATCATTCCAAACTCTCACAAACCATTCAATAAGCTTTCACAAAATCTCAATCTTCATCAATCAATACTCCATCCCTATAATCAGAACAAAACAGACCAAAACAGAGCAAAACAGAAGGTATACAGAACCTAACAGAACCTATCAGAACATCACAGAACCACCAACAAACATCATGAACTTCCAAAAATCAATCATTATCATCCAAAACACTCTCAAACCACCTCCAAATCAATCAATCATCTCATAAAATCAACCATTCAGCTCTCAAAAACAACAAAAATCAGCCAAAAAACAAGTCATTTCAACACTCAACAACAATACTTTCTATTTGAGTAGAAGCCTGCATCACCTATTGTTGTTGTTGTACCTGCATAATCATATTCATATTCTCCACCAACTGTTGCAAAACATCACTAGAAATTGTGCTCGAAGGTTCTCCCATCTTGTCTTTCCTTCTTCTGACAACCTTTCACGTCGGGCACCAATGTTGAAGGGGTTTTTGTCGAAAGATCAAATCCATTGGGATCAAAGATAGAAAGAAGTAGAGATAGGAGATGGAAGAGAAGAAAAATAATAGAGAAGAGGTAAAAATGACAATGACAAAGAACAATGAATCAAATCAATATGTATTGATAGAACTTGGAATCCCTTGTCTAGCACTACTGAGAAGCACTCTCCAAGCATTAGATCTCTTGGAGCTCCCTCGTAGACCAAAAACGTACATTAAAATTAACAGCTCCCTCTCTACTACTCGAAACCCAAATCTAATGGCTCTGTTGGCTTCCAAAGGGGGGGTAAAACTACAGGACACCTGCTCCAGAATCTCCTAGTTCACTCCTTCTTCTTCCAGTTCAAAGTGCAGTTTTCAACCTATCAACTGTGATCGTGATGCGCACGATTTCGCCCATATTTCTTTTTTATGAAAAATCCCAAAACTGGTTGAAAAAGACTTGCTTTTTGCATGCCGTCCTAATCTAGAAGCTTTTCTAACTTTTTAGGATTTTATAATAAATAATATCCAACCTATCTAAAATAGGCTTAAATTATCCAAAAATCTAGTATTTTTGGACCATCTATGCCACTCACACCAGTACTTATGACTCAGATCACATTGACTCTCTAGATCAATAAGAAATTTGGATGATGATGCACTCCAGAGTTTTTCACACTGTGTTTGCATAGCGGCACGACACTGTACTATAGGCTTGGTATCAAGCTCTAGATCAATGTGATGCTAACACACTATGGGATCAATCCCCTTCAGGTTTGTATATGACCATGCAAACATGTCCAAGTTCTCCTTTAGTAGGTCACACATGACTGACAACTTCTCTTTTGAGAGACTACTATCCACCTTCAACTGATGTTCAATGCCATCTACATCCATAAAATTTAATTGTTTTTCACCATCCACTTTGCGAATGAAGGTCCTGTGAACTACTTCTAGGTATAGATCTAACTCCTTCAAGAGAGTGGCCTCCTCTTCTCATGCTCTGTTGGAATTGTCTTGCCCCTTCAATGGTAGCTTTCCTAGATATTTGGAATGTTGAAATGGTATCATTGCTATTTTTGATTTTGTGGGAGAGTTAGCTACCACTTGACTCAAGGACTCATCTTCTAAGGATGCCCCTAGAAATCAAAATCCATGATCTTCCTAGCAGCAGAGGATATGATGTCTCCTAGGAAATTGGCTTCACCATTAGGTAGATCAACCAATAGTCTCTTTCTACCAAGGTTTTTTTCACATAAGAGAGAATGCCCAAAGGCTTAATTCTGCTCTAGTCTGCTAGTCTAATAATCCACTATGTAGGTTACATACCTTGAAGGGCTTTGATCCTTCATTGTCACATCCATCATTATGTTCATTGATGAGCCTCCATCAATCAACACATCTGCAAAATAAAACATCCTTCAATCCAAATGCCAATCCCTAGGGCTCTGAAATCCAAGAAGGCATTAGCCACATCCACTTCTTTTACTAGCTCTGGGGCCTTATTGGACTTAGTGGCAATTATGGGAGCAATCATTAGGCCATGTCTCCTCGTCAGTATGCTTTTAAATTTCCTTTGATAGATGGGGGATAGCATTAGAAATTGTCAGAATATTAGGTTTGGTTTAAAGGTGTCTAGGTTTTTGACCAAGTCATACTCTTTGATAGAATCCATGGGCTTCTCCAACACAATAGGAAATGGGACATCACCCATTTTCATTTTCCCTCTTTCTTTAAGAAACGGTTGCATCACCACTTCTTCTATCATGGGAGTTATATCCACCTCTTCTATTTCTTGGATCTCTAGTCTTATTTTTAAGATTGTCTCTATATCTGTTTATGGCACTACACTACTACGTGTACTGCACTGTTCTGTTTTGTACTATTTTATTTCTCTTTTGAAATATTGAACTTCACAACTTTTTTAAAATTATTATTTTATTTTTGGACAAGTGGTTCTTTTTTCTTAACACCCATGATTTTGGCAACTTCCAATTCCACCAAATTAGAGGCAAGTTCTTAGGTCTTAGTCTAACTTTCAATAGCATTGGCCTTCACAAGGATTGTGGACTGGGATAGTGTTTTGTAGTATGGTCTTGTCCCTTACATCAATTGCATAAGGGCTTGTAGTCCATGGAATTCTAGGGTTTTGACAATTTGGTAAGATATGTCTCTTTTCTTCACATTTGTAACACTCCACTTCTAATCTTTAGCCAATACCAGACTATCTTTCTCTATAACTTTGAGAGGAAAACCTCCTGGGGCCGAAATTACGACCAAACTCTCTAAGCTTTGGTTTGATATCTTGGGTTATCATTTTGGATTCTAGCATATTGAATGTTGCTTCTTTGTCTTCCTTCCTATCCTACATCTCCTTTAGAGAGCAAATATCTACTATATGATTCTTTCATAGGCAATATGAACGGAAGGCTCCTAGTATAGTTGGTTTTTGGGTACACTCAGTGGTAAAACATCCTACTTGATGACACTTTCTACACCATGTGTTTGATCACATCATATCTCTCCCATCTCCTACAGTACTGGATATGCATGCAATATTCACTACTTGATGGCACTTTTTGCACCATGCATTTGATCACACCACATCTCTTCCACCTCCTACAATACTGGATATGCTAGTTCTATTCATTTCAATGTTTGTTATTTGGTAATCATATCCATCAACTCTTTCTTGATGTTTGCAACAATTGAATTGGGCAAATAGTCCTTCAAATTTTCTCCTCTTAGAGTATTCACAGTAGGGTTTTGAATCATCTTTGTAATTACTATATAGATTGGTTGGGTTGGTCCAGAGGGTCCTCTATTCTAATTCTAATTCAGAGCTCTTGTTGAGACAGTTGGTTATTGGTTCTAATGGGTAGGGTTTTAGTGTTGCTTTTGAGTTGCCATTGGGGGAATGGTTTGAGGCCACTAGTATTATGGTTGAACCATCATTTGAGGCACTATATTGTATGGCCACTATGGAGTTGGTGCATTGTATTTCAGCATTGTTTGCATTTGAGGGTAGGGATAGGGAATAGTCCTTAGGACTGCATTTGGTGGGTATACCATTCCTAGCATGGGAGGAGATAAGCCACCTCTTCCTAAAGTCATCGATAGCCTTGCTTCAAGTTCATCATACAATCTTGCACCTTCCACTACATCTTGTAGGTTGATTGGTCTTCTCAGCTCCACAAACTTAAAAACTTCTGGTTGTAGACCTCTTAAAAAAACTCCCTTGGTGGATACCTTTATCAAAGTGATGATTGGTTCATATCTTTAGTATGGATTCCATTCTAGAGACATATGCTCCCACCCATTCTCCAAAGGATTGACTTAGGTTCATAAATTCCTCTTGCATCCACTCTTCAAAACCTTCATGTTTGAATTTGGTAAGAAAGACCACCTTTAGGTTGCCCCATGTGCCAAAATTTCCTGCTTCTTATCTCTCATACCACTAAAATGTTATTATCTTCACTATATTCTCCCTTAAACATTGGCAATGGGACTACATTTGATGGCTTGTCATCAACATTTTTAGGATGGATCTGGCTTGGAAGAGAACCTTGGATTGCCATGGGGACTTCTATAAAGAGTACTGTAAGGGCTTCAAAGGAGGCTTCTACTACTAGCTAATTCTCGGTTTTGTTTTTTTCCTTCTCTCTTCTCATGTATCTCTGGATTAATTCTAGTTCTTGCCTCTTTATTGCATCATTCATCAGGGAGTCGACTCCACCCAATTTTAATATATTCAACACAGAAGAGAATCAGAAGGGTTTCATTCTCTGGAGGACTCTCTTGTCAACATTTCTTCTACTTTCTTCTTTTCAACATCTCTGAATTCTACTTTCATTCCACTTTAGAGGAGAAGATATTTGGTTCTGAAGGTATCAAAATTCATTCTTTTGAGGACTACCATAGTGCCATTGTCTTGATAATACAAACTTCTAAGGGTTTCAATAGCATAGATTGTGAAGAACACTTTCTACTAGCTTTCATTGGGTTACCAATTAGACAAACAGAAGATCCTTAGTGCAACAAACATCCCATGTATCTTGTTGTTGGGCATCCATGAACAAATTCTAACTCTTTTCTTTCTTATCCTTGTGAGCCCCTACTGACCACGACTCTTGAAGCTTCTTCAAAATCTTTCATTTGATGATGTCTTGAAATTTTTCAAGGCCAAATCTCCCATGGAAGGTCATTCTCTCTATTTCTACTTTGCTCTTCAATTTTGTTATAAACAATTGGCTATTGTGTTCAATGCTGAAATGACACGTTTTTTGGTTGATTTTTGTTGTTTTTGAAGGTTGAATGGAATGGTTTAATATGAAGATTGATTGGTTTGGAAGTATTTTAAGAGTTTTTTGGATAGGGTGGAATGGTTTTGATAAGCTCATGATGTTTTTTAGTAGATATATAAAGTTTTGTGATGTTATGTTTGGTTCTGATAGCTTCTATTTTGCTTCTATTTTTCTTATGTATGGAAGGATTAAGTAATGATTGATAAAGTTTGAGGTTGTTTGAAAGCTCATTGAATGGTTTTTGATGGCTTGGAATGGTTTTAGTATGAGTTATGTGGTTCTGATGCCTTTCATTAACTTTTTGTGAAATCTTCTGTGATCTTCTGTTGAGCTTTTGTAAATCCTCTGTATGTCTATGTAAGTGATATGTGGAATGCATGTGTAACTTTGGAAAATATTTCTAGCCTTGGAAAGAGGTGAATGTAAGTTTAAAAGAGCTCAAGGAAGTGGAAGAAGTAGTTATTGAAGACTCGAGAAAATATTGGAGTTAAGTGATAGTGGTGAGTTATGAAGAATCACTGTAGTGGCTCTGGTGATCTTTCATATCAGACATACTCTTGGGAAGGATATTCACAACAAAAAAAGGGTTATTTTGAGTGATTATTGAGTATTTTATTGAGGATATGATGTACTATTTTGAGAGAGAGAGAGAGAGAGAGAGAGAGAGAGTCAAAGATAGCCAATTCTATGCCAAACAATGTATCTACCTATGAGAGATTGTGAGAGAAAGCTATAAAATCTTTGAAGATGAATGATATGTGATATATTTCCATTCAAATTGGAGTATTATTTTGTGTTTTTGTATTCTACCAATGAATTCTATGAAGAATATGAATATCATGGTGGATGGGAGAATTGTTTCTATGAAGCTACGTGAAGATTTCTTACTCCCGGTGTTGTTTTATTTGTTGAGATCATATAAAATATAAAAAATATGGTTGTTGATAATACAATATAGATTTTATTGATGTAGAAACCTTGTTTCCTTGGTGTGCCTTTTGGGACTCTATGTTTTTGGTGCACAAAGTTGAGGAAAACTGCCATCAACAAGCATCAAAAGAGGCTAAAAATTAAGGAAATGGGATTGCCAACAAGACAAGAATTCAATGGATGCTTGCAAATTTCCTTCTACTACTGAAGAATTGAATATTCTCATTTCCAAAGCCACTTTCTACAAGAAGTTCATTCCACAATGGTGAAAACATATTACCATCATGATGCAGGCTCCATGTGGTAGACTATTTCCTCTCTGCTGAGGCAACAGAGATATGCATCTTGGTGGCAAATTGTTTGGGAACAAAATGAAGTGTAGAAATAGAGAGAATGATCATCCATGGGAGATTTGGCATTCATTGAGAAGTTTCCAAACATCATCAAGTGGGAAGATAGTGAAGAAGATTCAAGAGTCATGGTTAGTGGGGATTTTAACGAAAACAAGAAAGAAAAGAGTTGAAATTTTTTCGTGGGATGCATGGTGCACTGATAATCTCCTATTAGTCCAATTAGCAACCCAGTGGAAGTCAATAAACAGAGTGTTCTTCACAATATACACTATTGAAACCATCAGAAGTTGGCATTACTATGATGATGGCACCACAATGATCCTCAAAGGAATGAGTTTTGACATCTTTGGAGCTAAATATATTCCCCTCTCTATAGCCTACTAAAGCTGAATTCAGAGATGTAGAAAAAAAGGAAGTAGAAGAAATGTTGGTCAGAGAGTCCTCCGGAGAGTGAAGCCCCCTCTGATTCTGTTCTATTGAGTACAGATCAACTGGGTGGAGCTAACTCCCTGATGAATGACACAATCAAGAGGCAAGCATTGGAACGAGTCCAAAGATACGTGAGAAGAGAGAAGGCAAAAATCAAATCCAAGAATGAGCTAGTAGTAGAAACCTCCTTTGATGCCCTAGTAACACTCTTTACAGAAGTCCCCATGGCGACTCAAGGTCCCCTTCCTAATTAGATCTATCCTGGAAATATTGATAATAGGCCAGTGAATGTAGTTCCATTGCCAATTTTTAAGGGAGAGTACAATGAAGACCCTGATCTTCATGTAGCAAAGTTTATGGTAGCATGTGTGGCTAACAATGCCAAAACCCATGAGCTTTAATTGGGACTATTCCTTGTGAGAGATAAGTAGCAGAAACTTTTGGCACATGGGATGATCTGAGGTTGTTGGTCTTTCTTACTAAATTTAGGCATGTTTTGAAGAGCGGATGTGAGAGGAGTTCATGAATCTAGGTCAGTCCTCTAGTGAACGAGTAGAATCTTATGTCTCGTGAATGGAATCCATACTAAAGAGATGGACCAACCATCATCTGGATGAAGGAATCCAGAAGGGAGTTTTCCTTAGAGGCCTACAACCATAAGTTTGTAAGTTTGTGGAATTGAGAAGACTAGCAACCTGCAAGCTGTAGAGGAAGGCGCAAGATCCACGTCCATCGAAGTCATAATAGACTCCTCTAACGAAGTAACAAATGGTACATCATGAGATGAAGAAGTTGCCAAATAGATCTTCCCTAAGAAAACAGAGGCACAATCCCTAACAGTGGGCACTATAAGCCAACTCTCGCGAAGGAAGCAAATTCTTTGTCCATGGGAGAATACCTCTTGCCTGAACCCGAATTGACTTTTAAAGTCACATCTAATAACGAGATAGAAGCATGGATGTATTTTTCTCTCTATTACATGGCCGTAGCAGAGCCAAAGATAGAGATAGAAGCAAAGAAAAATGCAAAAGTAGAAGTAGAGGACATAATAGAGAGTCTGTTCTTCTCTTACAGAGCCCCCACAAAGGTAGAAATAGAATCTGAAGAGGTGAAGATAACAATGAAAAAGAAGACTATGAAAGCGAGCTAGAAGAGTCTATCCTCCTCGCAAAAGATAGAGATGAGGAAGTTCCTAAAGTTCCTGAAGCCTTAGAAGCCAAAGATCCCTTACTCTTTGATAGAATGACTATGGTACCCTTTGGACTAATTAATGAGTCATGTCATAAGCAAAACCTCTATAAGAAATGGATTAAGTAGAATAGGCCTTCCTTGAGCAATGACTCTTGCCACCCTAATCCACCCTCTCACGAGAAGATGATGACGATGCATCTTGCCAACAATCACCAGCCCTATAGTTCAAACAGAACGTTCAAATAGAACCCAAAAGGTTTGTGTTATGTGACATTTTTGGATGCATCCTCGGAAGTCGAGTCTTGAAGCTAAGAAGCAACTCATCCCCAAACCAAACCTGAAACAACAATGATATCGTTTTAGCTTTCCAAAGAGCGAGTTACACCTCCATTGAAAGGGGAAGTTGGTTCCACTAAATCATCAGAAGAGGAGACCACTCCCTTGAAGGAGTCGGATCTCTACCCAGAAGCAGTCCATGGGACATTCATCTCTAAAGTGGAAGGTGAAAATCAATTAATGTTTGTGGATGTAGAAGGTATTGAACATCACCTGAAGTTGGGTATCAATCTTCCAGAAGAAGGACTATTGGTCATGCATGACCTACTGAAGGAGAACTTGGATGTGTTTGCATGGTCATACAAAGATTTGAAGGGGATTGATCCCACAATGTGCCAGAATCACATCGACCTAGAGCCTGATGCCAAACATGTGAGGCAAAGATAGAGGCATATGAATCCAAATTACTTTGCCTTAGTGAAGGCCGAATTACTAAAGCTTCTTGAGGCCGAGTTTATCTATCTAGTGGCTAGTAGTGAATGGATTTTACCCATTGTGGTAGTACCCAAGAAGAATGGAAAGTTACGAATATGTATGGACTTTTGAAAGCTGAATTCCAAGACAAAGAAGGATCATTTCCCTATCCCTTTCACAGACCAACTGTTGGACACAATGGCATGCCATGAGCACTATTCTCTCTTGGATGGATTCACCAGATATAATCAAGTCCAAATCGCAAAAGAAGATCAATCCAAAACGACCTTTACAACCGAATGGGGAACCTATGCTTACAGAGTGATGCCATTTGGGCTCTGTAACATCCCTGCTTAATTCCAATGAGTGATAATGGTGGCATTCCAAAACGATCTTCATGACTTCATTGAGGTGTACCCTCGGGTAAGTTAGTCATGAATATATGTGTGCATCCCATGGGATCAAAATAAGGTATTTTTAAAATACCATTTTTATACATTTTTACATACAAGAGGATATAATATAAAGGGATTATTTACAGATTGAATAGAAAAGGTTTATGTTTTATTCAAAAAATTCACAAATAAGGATATTTATAAATAGGCCTTGAACGCACGGTGATGTAGAGGATATACATATAGTAACTTCCTTGAGGGTGTACCTAGATGACTTTTGTGTCTATAGCCTAATTTGTGAGCATTGGGGACACTTAGAGCAGTGCTTTGACTGATGTCGAGAGTATGGGATCTCTCTCAACCTTGAAAAATGTGTCTTTGGAGTCTCATCATGAGTTCTTCTGGGCCACATAGTCTCTGCATAAGGGATAGCAACAGATCCCACAAAGAATGAGAAGATTGCAGCTTTAACAGTACCAACCAACCTCAAACAATTGAGGGGATTCCTTGGCCATGTGGGCTATCACAGAAGGTTTATTGCACACTTTGTGACAAAGGCAACCTTCTGTGGGCTATCACAGAAGGTTTATTGCACACTTTGTGACAAAGGCAACCCCTTTGCATAAGCTCCTGAGAAAAGATGCAGAGTTTACTTGGACCACTAATTGTGATGACGCATTCAACACCCTGAAACAGTGCCTGAATGAGGCACCCATCTTGCAGCCTCTTGATTTAGACGAAGGAGTTCCATGTGCACATTAATGCATCAATTGAAGGCCTAGGTGTAGTCTTATGCCAAAAGGTCCCCTTGAATTTAGATCAACCGATCTATTATACAAGTCAGAAAGTAACCGACAGAGAATGAAACTACACAACAATGAAGCTTGAGTGTCTAGCTATGGTGTTTGCCTTGGAGAAGTTTTGACAATACTACCTACTGTCAACGCACTTCAAATTCTACGTGGGCCATGAAGCCTTGTCCTTCCTAATGAACACGATTGATGTGAAGGGAAGAATGATGAGATGGCTCCTTCTGTTTCAAGAATTTGACTTTGAAGTGGTTACCAAACCCAGTCGCTCTCATGTCCTAGCTAATCATCTTTTTTGAGTTCCTCAACGTGATGACAAAGAGCAAGATGATCCAGACCTTCTTGATGCTTCCCTGCTTCTAGTCAAAATTGTTACCACATGGTACACAGACATAGCCAACCTCTTGGCAACCCAACAGTATCATCCCGATATCTTGAGCCATGAGAAGAAGAAGCTTCTATTGGAATCAACTCCCTATACCCTATTAGGAGGTGCTTTGTACAAGAAAGGCAAAGATGAAGTATTGTGAAGATGTGTTGCAGGATAAGAGATTGGAATTGTGCTGAAAGCATGCCATGACGAGCCCTATGGTGGACACTTTGCAGGAGAAGCAACAGTCAAGAAGGCCTTGCTTGCAGGATATTGGTGGCCAATCCTCCACAAGGAAGCCTATGACTATTGCAAATGTTGTGATGCGTGTCAGAGAATGGGAAAGCCTACCAAATCTAGTTCCATGCCCCTGCAACCTATCCCTCCCCCTAAAGCCATTCGAGAAGTGAATAATCAACTTCATTGGTCCTATTGATCTACCAACCAAACGGAAGTAGAATAGATACATCTTGGTATGTATGGACTAGTGACAAAGTGGTGTGAAGCCAAAGCTCTAAAGGGGTATGATGTGTCACAACAGAATTATTAAGATTCTGAGAGAGAGAGAGGTGGACCAAGACATGGGCTCAGACTCAAAGGGTAGCAGACATTCTCCCTTGTGTTCATTCCATTTCATCAATACACACAAAGTCAATTGTGTACAAATACACACTAAAGATCAAAATGACCTAGATCTAACCATGGTTAAGTCAGTATGACTTAATCTTATTCACTAAGGTAAACAACTGACAGAAGACTAATGAGCTTGAATCTCAACACTCCCCCTCAAGCTCAAGTGGGATACTTCACTCCAAGTAGCTCTCTAAAGTGCACAAACTTATCTTTACCCAATGACTTGGTAAATATATCTGCAACCTGGTCTTCTGTCCTCACATGGACCAAGTCAATTCTCCTGCAATCACTTTTTCTCTGATAAAGTGATAGTGTATCTCAATGTGCTTAGTCCTAGCATGATAGATAGGATTATTGGCTAGGAGCACACTACTCATGTTGTCACAATAGAGTGTGACAGGCCTGACTTCCTACATGCCCAAATCATCAAGAAGCTTCATGAGCCATGCTGCCTCACATGCAGCTAATGCAACACCTCTATACTCTACCTCAGTACTAGAGAGTGCAACTGTAGGTTGCTTTTTACTGCTCCAACAGACCATACTACTACCAAGGGAAAATGCATACCCACTAGTAGATCTCCTGTCATAGGTACTTCTTGCCTAGTTAGCATCTGTATATCCTGTAAGCTCCAAAGGCTTACCATGCTCATAAAATAGACCATAATCTAATGTAACCTTCACATACCTCAAGATCATCCTCATTGCATCCAAGTGTGGCTTCATAGGCTTCTACATGAATTGGCTAATCAATCCAACTAAATAGCTAAGATCCGGTCTAGTGATGGTAAGGTAAATCAGGCTACCCACTATTTGTCTATACATAGTGACATTCTCAATCTCATGTCCAACATCTGCAAGTAGCTTAACATTTTGTTCCAATGGAGTGCTCAATGATTTGCAATCCAACATACCATACTTGGTCAACATGTCTTGGGTATACTGCTTCTGCAACAACCAAGTACCATGAGGTGTAGAGACAACCTCAATCCCAAGGAAATATTTCAGTTCATCCAAATCTTTGACCTAAAATTTAGCATGTGACATTTCCTTGATCTCTCCAATTCTTGTGACATCGTCACCTGTAATGATCAAGTCATCCACATAGATGACTAATATCACATAACCAGCCCTTGTCTTCTTTATGAATAGGCTATGATCAGCCTTGGCCATAGTGAAACCAAGTTTCTATAAGCATGCACTTATCTTAGCATTCCAAGCTCTAGGTGCTTGCTTCAGCCCATATAATGCTTTCTTCAATCTACACACATGTGTAGGAAAATCTGGATGTACAAAGCCCTCAGGCTAATCCATGTATACTTCCTCAACCAAATCACCATTGAGAAAAGCATTATTCACATCCATCTAATACATACTCCATCTTTTAGATGCTGCCAAAGTAATCATTGTCCTCACAGTTGCCATTTTAGCAATAGGACTGAATGTTTCCTCATAATCAAGACCATATTGTTGTGCATACCCTTTTTCCACAAGTCTTGCCTTGTATCTTTCCAATGTGCCATCTGATTTGCACTTCACTTTGTATACCCATTTGCAACCAATAGCCATTTTACCTTCAAGCAAATCAACCAAATCCCAAGTGTCATTTTCAGCCAATGTTGAATATTCCTCATCCATTGCCTTGCACTAATGATCATCCAAGATAGCTTCATAAAACTTTGTGGGTTCCTTGAAGCTAGTGACTTTTTCCATATATGCATAGTGCCTCACTGTATAACCACTGTATGTAAGCCTATCCATAGGCTTCCTGACTCTTTCTGATCTCCTCAACTAAGGTGTAGTATGAGACTCTCCTCTCTCATGAGGTGGTACATATCTATGTCTCACACCAAGAGTCACAATTGATGGAATACCAAACTCACTATCCAAGCTGTCATTGCTAGGTGAATCATAACCATAAGTGAGTGGCCCTGTAACATCATCAAGTTTGCCTTTGCCTTTATCCATATTTCTCCCCCTCACTGACATACCCGTGTTAGTGGACAAAGATGTTGAAGTCCTAAATCTACCTATCCAAGGACTAACTGATGAAGTAGCATCTTTAGAAGGCCCAGAAAGTTTTACACTTTCATTTGTACCTGCATGTACGTGAGTCTCCTAACACACATCATCATCATTCAGCAAGGTGATTTTCTTCTCATGCCATGATTTTAGCTCATCAAATACCATGTCTCTTGAGACCAATGTCTCATGAGTAGAAGGATTGTAGCATTTGTACGCTTTCCTATCTTGTGCATACCCAATAAAGATGGCCTTTTCTGCCTTTGGATCAAGCTTCTTCCTCTTTTCATCTAGAACATGTACATATGCCAAGCATCCAAAAACCTTAAGATGGCTAATGTCCAGCTTTATCTCATAAAGCCTCTCATGAGGAGTCACCTCATGTATCACGCTGTTGGTGTACGATTCATGGCATACACTACAGTCATTACAGCGTCTGCCCAATATGCATTTGGTAGGCTCTTCTCATTCAACATGTCTCTTGCCGATTCCATGATCACCCTGTTTTTTCTTTCTGCCACACCATTTTTTTATGGTGTATACCTGCATGTCAATTTCCTTTTAATCCCATGAGCTGCCAAGAAGTGATCAAAGTCTTTAGAAACATATTCTTCTCCACTATCAGATCTCAAGCATGAGATGTAGCAAGCTAATTATTTCTCTACATGTCTCTTAAATCCTGAAAAGCATCCATGACATCACTCTTGTGCTTCAGCACATACAACCATGTGTACCTACTATAGTCATCTATGAATGACACATAGTAACGTGATCCCCCAAGAGATGCATTCTGTGAGGGTCCCCATATATTAGAATGTACAAGTTGTAATGGTCTAGTAGTAGTGCTTACATGCCTCATAAATGGAAGCCTTGATTGCTTCCCAAATTGACAAGACTGACATACATGTCCCAATTCTACATGCTTAAACTTAGGAAGTCCAAGTACAGCTTGCTTATGCTGCATATTCTTCAACTTTTGAACATTTACATGACCGATCCTTTTATGCCATATCTCAATGTCCCTTATTGCAGCATTGTCATGTGAGTACATAGCAGCATTGAATGCTGGAATTTTCATATCTAATGTAAACATCCTGCCATTTCTTTTACCTTTAGCAATGAGTTTGCATCCTTGACCATACTCTTCAATGTAGCATCCATCTCTATTGAATCTAACTTGTAGATTCTGTTTAGCCATTTATCCCATAGAAAGCAAGTTTTTGGTTATGGAGGGTACATGTAACACATCATAGAGACTCTTTTTCCTATCACCATGCATCATCAAGGGAACAGTACTTGTATGCATAATGTCATGCCGCGTATCATCCCCTGTGCAAACATATCCATGAGCACCTTCTACCAATGTGTCAAACAACTCTCCATGAGGAGTCATGTGGTTAGATGCCCGTGAGTCTATATACCATACATCATCTGATTTGCCTTGTGTAGACAACCCTTTCGTCACATGTTGCATAGCAAAAAACCTATCATCCTCGTGCATACCACTAGAAGAAGCATAATTACCATGTTGCTTCCCTCTTGCTCTCTGATCATTCTGATTCTTGTAGCAAGCCTTAGCTACATGTTCATATTTGCCACAATAATGGCAATCCTTATTTGCATTTGATTGATGTCCATGATTCATTTGAGGTTGCTACCACGTGCCTCTTCCTCTAGGTGAATAACCTCCTCTTCCACGAGCATTTGAGGCACCTCTATTTGCTTGAGGCTGCCTATTTTGCCATCCAATAGCTTGATGTCCACGAGTTGCATATGCATTTCCAGCACCTCTTCCTCTAAAGTTTGATCTTCCTCTTCCACCTCTACCCCTTTGATTGGAGTAGAAGACACTGTCCCTGCTGTTTTTAGACCCACTAGAACTTGTATTAAGTCCAAGTTTCACTTCTTCATGCAATAGAAGTGCCACAAGCTCATCAAAATCAAGCTGCTCCTAACGCACTGAAATGGAAGTATCAAACTGCTTATATTTCTGTCTAAGTCCATGGAGGGTAGTAGCCACCGAATCATCATTGTCAACTTTAGCTCCAATTGAGCATAGTTGTTCTGCAATGGATCTAATCTCACTAACATAGTCTTCAATAGACCTTCCATTCCTAGATATGTGGCTGAATTTTTGCTTCAATTGTGTCTTTCTCGCATGAGTGACATGCCCATAATTCTTCATCAATAAGTCCCAAGCAACTTTTGGGGAAGTACAGTTTGCAATTTGCATAGCCTTTGTGTCTGACACACATAATGATAGCCAATGCAAGACATTGATGGCCTTTTCCAACCAAGTCATCCTGTGTGCCTTTAACTAATTTTGTGTTGGAGGTCTATCCTCCGGTAGCTTGGGCTCATCTTCAAGACTTGTAACCAAACCCAAAATACCTTACGTGTTTTGAAGATTAAAAACCCCAAATCTCCTACCTACATCAAGCACCAATTCGGGGATGAAACCCTACTTCGATGCTCGATTTGAGGCGCGCAAGTGCTCAAGCTTGAATCCATTTGTCCGGACAACAGAACCAAAATGTAGTGGGAGCTCTCGCTCATTTGCAAAGACCCATGGACTACTTATTGCTTCAACTGTTTCAAGTGAGAACAAGTGGCCAGTATAGTGAGGTTATGTTGATGCCTGAATGAGTAGCCTACTCTCTCAAGTAAACCAATAGCTCCACGATTCGAGATGCGAGCTCAAGCAACCTCAAGCCTCAACCTCCAAGCTCTATCCTCCATATCCATGCATGAGACAATAAAAGAGAAGAGAAGGAGAAGAGAGGAGATGATTGAGAGCTTCTTCTCCAAGATCCTTCGCCCTCACACACTCACTCCCTCACACTCCCTCTCTCAAACACACACAAGCAAGCAAGAAAGAGAGAAGAAGAGAAGAAGACACCAATTTTGCCACACACCAAAGAATGACCTTCTCATTCACTTTTTGAGTTTCTATACAAGCCCTAAATCCCTCGGGCGCCCATTCCAATTTTTTACATGACCACACCTCTTGCTAAGGTCCTCTTTCCCTATTCCCTTCTAGTTGCCTTAGCTCTTCACCTATGTCCGTTTACACTTTACAATTTGCACAGGAGGGAGCCTGGAACTCTTATAAAATGAATTACATTGTGCCCTACACTTTCCTTGCTAGGATGTTTGGAGCACCTTGCTAGAATATTCAGTGCTCTCCTTCATTCTTCGAGAGCACCTTGCTAGAATATTCAGTGCTCTCCAACATTTTTTCTGAGCTTGCCTTCTCCTCCACTTTTCTTTCTTGGGTAGAATGAGCTTCTCCGTTCACTTTTTGACTTGGGCTTCCTTGGTCTTCCTCTGCTTCTTTTTGGTTGCATGGTCCATGTCCGTAACATGTTTGTAACAAATATCATTGTTAAGAGAGACAAAACACACAAACAAGATTGATAACTTATGTAATGGTCCATGATATTCATGAACACTCACCCACTTGGAATGAAAAGCTCGTACTCTAATACATTCTTCCTTTTTTCTATTTTCCTTTGTTCCTTACTATCCTAGTTGGATATCCTATCACACACACATGCACATATAGACACGAGGCTTTTAGCTTACATAAGTCTTAACATCTCCAAAAACTATATTCCTCTTACATGTTCCATGTTAATATTTTACAAGGGAGAAGAATTAGTTCTTTTCATGTGCTAGAATGACCAACATTTCATCTAAGATACTTACATTTTTATCTATTAGAATTTAACCTTGATGGATCTAAGGTACTTGCATTTATATGTTTTCGTCTCCAATAAGACATCTTTCCTAAGGGAATTAGGGTTTTTGGGATATCCTTTGTTGACATTAGACCTCATTACCTATGTTTGATTTACCAATTGGTTTCCCTTGTTTAATTGCCTATCCTAATCTCCTCATGGGTTCCCTTGCTATTTAATAAGCCTTGGGAATGGTTAGTCCTTTTGCAAAGTGCCTAACTAAGTGTTTGTTTAATTAAGCCTTATTAGGGCTATAGTGCCCTAACACATATCTTTCTTGGGTTCCTATTGGCCTATTGAAAGATTCCTAGTTTACTGATACTTCTTATCATTAATCCAGTGATTTTTCTTCTCTTCTCTTAAAGAGACCTAGGATTGCACTAATGCTATATTGAAATCTCACTAGCCTATACGTCACTAAACCAATATTTAATAGCAAATATCCTTTTGTATTTAGGTCCTACTAGTTGATCCTAAATTATATCCTTATTTAGGTCTTTTTTTTCCTTTGCTTTCCTCACTAAGCTACTATTATCTTACCCCCATCTATTGGTCTACTTCCTCCTTTACTTTTGATTTTGTAAGGACCTAAGCAACCTTCCCAAGGGTTTCCTTTCTTTACATATGTCAAACTAGAACTAAGCACCAAGTGCTTCATTATAGCAAGTAATAGACTTGCAAATCATCTTGTAAAGACATGCTAAAAACTTTATAAAATGAAATAAAACTTAGTGTGTTCTAGAAGCTTGAATAAAAACATACTAGTTTAATAGTTTTTTCTCTTATATCTAAAGAAAATTAGTATGACATTTGAAGTCATCAAGCTTTGCAAATAGTTCTCACTCATAGGTACACTAACAAATCAATAAGGTCTTATGAGTTTGCATCTTAGAGATATCCTTTTGTATATTTTCGTCACAATGCTTCAACCTAGCTTAATGAACTCATTCATAATGATGGAGGTCATACAAGAGTGATCACAATGTAGACTACAATGAATACTCACAAGAAGTTGAGTGAAAGAGTGACTCACCAAGGGAGAGGAGCAAAAGTGACTCACCAACCAAGGGAGAGGAGAAAGAGTGACTCGCAACCAAGGGAGATAAGCAAGAGTGACTCACTAGCCAAGGGAGAGGAGCAATGACTGTAGCACACAAAGCATGCGGTGCAAAATAGGGTCTCCTTTTATGATAATATTAAAATTATGGCTCAAGGGGTGCTAGGATTTCTTGGTTTAGGGTAATGAGGATGACTTTATAAACTTTTTTTTAAATTATAAGAAGGTTTGTTAATTGGCAGGGTTACACCAATCATGTGCTGTCGGTTTTAAATTTATATGATGCAACACTAAACCACATGAAGAAATAATAATTGTTTTGATAGACTCTCAAGTCCTAGGGACATATTCTTCCTTTCTACATGTGGATTAGTGTCTCTAAGTATAAAGATGACCTAAAGTATTGTAAGAGATATGGCAATATCCTCATACAAGAAGGTACTAAATCACACAATGAAAGGATAATTGTTGCAATGGACCACCAAGTCTAAGAGACATGATCTTCTTCTCTACATGTGAATTAGCATCTCTAAGTATTGAGATAATTTCTAATATTGTAGATCTCAAACTAATCTAAGTCTTAAATTGATAACAAGAGATAAAAACCACATGAAGAAAGGATAATTGTTGTGATAGACTATCAAGTCCTCAAGACACAACCTTCCTATCTACTTATGAATTAGTGTCTCTAAGTATTAATTCTCATCTTTTTTTTGTGTTTCTAAGCTCTCTTCCTTTTATATAAAGTCTCAATATATGGATTGATTATCTTTGATAAATGTCTATATTTTAGGTAGTTAAAATGAATCACATAGTGAGATATCAAATGCAATTATTAATGTAGACATTCACCTCTTGATTATCAATATGTTATAAAGCAAACTTGTAACATAGTCATGAAGACATGAATGGGAATATGCATCCATTAGATATAGCTTATCAAATTGGTGAAACATCTATGAGTAGAAATGTTGTTATGAGTAATGATAGCCTTGTTGTGAGTCAATCATCTAAATCATTGCCTAGACTTAGATGTTTATGGCATAGACGTAGAATATATTTTTGTGGTGGTTGCTTAGATCCTCCTACAACTTATGTGAGACATAAAAATTCAGGAGAGGTTTCAGATTCTTACCACTCATATTGGTTTGCATGACTCTCAAGATTGATAATAGGATGATATTCTTCTAGGGTAAGATAATGGTTTGAATTATGAGACCATAATGAATCCTCAGATGAAATTTATACATCAAATGAGAGTGAAAATAATGAGTTAGATTTACCTTATGATGAGTTAGAGATGGATGGTATAGTGTGCCATCTGTTGTTGAAAAAATAATTCAAATTCTAACTCAATTATGAGTTGTTTGGGATGAGCAGCATGCTTTGATTGAATTTTTGTACATAATGCTTCATATTCCGTTTGTTGATATTGTTGGAAGAAAGCCTTCTCAAGGTCATATGGTATATGCATATGCAAAGCTTAGGCCTCGAGTAAGTTACTTACGAATATATGTGTGCATCACGTGGGTTCAAAATAAGGTATTTTTAAAATTAAACACACGTGATGTAGAGGATATACATAGAGTAACTTCCCCGAGGCTTAGGCAAACTACTAGTAGAACTTCCTAACACATGGGATGGAGACTTAGGTGGTATAAGTATTACTACTCATTGGGATGGCTCATATAGTGTGAAAATAAATAAGAATGTTACAGATATAGTGCATTTAATTAATCATTTCAATTACCAAATGTTTGTAGACATAGAGTGCGTAGATTTAGGTTTTGGGTCATACTTATTTTTTGTTAAATATAGGTAAACTTTGATGTGGATCTTTTAATGTGTACTTAAGTACCACATTATACGTTATTGTAATTATTTTCCCTAACTCAATAAATATGCCAATGTGTTCATTTGCAATGTTAGTCCTTTGTAGTAAAAGTCTAGTGACAAGAGCTTATATACAATGTATCCAATAGAGTGATTTTATCACTGTATATTACAGGGGAGAGGATTCAATATAACAAGCATTGTGGTACCACTATTAACACTTTTTAATGTGGTAAAGATGAACACAAGGTGCACAAGAAAAAATTCAAACTTTTAGAAATAATCAAAGCGATCATAAGAGCATCTCTCAAGCACTCATATTTCTTGGAAAATTTTTATATTTCAATTTATTTTATAAAGAGACTTGTGCTGACTTTGATATAAATTGTAGTATAGTTTGAGTGGACATGAGTATTAAAAAATTACTTGGAGAAACTTGAAAATATTTGTAACATGAAAGTATACACAAAAATGAGAGAAGACTACTTTAGGCCAAAAATATGGGAGGATATCCAAAAAAACAAGGTCATGCATAAGAGCTAAGAATATAAAGGATAAGCTCATTCTTATGGTATGCAATCTTGTGGATCTCTCTTCTTACCTCTTTCTTGCATCTTTCTTGTATGCATTAGAGAGTGAAAGAGAGGGAGAGTGTGAGGTAGAGGGAAGGACTAGTGTGGGTAAAGCTCTTGCTTCTTCTTCTTCTTCTTCTTCTTCTTCTTCTTCTTCACAAATTACATTTGGTGATCAAGGTTATGGGGTTGAAGCTTGCTTGAGGTGCATCACTTGACTCATGTGTTGAGATGGAAAGCTCAACACGTATAAACATTGATGACTGTCTGGCTAGATGGATCTATACGTCTACACTTAGCACGTTGGCAATCATTATGATCCTCACATGGCCACTCACTTATCACTTATTAAATTTAGTTTGTTGCACCTACTTGCAGCTAGCATAATTAAAGTGCTAGTCGATCAGTATAGCCAGTTATTCACTATTTGAATTAGTAGGTCATTTTCCTTTATGTTGCATCTTATCTATACTTTGTGTACATTGTATTGTGTGTGGAAGAAGAAGAAAAAGAATTAGCAAGAAAACGTTTTGGACTCCATCTCTCTTCTTATGTCATTGAGTGAGCTTCCTCATATGTATATGGTGTGTTTTTGGTACTGTAGCTCAAGTAAGTCCTCCCACCACACAATTATTGACATAGTATTAGAGTGGCACCACTAAGAGAGGCTAGTTTTGAAGGCTGAAGTGAAGGAAAAGAAGCAAGGATTTGAGCAAGTAAGCAATGGTAAGAAGCTCTTCCATTCTTTCACTCTTTCTCATGGATAGTGCCTATGGAGGCAGTGAAAGTAGGGCAGAGTGAAAATCTCATATTAATATAAGCTCCTTTTTTGGGCATGTGAGACCATTTTGGGCCCCATTTTAGAGCGGCAAGGTTGTGGGCTGAGTTTCAAGATATACTGTGATTTCAATTTTATCAACTGAAAGTGGATGCATAGGTTGGAGATTTTAAATCTATAATTTCTAAAGGTGTTTTCCAGGAAGAAAAAAATAAGTTTTATATGCAAATAGATTATAGATTACACGTACTATTGAGCAATCAATGAAAAATGTTACTTGGTATATTGTTATGCACTTGTTGTGAAATAGTGCAAAAGACTTGCTTGCTGTTCTATATCGTTTTTGTGATAATGGTAGAGAACAATGGAAATCCTATCATTGAGAAGCTAGACAAGAATAACTACCCTTCATGGAAGTTTCATGTGACGAACTTCCTCATTGGAAAGAGCCTTCATGAGTTCGCTTCATGTGAAGAAAAAGAGCCAAAAAATTAGTATCCCTATGATGAATGTAGATGAATTAAAGACATGGAAAGAACGGAATGCAAAAGACAAAAAGGTGATGTAATTGGCTATCTGCAGTCATTGATAATACTATGCTAGAACATATAAAAAATGTAGAAACTTCACATGCAACTGGGACAATTTTTAAGAATATTTTTTTAGTAAATACAAAGGCACAAAAGATTCAACTCAAGCAAGAGTTAAATACCTTGAAGAAAAGAAAAATTTCTGTCAATGAATATATTTAAGGTTAGAAGCATTGCGGATACTTTAGTAGTGATTGATGCAATGCATGATAATGATGATCTCAATCCCAAGGAAGTACTTCATTTCACCCAAATCTTTAAACTAAAATTCATCATATAACATTTCCTTGATCTCGCCAATTCCCATGGCATCACCCCCTGTAATGATCAAGTCATCCACATAGATGACTAATATCACATAACCAGCCCTTGTCTTCTTTGTGTGAATAGGCTATGATTAGCCTTGCCCATAGTGAAACCAAGCTTCTGTAAGCATGCACCTATCATAGCATTCCAGGATCTAGGTGATTGCTTCAACCCATACAATGCTTTCTTCAATCTACACACATGTGTGGAAAAATCAGGATGTACATAACCCTTGGCATGATCCATGTATACTTCCTCAACCAAATCACCATTGAGGAAATGATTCTTCACATCCATCTGATACATACTCCATCCTCTAGATGTTGCCAATGCAATCACCATTCTCATAGTTGCAATTTTAGCAATGGGGCTAAATGTCTCCTTATAATCAAGACCATATTGTTGTGCATATCCTTTTACCACAAGTCTTGCCTTGTATCTTTCCAATGGGCCATCTGATTTGCAGTTCACCTTGTATACCCATTTGCAACCAATAGGCATTTTCCTTCACAAAAATCAACCAAATTTCAAGTGTCATTTTTAGCCAATGCTGAATATTCCTCATCCATTGCTTTACACCAGTGATCATCCAAAATAGCTTCAGAAAACTTTGTAGATTTCTTAAAAAGCTAGTGAATTTTTTCATATATGCATAGTGCCTCACTGTGTAGCCATTGTATGTAAGGCTATCCATAGTCTTTCTGACTCTTTCTAATCTCCTCAATTGAGGTGCAGTATAAGACTCTCCTCTCTCATGAGATGGTACATATCTATGTCTCATACCAAGAGTCCCAACTGATGGAATGCCAAACTCTCTATCCAAGCTATCAGTGCCAGGTGAATCATAACCACAAGTGATTGGCCCTCTAACATCATCAAGTTTTCCTTTGCATTTACCCACATTTCTCCCCCTCAGTGATATACCCGTGTGTCAATGGACAGAGATGTTAACGTCCTCAATCTACCTGTCCAAGGACTAATTGATATAGTAGCATCTTTAGAAGGCCCAAAAATTTTTATACTCTCATTTGTACCTGCATGTACATAAGTCTCCTGACAAACATCATCATCATTCATCAAGATGGTCTTCTTCTCATGCCATGACTTCAGCTCATCAAATACTACATCTCTTGAGACCAATGTCTCATGAGTAGAAGGATTGTAGCATTTGTAAGCCTTTCTATCTTATGCATAGTCAATGAAGATCGCCTTTTCTGCCTTTGGATCAAGCTTCTTCCTCTTCTCATCTAGAACATGTACATATGTCAAACATCCAAAGACTTGAAGATGGCTAATGTCAGGCTTTATCCCATAAAGCCTCTCATGAGGAGTCACCTTATGTATCCCTACTGTTGGTGTACGATTCATGACATACACAACAATCATTATAGTCTTTGCCCAACATGCATTTTGTAGACTTTTCTCATTCAACATGGCTCTAGTCAATTTCATGATCACACCCTATTTTTCCTTTCTGCCACACCATTTTGTTGTGGTGTGTACGTGCATGTCAATTGCCTCTTTATCCCATGGATGCCAAGAAGTGATGAAAGTATTTAGAGACATTCTCCACCACTATCAGATCTCAAGCATGAGATGTAACAAGCCAATTCTTTCTCCACATGTCTCTTGAAGTCCTTAAAAGCATCCATGACACCACTCTTGTGCTTCAGCACATACAATCATGTGTACCTACTATAGTCATCTATGAATGACACATAGTAGTGTGATCCCCCAAGAGATGCATCCTGTGAGGGTCCCCATACATCAGAATGTACAAGCTGTAATGGTCTAGTAGTGGTGCTTACATGCCTCATAAATGGAAGCCTTGATTGCTTTCCAAATTGACATGACTGACATACATGTCCCAATTCCACATGCTTGAACTTAGGGAGTCCAAGTACAACTTTCTTATACTGTATATTTTTCAGCTTTTAAACATTTACATGACCAATCCTTTTATGCTATATCTCAATGCCCCTTATTGCAACATTGTCATGTGAATATATAGCATCATTCAAGGTTGGAAATTTTGTATCCAATGTAATCATCCTGCCATTTCTTTTGCATTTACCAATGAGTTTACATCCTTGACCATAATCTTCAATGTAGCATCTCTATTGAATCTAACTTGTGGATTTTGTTCAGCTACTTCTCCCACAGAAAGCAAGTTTTTGGTAATGGAGGGTACATGTAACACATCATATAAACTCTTTTTCTTGTCATTGTGCATCATCAAGGAAACATTATCTATATGCTTAATGTCACGTTGCGTATCATCCCTTGTGTAAACATATCCATGAGGACCTTCTACCAATGTGTCAAACCACTCTCCATGAGGAGTCATGTGGTTAGATGCCCCTGAGTCTATATACCATAAATCATCTACTTTGCCTTATGTAGGCAACCCCTTCTTCACATGTTGCATAACAAACAACCTGTCATCCTCTTGCACATCACTAGAAGAAGGATAATTACCATGTTGCCTTCCTCTTGCTCTCTGATCATTCTGCTTCTTGTAGCAATATTTAGCTACATGCCTATATTTGCCACAATAATGACAATCCTTATTTGCATTTAATTGCTATCCATGACTCATTTGGGACTGTTGCCAAGTGGCTCTTCCTCTAGATGAGGAACCCCCTCTTCCATGAGCATTAGAGGCACCTCTACTTGCTTGAGGTTGCCTATTTTGCCATCCAGTACCTTGCTATCCACGGGTTGCATATGCATTTCCAACCCCTCTTCCTCCAAATTTTGACATTCCTCTTCCATCTCTACCTCTTTGATTTGAGTAGAAGACATTGTCCCTGTTGTTTTTAAACCCACTGGAACCCCGGGGAGTCCACTAGGGTTTACCGTATGGTACTATGTGAGTGTAAGGGGAGGGGGGTTATTTCAAGGAAGGAATGTACATTTTATAAGGTAAGGTCCCATAAATAGGGGGTAGATAAGGGTATTTTCATATATTTCTTGTATGCAGGTGACGTCTCCTTATTATTACTAGTGAATCCCCCGTGACTGGAACTTGTATTGAGTCCAAGCTTCACTTCTTCATGCAAAAGAAGTGCCACAAGTTCATCAAAGTTAGTCTGCTCTTGACACAGTTATCTGGATGTGTCAAACTACTTGTACTCCTCTTTAAGACCATGGAAGGTAGTGGCCACCAAATCATCATCCTCAACTTTAGCTCCAATTAAGCCTAGTTGCTTTGCAATGGTTCTAATCCCACTCACATAGTCTTCAATAGACCTTCCATTCTTGGATATGTGGTTGAATTTTTTCTTCAATTGTGTCTTTCTTGCATGAGTGACATGGCCATAATTCTTTATCAAGAAGTCCCAAGCCGCTTTTGGTGAAGTACAATTTGCAATTTGCATAGCTTTTGTGTGTGACACACATAAGGATAGCCAATGCAAGACCTTGCTAGCCTTTTCCAACCATGTCTTACGTACCTTTAATTGATCATGTGTTAGAGGTCTATCCTCCGATAGCTTGGGCTCATCTTCAAGACCTGTGACTAGATCCTTCTCTCCTGTGTTTGCCATTCCAAAGTCTTCAGCTTTGCAAAACAAGATTTGATATGTAGAGTCAATCACCGAAAATGCCAACAAGCAATGCACTTCAATGACTTGTAGTGCAACCAGTTTTATACTAAAAATTTGTAGCAATAAACAATATTGCATTCTCAGTAGTACATGTGCTTTGTTCTCAACCCTAGTTACAATGCCTTCAACAAACCTACATTCCAATCTGATGTGGTGACTGTTTCTTTTTAGCACAATAATATGCTTGCAATTGAAGCCTATTTGTTCGAATGAGACATCGGTCATGTTCTGACATTCACTCACATCAAGCTCCGCAAGCTGAGGTTAGGCTTTAGAAATCGGAGAGATGGAGTGGTATGTGATTCCACCTGATGATGCAACTAATATGCTTCGAATGGTAAGGAAACCGAATGCTTTGAGCTGCCCAAACTATGCAGAGTGTGTTATATAGACTTCTCCGCTCCCCTTCAGGGGAAACGGTCGATGCCTGCTGTCAGCCATCTTTTGCTCAACGAAGATTATCTTGTTGGCATCTTGGAAACTGATGATATCAAAGGCTTGCAGCCCTTGAATGATAGGGTATTGATTGAGGTTGCTGAAGCTGAGGAAAAACCCGCAGGAGGAGTACTGCTCACAGTGCAAAGGAAAAAAAACTGTAATTGGAACGATCAAAGCTATTGGACCTGGTGCCATTGGGGAATATGGGACTCGAAAGCATTTGGAATTGATCATAGGAAATACTGTATTCTAAATATGCTGGAAATGAGTTCAAGTCCAAAGATGGAACTCAGTATGTTGTCTTGAAGGCGGCAAATATCTGCTGTTGTTGTTGTGCTGCTGCTGTGCACAATTTGGCGTTGCTGGTTCAAACACATCCATCATATTGATAACAAGCCACAAACAGTCTATCAGCACCTGATTTCAGACAATAAATCAGAGGAGGTGGCGTCCCTATCCAAACCAGGTGCAATGGCGAACTTGCTAGGCCTCCTTGCTACCGCTCTCACAACCATCATGGCACGTCAAGGCTTCTCCTTTTCTCGCAGGCGACTCAGGCTTGGCTTGCAGCATCAGCAATTGGCTTCTCAAGAGCTCTATTAAACCAGCCTCCACCTGCCATCATCTCTTCCATTGCTCAGCTCAGGTTCACAAAATTGAAAATGAGGAGCCATTCAACAAAACGTGTAAACAGGTTGCATGTGGTCTCAGTCAATCTGACAAGATTACACACTGCACGGCATAAAGTGCACAGCCATGCGAGGCCCAATGTGCCAGACAAGGCGTCCCTCGATGACATTTTCAGGTTGACACTGCTCCAGACCTCCTGCCCCACACATTCGTAGCTGCAGCTAGCTATGGCAGTGATGTCGCCCGCCTCCAGGCGCAGTGCCTTAAAGTCGAGGGCTTCTCCTCAGATGAACCTTCCGAATACTTCAGCCTCACCACAGAAACGGCACTCACTAAATGGCAGCTTGCAAACAATCTCTCTATGCAAAGAGGAAGAAAATTCCCACAGCAGAAGAATTGCTAGCTCTTGAGGTTCTATACATTATCAGCTGACGCAGGCTCTGATACCATGAAAGATATCAGAGAGGGAGAGGGACAAAGGTCAGAGACCCGAAGGAGAGCAGCCATACTCTCTATTCATCTTCCATTATCTTCCAATCTAACTGTGTACTAACACAACCAAAAACACATAAAACAAAGCAACCTAGATGTAACTATATTTGAGTCAGCGTGACCCAAACCTTGCACAACTAAGGTAAACAAACCACATCAAAGGTACATGAGCTTGACTCTCAACAAGAATGGGGCTTAACAAGAAAAGGGCTTGAGAAGCAAGGGATTAAGAGAGTTTATAGCTTTTTGTATTCCAAATCTTTTTGCTTTTGCCTTTTCCTTTCCTCTTGCTTTTGGATTTGCTTTGTTCCTTGGTAAGTCTAGTTGAATTCATGGAATTAAAAGAGCAGAGTGAGAGAAGAGAAGAGAGATCACGCTTTGGAATTTTGCGTTATGGAGGAGAATAAAGAAGATGGAATGATGGCTTGATTGTCATGAAGAGCATTCTCTATCTCATCTACAAAATAAGATTGTAGGTATGGCTTTTGCAATTTCTCCTTGCATAAATGGTGTGACTAGTTGCATAGATGTTTTTTCTCTCTTCCTCCAACCTTTGCCTCACTACTCTACAGCTCTTGGTTTATCATGATCGGCCTCTTAGGGTCCTCAAACTTCCTCCATTTAGCCCAAAAAGACCTTTGATTCAATGCCATCTCACATAGCTAATAGGCGATCTCACTCTTGCCTCTCACTCGACCCATAAAGCTAAAGTTATCACAAAAGGCCTATAAGGCCGAAGGAAATTTTGATTAGCACTATGATGCTATATTCAAGAGAGTGGTCAATTAGCCTTAACATAGACCATAAGGCCTTTGTACTAAGGTGTTTGTATTAAGAAATCAACCAAGTGGATTGGCCATACTAAGGCCTTTGTATTAACGAATCAACCATGTGAACAGACATATAAGTGAAAGGTAAACTCATAGACTTGAAAAAGTCTTGTCAGAGATCTACTTGAAAAAGTGACATTGAATCAATGCATGGACACTTTCATCAAATCCATGCACTGATTCAATGTCACTTTAGTGTTCAATTTGAACACACCATCTATTGGTTAGGAGCCTCTGAAATACACACAGAGGGCTTTGATTGTAAAAGAGTGGGGATAGACGGGTAGGACACGAGTTAGCATGGGAATACACAGTTATACTGACGGGGTATATAAGGTGTTGAGAGACCCAATTAGGGCATCAGTTTATGAATAATCAAGTCCCTTTTACCCTTCCTTCCAGTTTTCATGGCTTTCCTTCTCCTCTCTTTTCATGTCTTTCTCTCTCTTCTGCTAGTCTTTCTCTCTCTTCTTCTCTCATCTTCTTCCCCTTTCTCTCTCCTCTCCGCAATCTCTCCCTTCTCTCCTTCTCTCTCCTAGGTCTCCTTCATACCAGAGCTTAGGTATTTGGTACCTTCTTCTTTCTCTTTTCTCACATCCAGTTTTATTTTTCAAAAAAAAAAAAAAACTAGTCAAACAGGTACAGCATGGACAGCAGGAGCTATAAGGAGTAGTGATGGAGTACCACAGGGGATGGCAGCTTCCTTGAAGACCACACAAGCTATGGCAGGGGGGTTGGACAAATTGGAGGCAAGGGGATAAAAATGGCAATTCGTTTTCAACCCCCAATCAAAATTTAGAGGTAAAGTTACCAAGGACTCTGTTACTTCTTGAAAGGAGGTCTTCTTTCATTGTTCTTGCCAAGCTTTTTCTGAAATAGCCATGGAGGACAGCCTTTCAACTTCTCTCTTCCTCTTTGTGCTCAAGATCTACCTACACAACCTTGGGGCAATCATCCCACAGACCTCGTTGAGTACATAGACTACCATGTGTGCCATTCTCAAACAGATATTTGGGCCATGAGATTTGTGGATGGAATGCCTGATGTCTGATTTGGGTCTATTGAGGATGTGGTTGGTGATGAGGTAGTTGGTCTTCTCGATTGGATGGAATGGATCATCCCAGAAGACATACTTGGTGCGTCCACGCAAAGGATTGAGAAGCAGTTGCAAATGAGGAAGCCATTTCTGAACTGAGTCGAAAGCGTACTATATCATCCCTGTTTTCTTCTTCCTCCTCAATAGAACTGCGGGATACAGTATTAGCAGAGTCATCTTCGCCACGAGAAGGGGGGGCAATGGCAACCTCCAAAATCCATTCCGGGTCTATCATGGGGCTGTATGACACGAGGAGATGCTAGAATTCCTCTTCGAGTCATGACATGGTCAACTGGAGGAGGCTCTGTGCATGGTCGAATCATGGCATGAGAGGGAGAGGGAACCCATGAGATCTTGGAGCTCATCGACTGCAAGGAGGTAAGAAGAGGCTGAATCCTTGCAGCGAAGGTCCCAAATGCGGGTCTTTTTGCATAAACTAGAGGCGGGCATCTCCCCACTTGACGACAGCCATATTTGATACTTCATACCCATAGGCAGTCGGATTACTGATGTAATCCATGACTATAGAGAAGGTGATCTGCAAATCATGCAAATGCTTGATCACCCGAATGTGGTTGCCCTCAAGCATTGTTTTTATTCAAACACTGAGAAGGATGAGCTATACCTGAATCTAGTGCTGGAGTTTGTTTCGGAGACTGTGTATAGAATAGCAAAACATTATAGTCGAGCTAATCAACGGATGCCTCTTATTTATGTCAAGCTTTACACTTACCAGATTTGTCATGCATTGGCCTACATTCATGGAGTTCACAGTGTATGCCACCGAGATATCAAACCACATTTAGATGTAGGATAAGATGGCCATTTTCGAGAAGGTTTTCTTCAACAGCACTGATGCATCCTTGTGAATGCCATCTGGATCAGGAATTCATTGATAAGGCTCCGAATCAGTGACTATTGGTGCAAATTTTGCCATCCAATGAAATTGGAAATTGGAATCTTGATGTCACAAATAGTCTTGAAGTTGGAAAGGAAAATTTTGTGACAATAGCCACATGATGCAGAGAAGATTTCAGACAGAGCTGCTTTACTACTGTCAGTTCTGAAAGTGATTTCCTTTGCCTTTCAAAGTAGGACAGTTGAGATGGAGTATTGAAGCATGCAAAGCAAGTACTACAGCAATCACCTGACCTCTTGAAGAGAATATTACTACAGCATCCCGAGCAACGCCACTAGCACATAGTGCAACAATAGTCATGATTGCTACTAGAGGAGCAAAAGGAGAGATCATATTGACCAACTTAGGAAAATACTGAGCCATGGGTGCTCCTTCCAGCATTGGCAAAAGTCCAACTTGAAGAGTAGATGTGAAAAGAGAATTTGCATCAACAACAACATATTGCGTTGATTGCCAAAGCGAATGCTATCTATACACTAGCCAGTGATTAGTACTCTTTTGAGTATCAAAATCCCTTCACACACCTCTTAGTAGACCAGGGACTTATCGACCTTTCGATTAGACAACTAGTTATATGACCTGGAGTTGCTATTTATCACATTGAATGAGAAGAGCTGGTTTTCACATAGGTACAATACGCTAACTTGCAAGCAGGGCAGATTTGTATTTTGGCACTATTTGACCATACAACAATACTTTTGAGGTTGATCTTTGATTATTAGAGTTTGAACTCCATCACACCAACAAAGGGGCAATAGTATCTGCAAAAACAAACTAGTCATGGCTCCTAGTTCCAGTTCCTTTTCTCACTCTTGGCATCCCCAAATGAATGCATTGAATGCTACTCTACAACGACAAGAAGCTCTCCGAGCTGCAAGCCACAACCAACTAATTGAGCAACACAGTCAGCTCATGTTTAAGTTGGACCAAGTGATCTCAACCATCTCAGTCACCAACATGCAAACCATGGCAATCAACGACAAACTAGCAGCCCTTATGACCCAAGTTGCTCAAATGGCTATAATTAAAAGGATGGATGAGCATGATTATGAGCAACAGCATGGGCATTCTCATGGACATTATGGGTGCCATGACCACTGGCATGGTTTGGATATGCAAAGGCAGTATCATGTGCCTACTTATGGTCAACATGTATATGGTGATTGTGCATATTTTGACCAGCAGCATGCATCTAATGACCATGTATGTTCTTATGAGCTACATTCCAGTCACATACATGGACAACCATCTAGACAGCCTTATGTATATGGGCAACATCATGCAAATGTATATGAGCATGTACATGGGGAGCAACAACATTATCAACAACAGAGTGATCGATATCATCAGCCACTTGATCACTACTATGAGCAGCATGTCCATCCTTATGAGCAACATGATGCTTCTCACAAACGATGCCATGATGAGAGCATCCCAATCCAGCTTCATGAGCAGGTGCCCCATCAGCCCAAGGCCCCTGACTTTGAATGCCCAGTAGTAGCCACACATGTGGGACTCATGGACCTGAAATGCCTAGGGGTTGATGTAGTGAATGCTGTAGTGATTATAACCCCATCTGCTCTAGCTCTACCTGGCATAGTGATTCCCAATGAGTTTATGGACAAGTCAATGCATGCTACTGTATGGGTCAGTGAGGATCTTGTGCCACCATCAATGCTTGAAGATGACACCATGAATTACTTTTATGATACAGCGGATGCATTGGATCACAATTATCCTTTTACCCCGGTGGTAGTACAGTGACCCATGCTTGTATGGATGACCCTTTCTGCTCTTCATGCTTATTATGTAGGCTATCCATTTGATCCTAGGGAATGGAATGGTCTTCAAAAAGCCCTACCCTGATCAGAATTTCACAAGTGCAGTTCTTCCCCTACTTCAAGGGTGCAATTTTGACTAAGGAGTAGCTAAATTTGCCCTGGTCTGCACTGCAGACAACTTGCAGACAGCACACTATTTTAGAACAGTTTTTACCCTGCATTAATGACAGTCAAGTGTCACCTATATGGGCTGAAAGTAAATTTCATGAGCTTCGTTTTGACATGTCATGCGCCTCAATCGGAGCTACCCATAGGAAGTTATGACCAGTTTTCTCCAACATGCCTGTTCTGGACAACATGTTGTCCACTATTTGTCAGCCCCTAGTTCTCAAGAATTGGTAGCCAAACTCGTATGCTATCAACTTGCACATGTCATATCCATCATATACACATGTGTATGCCCCAATTCCACATGAGATTTTACTTCCCCATACCTATATTCTCCTTTGTAATGCTAAAGATAGTAGTACTCTGCAACCCTTCCCTTCTTGTGAGCCACATCAATAAGTCCTCTTTTTTGTTTTTGAGGGAAAAAACCTTCGGGGTCAGGATGGAATGTAAAAGAGTGGGGATAGATGGGTAGGACACGAGCTAGCATGGGAATACACAGTTATAATGATAGGGTATATAGGGTGTTGAGAGACCCAATTAGGGCATCAGTTTATGAATAATCAAGTCTCTTTTACCTTTCCTTCCAGCTTTCATGGCTTCCCTTCTCTTTCCCTCTCTTTTCCTGTCTTTTTCTCTCTTCTGCTAGTCTTTCTCTCTCTTCTTCTCTCATCTTCTTCCCCTTTCTCTCTCCTCTCCATAGTGTCTCCCTTCTCTCCTTCTCTCTCCTAGGTCTCCTTCATTACAGGAAGATTGCGAGTAAATACAAAATAAGTTAGAAAAACTAGTACAAATGAAGGGAAGATCCAACGAAAAACATTAATAAGAAGGAAACTTAGAATAGTCCAAAGGGAACTAGGGAAAATCCAAAAAGGGATAAGACCAAGTTGGAAAGAATTGCCACAAGTTAAAGATCTTGCTCTAATTGACTCCCTATTTATGTAGAAACATTTCTTTAAAAATAAATGATTGTGCTTGTGCTTACAATGATACATACAAGTTACTTGAGGTACTTAGGAAGTTTGATTGAATTGATCAAAATCCTAACGTACCAAATTTAGAACATGATAAAAGGAAAGTGCACTAGACCTCCCTCAAGGCTAGGTGCAGGTTCCTTTACCAAGAGGGATTGGTTTTTGCCATCTTGGAGGGTTCATACTTACCTCAATGGTGAGAGCTCGCTCTTTGTAGGGAGATCTTGGGGTAGGAGGAGTTGAGAATGCGAGTTGGGCTCTAGCAAATAAACTCTTAGACTCCTAGGAATCATCGAAATCCTTGCGTAACTCTAGATGTTCTTGACCATAAAAAATTTTAGTTGTTCTCTTGAAATAAATTTGGAAGATCCATTAATAAGTCAAGGGTTGCCTTGAAGCTCATATTTTACCTTTTCTCTCCCTTGTTTATAACCATGGTAAAAATCCCTACTTTGCATAGGAATTTACATATCTCTCTTTTCTTTTTTGAGTTACTATTTATATAGTTTTTCCAATGAGGATGTATTGCATGATATGATTGTTTTGTTAAGATTTAGCTTTGTTAGATTTCTCTATAAAAATATTGCAAGATAATCCAATAAGTTGTTTTCTTTGACTCCTCTACTTACATGTCTTAGATATTTGAATTTCTTTTGCCTAATAATGTGACTTTTCTCTATGAGCCTATCCATTATTAAAATGATTCTTAATTGTACCATGTAGGGATTTCCATTGATTATATTTAATGGTGGAGCCACCTTCTTTAGAGTTTATCTTACCAAGTTTTCCATGAAAGTCCAAGAACCTTTTAGCCTTATAGATGTTTTTTTGGGGATACAATGAAATCAATTGGAGATAAAACTTGCTTGATCTTGGTTATACCATCTAGTCTAGTTGATAAGGGCTTCAACTTCCAAGTAAATCATATTTAAGGATAACAAGCTTTTCAATTATTCTGCAAAGTGCATAAAGTATACAAATGTGAGCATTGGCCAAATAAATATTTAAAAATGGCTTGAAGTATAGGTCTTTGACATTTCTTGAGAATGAGTTCTATTAAATTTTCTTGGGTTCAACTTTATGGTAGGTTGAAGACATGTATCAAGGCTAGGACATCTAGAATTGGATCCCTTTGATACATTATACATGCACTTGAGTATCTTTAAATCCCTAGCTATGTACCATTTGGTGTTGTAGCTTCTAAATCCCTCAATAAATAGCATCTATTATGCTCATTGGTGCTTAATCACATTGGATATTGAAGTTTGATGGAAAATAAAAATAATATATCAATGTAATGAATGAGACCTAGGAGAGAGAAGGAGAGAAGGGAGAGACTGCGGAGAGGAGAGAGAAAGGGGAAGAAGATTAGAGAAGAAGAGAGAGAAAGACAGGAAAAGAGAGGGAAAGAGAAGGGAAGCCATGAAAGCTGGAAGGAAGGGTAACAAAGACTTGATTATTCATAAACTGATGCCCTAATTGGGTCTCTCAACACCTTATATACCCCGTCAGTATAACTGTGTATTCCCATGCTAACTCGTGTCCTACCCGTCTATCCCCACTGTTTTACACTTTCTCGACCTAACCTCTATCAAAGATTGGTCGATCGACCTCAATATTACGAGTCTTGGGTGGGTGATTAATTTCTATACTCCTATATGAGTTGATATTTGTCTTAACTTGTAGAAACCAAGTTTGGAATCTTGAAATCTTGATTGTTTTCTTTGGAAGCTATGTAAGTCATCAAGTAAGCTTTTTCTGAGGAAATTTTAGGCTTCTATTTTTTTTCAAAGGAAGATTAGATTGTTTGTTCAATTTCTTCACAATCCTAAGGTTTATATTTTTCCTTTATCATGCTAGTCAAGTGAATTGTTTTGAATATCCTAGGTTTTAATAACTACTTATGCTTATATAATTTCTTTATAACCACATTTGTGATTTTTAAAATAATTTTGACTTAATTTAATAATAGAGAAATTTTCTCTACTAAATAAGGTCTCTCAATCCAGTGAGTGAATGTCCTACTTAGTTTTTCTTATTTCACTTTACATTATTTGTAGATACTAAGGAAAATATTTCACTACATCCACATGTCAATGCCAAGAAATATTTTTCATTGCTTTCATGGCCTCTAAATGCTAAGATAAAACATTTCTTTAGATCTATATGACTCATAATTTCCAAAGAAAATATTTCTCTACACTATTACTTGGTTTAAAAAATATTGTGGATTTCTCTAATGATCCTTCTTGAATCACAATCAATTGATTTATTTATATACAAATATTCAATGCATTATGATGTTGTGCAGCCTATTCCACCTTTCAAAAAATTTTAAATCGTTGGTTTTTACTTAGTGATTTTTTTATTTTTTAAAATTTAATTTTTAATTTATACTTTCTTGTCCAATTATAAAAAAATATTTTACTTACGTTACTAGTCTTTATGTTGAATGAATTTTATTTTCAAAAGAACCTAGGATGGAATTGTGTGTGATGGTGTATTATGTATGTTCACAATTGCATTTGTAGCTCCCGTGCTCCCCATTCTTGAATACGTCTCTTCGAGGCCATCACAAGTAGGGAGTCTACATATGCTAGCTTTGAACTTTGACATCTTTATTACAAGCCCCGAGCAACTAGGGCATTCCTCACAAGATGGGAATCTTGTGACGGATTGTTTGACGAATGTAATAGGGTGAAGTTTTCATGAGCAAAAGGAGTATATCTTGTGGGTGGTTGGCAATGAACTCCTCCTGCTCTTCTTCTTCTCTCCTTCTCTCCCTCTTTTGCCATCTCTTCTTTCCTTCTCACTTCTTCTATTCTTCTCCTCCCTATCTTATTCTTTCACTCTCTTTCTCTCTATTCTCCTCATCTACCTTTTTCTTTTTTCTTCACCTCTTCTCTTCTCCTCTTTTTCACTTCTTCTCTCTCCATCTCTCTCATGATTGAAAGAACAACCGGTGTGCTAAAATGAGTAAGACTAGCCTTGCCTTATTCTTAAGGTAAGGCTTTATAGCCTTAGCTAAGGCTACAATTGGTATTGTAATCGCATGATAAACTTGATAATTCTTGCAATGTACATGAGGGAGATGAAGATTGCAGTGATTTTGAGGAAGATGCCACAGTATAACAGTAGCAATGACTTCATCTTCTTCTTCTTTTTCTTATTATTTTTTCCTGCTAAGGTTATAATTTTTAAATTAATTTCTCTCACCCTTCCATAAGCCTTGTTCACATGGTTTGGGATATTGCATCATCTCCTCCTTTTAGAGGAATCGAGATGCCCTCATCTCAAGGGAACTTAGAGTTATTGATGCTAATGTAAGTGGGGATAATATAGTCTATAAATTAGGACCCATGACTGTTTGTTACTACCTACTATGATTACTTACAATACTTGAAAATTTAAGGTTATAAGGACAAGTTAAAATAGCTATTATAGGGTAGTTCTCATTACAAGTGTATGGCTTATTAGACAAGTGTAGAGCTTGTTACATCTCATGAAGCACTTTCTAATCACCATCAAGATTTTGATTGGTTCTATTCCTTTATTACAAAAGAAATTGAGGATGTGGCTTACATAGAGTTTCTTTGTCCATTCAAGTGGCATCCTCCTCATGATATTCTTTCCATTAGATGAAATATTCATTGATGGTCTTGCTTCAGAGGGTATGTTCTTTTACATTAAGTATTTTGTATGGTTAAAGCTCAAGGAATCCTTGGCTTGTCATTACAACTTGTTGATCATCAAGAACATAATCAAGATTGGGTAGAAATTTTTTTAGAAGGCTAACATGAAATACATTATGAACTTTCAAGTGCTCTAGAAGTTGTAACTTGTAAGCATTGAGTCCTAGATACTTGAGAATTTTGTATGGCCCACAAAAACTTGGGCTTAGCTTTCAAAATTTCCCCAAGGATAAAGAACACTTCTTAGGATGGACATGAATAAAAACCATCCTCCGTCCTTGAGGATCCATTCTTGTCTTCCTAGATCAACATATAGTTTCTATCGATCCTTGGTAGCCTGGATATCTTGTCTCATAGCAATCTTTGAGAAGATCTTTGCACTTGAAGATAGTCAAGTAATTCATCTATCGTTGGGATTTGATATTTGTTCTTGACCATCACCTAGTTTAGTCCACGTTAGTCAATGGAAAGGCGAAGGGTTCCATTCTTCTTCTTTTGGAACATCACCGGGACTCCACATGGTGATTTACTTGGTCTAATGTATACTTGGTCCAAAAGTTATTTGAGTTGCTCTTTCAACTCAATGGCTTTAGGAATGGACATATGATAGGGTCGATTTCCTATTGGAGAAGCCCTCCTAGTGTTAGCATAATCTCATGATCAACTTCTCTTGGTGGAGGAAGTTATGTCAACTCTTCAAGGAAACATCTGCATATTCCCTTAACCAAGTTGGTTCTTCATTAGCTTCCTTTCTTTGCTCAATTTTATTAAGTTTGATTAGGAAGATAGGCAATCCTTTTCTTAGTCCCTACACTATCTGAGAAGTTTTTTCTACTTTGATTTTAGAGTTTTCAACTTTGACTTGATTGGTTAGTAACTCTCCTTTTTTATTGAGAAATGTGATTTGGCCTTTCCTGCAATGAATATGAGTGCTATTGGAGATAATCCAACCCATCCCTAGCAAACACTTGTAAGCTTCTAAATTCATAACTCTGAACCCATGTTGGAAAGATTGCCTTCTAAGTTAAATTTCACTCTTTTAGTTTGTTGAGCAAAAATTGCCTCTTTTCCATTTGCCAATTCTACTAACAATTTAGATGCAAGTTTAGTATTTATTCCTAGACTTTTTGCATATTCAGTGAGATAAATGAGTGGATGCTTCCACAATTTATCAAAATCTTAAAGGTTTTACCTTAATAGGCTACAAGAGTTTGGAGCACTAAGGACTAACGATTAGAGCCCTTCTTGTTGAGAGCAGCATGTAACATTTCTCTTTTCATGTCAAATTCTAATGTGGGAGCTTCACCTTCATCCATTCCTTTGTTTCCCCCTTTGAAGGTTACTCTAGGGACTTTTCCTTTTGTGGTTGAAACTATTTAATTTTGGCCACAAAATTATCCTTTGCAAATTGATTAGCCTAACTCTCAACATTGTCCTTTGAAGTGTCCGAGTTCATTGCAATGGAAACATCTTGGTGCTTCTTTGCTACCAACTGTAGGTACCAATTTTCCAACTGTACTTGTCTTGGTCTTCTTCCTTTGATTAGTTTAATATTTTCATTGGATCCTTTTGACATATCCTCATGGTCCTTTATATGGAGAATTTTGTCCCCAAAATTTGCCACTCTTGGATGTTTTTTAAAGTTCCTCGATGACACGATGGGTCTTGCCCAAATTAGCACGTCTTGTAAGTTGGATGGGTGGATTGCTTTGAGACAAATATCCAATGGAGGTTTTAGCCCGTGACAAAACTTTGATACTTGCTAGGGGATGTCCATGGATGGACCATACTTTAGAAGGGACAAAAATCCAAAATAGTAGGCTTTCAAGCTCAATTTGGATTATTTTAGGATAAAGAATTGATTTATTTTAAGTGTGTTGTATGTCGGTGGGAGGTATTGCCCACGTACAACTTCCTTCAATTTTTACAAGTATTGATTGTTTCCATAAACATGGGTCCTTACACCATTTCTTCCACCAAAGTCGGGCTTCTCCTATCAATTTTAGCTTAGCTATCATTGCTTGATGAGTAGGGGTAGTACTTACACCAGTGAAGTAATCCTCCATAGATTTAATCCAAATGTCTACTTTAGACTCAACACCCTTTTCTTTACCATCAAACTACTGGAGCAGTTTAATTTGCTTGAGAAGGAATTTATTCTCTTGTGCTTTTGCTAGGGTAAGCATAGGTATGAGAGACATAATACCCCAGATGGAATTTTTAAACATTTGCAAGATCAGTTATAAATCTTGTATGCTTACAATATTTGCATATCTTTAAGGTTTTTAATCATTGAATCCATGATTTTTAAATTTACAGCATAAGATTAGTAAAAAGTACACAATCTTGCAAGAATTTGAGACTCTTTTATTATTTAAAGCTCCCAATAGGGCTAATAAGATGTTCTTATTACATCAAATGGATAATTGAACCCAAGCTAATGAGATTTCTAGGTTACAATAGTGCTAATTGTGAAATTCAGATACATCAATAACTTTATAGGTTGGAGGCTCATCAAATATATTTAAGACTTTGTATTTTTGGGAAAGGTCCATCCTAAGTTATGCAAGGGTTTGGACAATTCTTAGGAGTCTAAGACTTTATAGGGCCATAGCCCCCTTACAACTCTCAACTCATCTTGCCCAAGGATCTCCCTACAGAGTGACCTTTTGCCATCAAGGTTAGTTTTTAAACTTTCCAATGTGGAAAAATTTCAATATTTCTTGGTAAAGGGACTTGCAACTAGTCTTGGCAGAGGTCTAGTGCACTTCCCTTTTATCCTATTGTAAATTTTGTTCGTTAAGGTTTTGATCAATTCAATCAAACTTCCTAAGTACATCAAGTAACTTGTATGTACAATTGCAAGCACAAGCACAAGAAATTCCTTTCCAAGCAATGTTTTTACACAAATTGGGAGGCAATCTGACTAAGATCTTTAACTTGTGGCAATTCTTTCCAAGTTGTCTTATCTGTCTTTTGAATTTCTCATAGTTCCCTTCAAACTATTCTTAGTTTCCTTCTAATTAATCTTTCTTTGTTGGATCTTCCCTTAGTTTGTACTAAGTTTTCTGACTAGTTTTGTTATTTTCTCATAATCTTCCTCGACAAAACCTCTATCAGAGGTTGAATGGATATTTCAGTAATGCATCTCATGCTGATTGATTAGAGTAGTATGCTACTACCATGTTGATATTCCCACCGAGTAAAAATGTGGATGTTGGGGGAGATAGTGGGACAAAAGAGAGGTGACCCTCCCTCATTATTGAAGATCTCGAAGGGCTGTAACCAACTGACCCAGGGGGAACTTTGCCCACCTTGTGGTTATCCAGAGCCCATGTAGGGAGCTTGTCCTACCCTTTTTTCCCTCACATAGGTATAATGAGTGGAGAATTGAAGATTGAGGTGCCTTCAAAGATTCAAGTACCTTCAAGAGCAAAACATCGTAAAACAGGGACTTTATAGGGCACTACAAGGTATTTATGGGTCTTTATAAGTATCAACTTCGTTACTGAAGTACATGTGCAAGTATTATAGAGTGCCAATAGGTCCTATTCAGCCTCCTATAAGGTTTGGTAGCCATTTGGAACCACCACTTTACCCTTATAAATTGAAATAGGGTGCATGCAACATAAACATTTTAGACTTAGAGATTGAATTGCATACTTTTTTTCCCTAAACTTGTTATGACCTGCTATAGCTCATATTAAAGAGGGCATTGTTGACTTTGATTTGAATAAAAAATTTTGAGAATCAAAGGTTCCTAGCTCAAGTTATAGCCAATTTTCTAAGAGGGGGTACTGCAAGACTGCACTACTATGGTAGGGCATAAAGGCAAGAATAAGGCCCATGATGAGTATGCACAACAAATTAGAGACTCCATGCTGGATAATATACCTCAAGAGGGCCTTAAAGAGCCTAAATTGCATGGAGAAATCACTGTACTCAACAATACCATGTGTGAATATGAGAATAGGCATGCCCATCATATGGAGCTATTAATAAGAATGGAGCAGATGGTATTGTCTACTAGTCAAACAAAGTCTTCCATTGAGAAGCTAGTGGATTTCACCACCCAAACAAAGGCTTCCATTGATAAGTTAGTAGAATCGAATGCTCAAATAATGGATCAATTCTCCCAATGGATGCAAATGCAAATGGGATCCAAATAAGCTAAGGAGAAAGCTCATTCAAACAGTGAACCCTCAATCCCACTTCAACCACCTAACCAAAATGGTCAAGGTCATGGAATAATTGGACAAAGGGGTATTCCTGATAGCCAATATGAAGTAGGTGAGACTTCACAAATACATTATGACTATTCGGGAAATTTGAATGGTGCCGATTCCCAAGCTTTTGGATTGAATACCCAACTTCCTAGAGGTCCTCTATCAATGGGAAGGTTTCATACTAGTTCTTAGCCACCTATTGGGAGAGTTCCATCTTATTTTTGAGGTTCCATGCTTGAAACTCATGAACAATCTATTTTGGGAAACAACCCTTTCATGAAAGAAAGCTGAAAGAGAAGATCTTCTTAGCAAAGTACAATGGTCAATCATCTTCACCATTCGATCTAGAGTAATGGATTTTCAAATTGGAATCTTAGTTTGGTATATTCCCTAGAACTAATGATATGAAGATTCATTTTTCTTTCTTGCATTTAGAGGGATTTGCATATACTTGGTGGAGATATATTAAGAAGGTGAATATACTTGTAGAGAACTGGAATGCATTCAAGACACTTATGGTGGCTGAGGTCTTTGTCTCTCCTCTTGAAAAAGAGAAATTGTCATGGAGATAGCATGGATTAGAGTAAAGAGGCCTAAGTATAAGGGAGTATACCAACCAATTCCTCAATCCTACCATGTATGTAAAGAGCATTAGTGATGAAGCTAAACTCCACAAGCACATGTATGGTTTAGATCCTTCTTGGTTTATCAGATGTTATGGCACAAAATCATACCACTCTTTTTAAAGCTATTGAGCTTGCAGAGTGCTATGGTGGAAGGAAATATAGAAGGGAGTCTTCATTGTAGCCTAGTTATGGATAGCTAAGGATTGTTTTCAAACAGGGATAAGTTGGCAATGTTTATGGTAGCAATCATGCACCAAGTGGGAGCTTAACAGTGCCAACTTATTCATCATTCAATGCTTCAAGTCCTCAAAGCAATTTCAGGATAGCAAACAATCCTAGAGTTGATTTCAAACAAGGGGATATGAAGCCTAAATCTATTTCAACCAATATGAATTCAAAGTTTATTCCTATTGACATTTACAAAGAAAGAAAGGAAAAAGGCTTGTACTAAAAATATAGGGAAAAGTATACACCTGATCATGCCACAAAGTGTGTATACAAAAATGCAAAAGCCAAGGTTCATAGTATGTTAGTCTTTGAGGATTTTGAAGATGACATTGATGAGGCTAGTGCAATTGTACCTTCTACTGAAAATGATGATCTTGAGGAAGAAGTTGGGCAATAATACTTTTATGATCTAACCAACTCTTTTCCTTTTCATCTAGGTGGGAGTGTTCCTTTTGACCTAGGAGGGATTTATGATGAGCCACTTGCTGCCACTAGTTGTTCCATTTCCATGGATGATTGGACAAGCTCTAAGAGCCCTAATACACTTTGTATGAAGGGTAACATTCATGGGAAGGCCGTGTTCATCTTGAAAGGTAGTGGTAGTACACACAGTTTTGTGAATAAGTCAATTAATTTATGGACAAGCTGAATTGTCCAGTGACCTATAGCAGCCCATAAGAGTTTAGGTGGTCAATGGTGAAGAAGAAATTAGCACCCAAATATGGCCACACGTTTCTTTATAGCTAGCTGAAAATTATGAACTAATAACATTGGAAATGGGGCCCATAGATATTGTACTCGGTTGTGATTGGCTGATGACATTAGGCAAAATCACTATGGATTTCTCATAGCTGTATATAGAGTTTATCTTTTATGGACAACTCATCCATTTATAGGGAATTCCTTGTAAATCATATTTTCAGTTCATCACCATTCAATAACTCAAAAAGGAGTACAAGAGGCACTCATGGATATTTGTCTTGCACTTGAATAGAGAGATTGAAGATCAATCCATAAAGTCAGCAAGTCACCTAGCCTTGAAAGCTCTTCTTGAGGAGTACAGGGATTTGTTTGAGGTGCCTACTTCATTGCCTCCTAGGAGAGCAGTAGATCACCCCATTGATTTGGAGCCCAACTCAAAGACAATCAATAAGCTACCCTATAGATTATCCAAGTGTGAGTGGAAAGAGGTAGCCAAGCAAATCAAGGAGCTTCTTGAAATGGGACTCATTGAACCTAGTTCTTCACCCTATGCATCTCCGGTCTTGTTAGTACAAAACAAAGATGGATCTTTCACGATGTGTATTGACTACAAGGATCTTAACAAGATCATAGTGCAAAATAGGTACCCAATACCCAGGATTGATGCTTTGCTTAATGAGCTCAAAGGAGGGGGGGTGCTAGATTCTCTACCAAGATTGACTTGAGGTCAGGGTATCATCAAATCTTTATGCAAGAGGGTAATGAAATCAAGACCACTTTTAGGAGTGATCGAGGGCTCTACCATTTCCTACCAATGATGCCATTTGGGCTTACAAATGCTCCACCTACCTTCTAGAGTCTGATGAACAAATTTTTGCAGCCTTTGGAGGGTTCATTCTTTCAAAACCTCAACTAATTTGCAACTTAATCATTTTCTTACAAGTGCTATTTTTGAAACATTTTTTGCCCTAATGGATATGTCAATTCAGGTGCATCTAATCATATGACCAATTATAATAAATGGTTTGGAGAGATGTAAGACTTAAAAATTGCATGTCTAATTGACAAAAGCCAAGACTCAAGTAGATACTATGAATGAGGATAAATATCATATTTTCAAGTAAATCTAGGAGATTAAAGCTTTATTTGCTTCCCAAAAAGTGGAGTTACAATCAACAAATTGTACAATTAATCATCAAAATACCAAGATTGAGGAGTTAAGAATAGTTGGCTCAGCTCATTGCAAATCCTAATGCACCATAAATACCATCCTTATCAGAAATGCTTCAATCTAGAATGGACCCTTTGTGGTCTTATTTTATGCAGTTTATGGAATACATCCCACCAGATCATTCTATGTTTATGCACTTTAAAAAACAAAAGATAGCCTTTATATGAAGCTGTCCACTATGGATTTGCATCCTCTAGACAATGGATGTAGTGATTCTTGGTTCTCACATCTCCTAGTAGAGGTTTCCCGCATGGTTTTTATAAATTCAGGTATACATGATACCATGCTGATGTCTTACATGTATCTTAGAGGTGATTTTCTAATTCAAGACAATGAGGATATGTCTTGGTATATGGGAGATGTTATTTTGCAAGTTGTTCTTTATGTTTGATATTTAGAGTTGTAGATGGGTGAGTTTTTTCAAGCATATTCCTCCAAAGTGAATGCATGTCCTAAGGTTTCGTGGCATCTCATGATAGAGTCTATTATATTGAATTAGAGACAATTGAAAGCCGCTGCATGTTTACAAAATACTAACCAACTCAAGAAGGATCTTTAGCCCATGTTTTTAAACAATACCCTTTTGATATTTTCTTCTTTGAAGCTTACAATTGTTGATCTATTTTAGGTCCATCAATGCCTTCCCTCACTTATTCTCAAAAAATGATCCACAATTTTGAGTTATATTTATCCATACTTCAATCGACTCTCCATGTTATTTCTCCTCTTCTTTTTTAACTGCAAGGTGCTCCCCAAAGTCCTATCATTACTCATTGTCCATTCATTGTGGATCATGTTTTCTCCCATGTTCCTCCTTATTGTCGACTATCTACCACACTACTTTTAACTTTTCCAGTGTGTTTTTAAATCCCTTTCTTATCCAATTTAGTTAATTTACTTGAATCTCCATCTTTAACCCTTCCTTTTTTTATGATTTTTCCTATTTATCGCTTCATCACTTGATACTTGTTGCTCTTCCTCCATACATATCTTTTATTCCTAGTCCCCCTCAATGAGTTAATAGCCCCTCTAGTTTTGATTTGCAGATATCTAGATGTAGAGGGTTGATTCAAATTGATCCATGGACAAAATCTTAGATTAGTTGACCTGTGATTCTAAGGGATTGCCAAACTCCTAAAGCTTATATTTACAATTTGTCCAAATCTATTATCAATTTACTCATCCTTTAGTTAGATTAACTGCTCATTTTGCTTCGTACCTAGCACACATGCATTATCATTCTTATAATGATTAGAAGCCAGTATCAAAGTTGTGTATTAATGCCAATGTGCATATTGATCCTTGCTAGTTGGATATCTTATATTTCCATGTTATTTCTCTTTCGAGAAGATATTTGGTTCTTTTGGAGAAGATGTGCTATTTGTAAATTTTTCAAAATCCTCCCAAGATATTTGTGGATGAATCCCTTTCCATGGATAGGTTCCAAAATCATTAGGCCTTTAAAAGAAAACATCTTCATTGATGGTTTCTTTCTAAATATAATTGGCGATTAAGCTTTAATACTTCTTTTTTCTTCTCCTTTATTGGGGTATCATTCAGATTTCTCTTTGTTACGTATCAGTGTGTGGGTGTATTTGACTTGTGTTCTTTTGGAGATATGGTTTGAGAAAGCTAAAAAGATTTGAAGATGTTGATTTATGGATATGGCTAAAGTCTTCAAGACCTCTTG